>NC_030678.2:130964905-131285665 GCF_000004195.4 Xenopus tropicalis | reverse complement strand
GCTCTTGCACCCCCTAGTGCTCATGCACTTTTGCCCGCATCATTGTAAATAAACCCTTTTGTCAAGACTTTACTCGGGATGTGATGCTAAACTTTAAATATATTAACTGAAAATGTACTAATGTTTTTGTAATCGAGTGTTTTGGGTCAATGATTTGGCTTGAAATTGTATGATGCTCCTTTTACACATGCAATAAACATGTTGATGAAACAATAACATTTTTGGTGTTTTGGCTAAAAAATAGAGTAATGGGGTATTTACGCATTTATAAAGTTAGCACAGTGCAAAAGTATTTGCACAGTGAACATGTTTGCCGTGCCCGTGTTTATATTTATAAAGTTATTAAGTTGGGCATGATTGGTGCATTTAATGCGCAAAAATGTTTACTCACAGTGTGATTGTCTTTTTTTAAATATGACATAATCACAATTTGCAAATATTTCTGTGCACCAAATTATAACTTTAGTGACACAAAAAATATTTGTTAAACAGCAAATTTATATTCACAAAGGGAAACGTGTCAATATATTAGTGCATAACAAACACACAGTGGCCATGCTCACACAAACCTTAACCTCATTTGCCAGACATTTTATGCACAATGTGCATTTCCTAGCAATTCCCCAAAAAAACATGTGCGAAACAGCCACATGCAAAAAAATAAAACGCTGCAAGAACATCACAACCTGCTACATCCATGTTGAATTTTTTGTTTGCAAGGAAATTCCCAATTTACATCTTATCAAAACTCATAGTATATCTGTGTTATTATTTGTATGTATTATTATTAATAATGCATTATTTTATTTTTCATTATAATACTTAAACAATATACAAAGTGACTTGAATGCTAAAAGTCCCCTAATAGTTAAACTAGAGCATTATGTTAAACTAGAGCAGCCTTGGTATTCAAAAATGGTCATGCTAATAAAAGAAATTGTCCAGCACTAGTCTGGTATAGCCTGGCAGACAGTAGATTGATGAAGAAGCCATAGTATGTGTTTAGTTTAAAGCCTTTAGGAATGTTTGAGGTGAATGAGGGAGTGATTATTTAACCCTATATAGCCACACCTAATGTCATGTGTGTTTGATGTGATGCCTCCATGACTGTCACCAATACAAATAATTCCTTATTTGCAATATAGAAATGCAGTTAAGCACATAAGTTGAGTTTTGGTTAATACTAATACATGCTATCACATAAAAACACCTTTAAAAATGTTTTAATATTAGTGAATTATAGTTACAAATAATAAATGACAATAGTTTATACAAATACAAAATACTCATGTAGATGGCTATACATAAAATTCCTTAGTTAATTCTCTTTGTTCAGTAGTATTTTAATAACAAATTGACAGATACATTTTGCTTTGTATGCTTCTTCAAATATATCAAATGTCTTCCAAAATAACTCCCAAGCTGCCCCCTTTATTGGGAATTTTCTTCCATACTCCTTCAGATTTCACCCTCCCAGCCTTAAAACTATCTCTTGAAACACACACATCTTTTGAGAAATAAATTATCACTCACATGACTGATTTGTATTTTCTTTGTAACAGAGAATACCTCCTTTTTTTGATCTTTACTAAGCTAGCACAAATCCCTTCCTATGGCAAAACAATCCTATTTGTCAGTAGTCTTAAGGCATGGTGCACTAGGAAAAAAAACCAGGTCATGAGCATTTTGTGTAAGAGATTTTAAGTGCATAATTTAGAGAATGTTTTCTGATTACACAGGATGATTTAAGGTATTTAACCCACAACGTTTTTTTTTTTTTTAACCAAACACAAAGGTTGACCCCTTCTGTTTGTGTGTAAAAACTATATGGGGTATATGGCCAAAATCACCTTCCATGATGCAACGCTAATCACATCATATTTGCTCCGCTAAGAATAAGCGGAAGTGATTGTGGGCAGAAAATGTTTGAATTAGAAACTATAAAATATTTAATTTTCATATACACTCATATACACTCAAGTCATATGGACTTTTCCAATTCAAAATGATTTTTTACAAGATGCTGTGAGTAAAAAAAAAAACTGGTTTGAATTAGAAAAGTCTAGTGAATGTGTATCTCACTCTTCTCTGTTTATTCTTACTATGCACCCTGGGATGAGAAATGTAGCAAGTGCTTGATAAGGCGTTGCAATATTTCCACTAAAAATGCCTGAAATTCTTGCTTCTAGGCTACAGAATCTACAACAAAATAGGGAAAAAAGTCTGTGACTTCAGTAGTTGGTTATATACAGAGTGACGTTATCAGGACAGTTTCAGCCTTACTGCCATCCATGCTGTATGTGACACTTAGAAGGACCTTCCTGTAGTTTTTATTGAATCACAGCTGATCTATTTGCCTATAGGAATTATCATCAGACTAGTGAGTGCAGGGTGACAACAGCTGAATCTTCCTCTCACTTCTCTTGAGGTTTGTGGGTAATTTAGTTGTATAAGTCACAGCAATGTGGCTGTCTATTTAAGTTTTCTGCCAATGGCCTTTCTCTATTGGTCAAATAGCCTGAAAACTAGCTTATGTGCGGTCACTAAACTTTATCACCCATTTAACTCCTCTCTACAGTAGAATCAATATAAAATTGTGACACAAAAAAGAATTGATCTTTTAAAATATGATCTAATGTTATACATGTAAATACTAAAAAAAGCAACTCATATGACAATAATTTTTTGATAACCGAAAAGAAAATACAAAGAAGAAAGAATTATTGAACAAAATACCTTAAAAACTTTGTGTTAAGTTTTGGAAATGGAACTCAGTGGAATAAGAATAATTGTCTAACCTTGTGAAGTGAATGGCAGAACGATACTGAAGTGTTGTAATTCTCATGCACTACAGGAGGCATAGGGTTATCCAAATCCCACTGGCACTCAAATGAATTGATGAAATGACTGGGAAGGCCTAATTAAAGCTGTTCAGCTCAAATGTATTGATGTATTACATCTATTACGCTTCGGTTCAATAGGTCTCCCTGTGAATGCTGCCACAGCCTGTAAAGCAAACTAAACAGACTAAATAAATAATGCACAGAATAACAGGGACACCAATAGAATAAAAAAGAGCATTAAAAATAAAAGGCTGTCTTGGGATACACTTGATTTCCTAAATACCCTGACCATCTTTTTTTTCTTTCATTTAAAACACATTCTAACGGAACAAAAACAAAAGCTATTAGATACTGAACACAATGAATGTGGAGGCACTATCTATTGTTATTCCTTCATTATAGTAAAAATATTTTAGATGCCTTGCATCGTTCAGCTTTCCATTGAAGAATTATGGGTTTGCATGTACCTTCTATAAAAAATAGCGATGGATCTGTATGCTTAATCTGTTTGATGCTATTTATATAGTGTGCATTAAAAAAAGGTGATTATGAAGTCTACTATAGAAAGAATGGTAAAAAACTATAACATCATCATTGAAGTGAACATGATTTACTCAACGAGAAGTGTAATAAGCAGCTTCTATAGTTTTCATAATTAGTCACTTTAATGCCTTCTGAAAAGACATATGGGCAGATTTATTACTACGTTGAAGTGATTCACTAATCATCTCCATTACTACCAATAATGCATTTGTTTGGTGATAGCAGTCAAGCACTGGTGCATAAAAAATCATCAAAAAATGGCTCTGAAAACATGTCCAATTTTGCAGGAATTTATAAAGAGAACTATACTATAATTTATATAATAATAAGTGACCTATTAAAGCTACTAAATACTGAACTTTAACCTTCATTAACCATTTTCGTTGCTCACTGATTACCTGACAGGAAATAATGCAGGTTTATATTGTAAAAATCAAGAAGTGAAAGCCACAGTGGAATCACTTAGGTACTAAAAATGGAATAATGTTGGATTATCTAGTGTTACATATTACTAGAATATTATATTTAACATAAATAGGATTTGTTTATAGTATATAAAACAGGGTTTTACATATGGGCTGTTTTATGTGACCTACTATGTGTAGGGTTATAGTTTTTAAAATTATTCTTTTGTAAAAATTATGTTGTCTATCCACAAAAACCTAGCAATGGAGGTCCTGTTGCCACCCCTGGGGGCAGGGGTACTGTAGGGAGCACTGGCTGGGGCTCTAGCCAGAGACCAAAACAGGGGTACCTATACAGCAATCTTTCAGGACTCCAAAGCACCTCCAAGTTTAAACATTATTTAAGACCAATTGTAGGTCACAAATATTTCCTGGCTGTATTCCAAATTGCTTATCCTGTCATTTACCAGTCCTGCCTGTTTCTAAATATGATGATTAGTATCAGTCGTAAACACTGCCTTTATTGAGACTCATTAACCCTTTGGATGCCTTGCCTACAGAAAGAATTGTGTTCCTGCTTGATCTTCAGAATAATCTTCCTCCTACATCTAAACTTCCCATTCCAAAAGGGCTAACAGAGCTGACAGGTAGTTACCAAAAGCAAAGATTTCAGGCTCTGTAAGAATATAAAAGATTTATGAGTCAAAGTCAAATGAAGATGAGCTGAAAATGGAGATACGGAGGTTTAACCTTCATGCATATACTGCATGCTTATACTAAATTACTTTCTGCTGTGATCTATGTCCTTTATAGAAAAGATCAGGTTTTTCAAAAGGCTGTTTTGATAACTTCAGGTTATTATGCAAGACGTTACAGAAACATGCTTGCATTGTATTTGGGATGATTTTATGTAAACCTATATCACAAAAAGGCATTACTGGCAAATGATTTGAATCATTTGAGATATAAAATGTCATAAAAATATCACTTGTTGACTCATTTCTGAAAAATATCTGTCAGGCCTTGAAAGGTCAAATGGGAATTTTTCTGTCACTCTGCATGATCCAGTCAAATAAATTACATGTTATTTTCAATTTCTTCTGCAATTTTGGTGTAAATGATAAATACTTATATATTATCAACAGCTTGCAATGTTGTCCAAAATGATGTTCTGCCTTAAGCCCAAGAATGGCTTCAGAAAATGATGGTTTTGCTCTAGAGTATTTGTAGACGAGTAAAATGTAAATTTTTAAGTTTTTTTTGCAATAATACAATTTCCTTTGCTTTGCATAATCATGAATGGGTGGTAAATGAAGTCCTTAGCAAGGATTAAGGTTGCAGTGTAGTTTTGTAAGAATCAACATGGAAAACAAAAAGGGGAAGACTTACCAAAGTGTGAAGTTAGAGCTCACCACAGTAAAATTCCACCACTCTCTATTCATTTTAGGATATTTTTAAAGGCCTATATATGAAATAATGAACTCTAACTTTCACCTGTTGTTAAATCTAAAAATCCCTTAGAAATCAATAGAGAGCAGAAGAGTGGAATTTAATGTGATGAGCTCTAATTTTAGACTTAGAAAATCTGCTCATATTGTATATACTGTATGTTTTATAAAATGTAGTCGCAAATCATAAGTAAAATAATCTCTCTCTCTTTCTCAAACAAACTCAGTGTTCCCTGTTATAATTAGTCTTTCCCAGTAAAATTTAGTTACTAGAAGACTGTATTAAAATGGAAATAATGATTATTTACATTCTCCTATAATATATCTGATATTTTATGAAAAGTGCTTGATCCAAAATGTTGATTCATCAAAGTATGAGTTTGAATCTCAAAATGGGAAAAATTAAGATTAGATACGATAATTTCTGATGATTGCAAATGTCACGAAAATGCTTACGAAAAAATCATATTAGTCATGATAATGTTGTATTGGCGATTCAAAATTCATGAAATTTTCATATCTGACAATCATAAACGGCGGAAACACCTTTCTGACTTTGATCCTTCTGTGCATGATATTGGAAGCCTCCCATAGGACTCAGTGGCACTCTGCAGCTCCAACCTGGCCAAAGGAAAGTCACGATACCGAAGCTTGAAGGAATCCGAAACTTTCGCACTTGTTGCAACAATACGATTTTGTCACGTAATTTTTGATGCACAGTAAGAAAAAGTCGGGCAAATTAACGAAAAACACCAGAGAGAAAATCACCAGAGAGCTTCTGGCCCACAAGTTTTGAAGGAGTGATAATAAATGATGGTGATCCTCACTGATGATGGGTAAGATCATCCCCAATATTAGACCAATAGCCCCCAATTTGTGTCCCCTAATAAAGAAACTCAAGGCTAAGTAAGATATGAGGCTGATGTCCCACAAAGTAATTAGTTGTCCATGATAGATCTTGATACCGCAGGGGTGACTAATCTCTCCTAAATGCCTTTCCACTGACAACATAGTGAATCGCTGATGGAAAGGCCTACCCATTGCTTCGGGTTTTCAAACTTGTACAAAGTTGCCTGCAGGAGGAAACTTTGCTCAACTTTGGAAAACTGAAGTGATATGTAGGGCTTTCCACCAGCGATTCCCTTTGTTGCTCGTGGAAAGGCATTGAGGAGATGGTAGGAAAGATCTATTGTGGGGGACTAATCTCTGTTTGGGACATCAGACAAAAAAGGATTAACAGTAAAATACAGCAAAAGGATAGGAAATGCCTTAGGAGAAATGTCAAAAGGTTGTGCTTCATTGCAGAATGATACAAAGCCTAGGAGTCATCTGGAAGATTCTGCTGGTTACACATTACATAGAAAGCCTTAAACTTAGGTAATATCAAGGATAACAGTAATGGATGTTTCTACAAAGAGATGTTTTTACCTTTAATGGTAAAAGTTGCAAAGTTGTTATAGTTGTTACAGTTATAAACATTCTACATATTTTGTCTATAATAGGTATGGACCAGCCTTGTGTTAGTTGAAGCCTTTTTATATTTAAGCCTTCATTGTATTAATTACTGAGACAACATCCACAAGACTCTTTGTTTTGTTTGCCTAATAAATGACTTGGCTATTCTGAAGAACCTTTTCTTGGAGTCTTGTTATATAACAAGGTATTCTGGGTTACAAAGCAACCAACAGGAGGAACCTAGGAGGGAGATAAACTGGGACAAACGAAGGCATGTGAAAATGGATACACAATTTGTTAAGGCAGACAGGCCCATGTAGGGTTAATAAGCAGACAAGACAAGGCAAGCAGGTTTGACCAAAGCACATAGGAAGACAAGTAATATTGTCAAAAGCTCAATACCAGGCCTTGGAAGAGTTAAATGGGCTTAAACGTAAAGCCCAGGCAAGGATCAGAGCAGGCAGGAATCAAACATTCATAAACAGGCCAAATAAGGATCAGATAGCTAGATAAAAGCTAATGGTAGGGGAGGATTAAGCCCAATAAGGCTAGTCCATTTGTCAAGAGACACTTAGGGGCAGATTTACTAAAATTAGTTTTTTTCTGGCCTTGAAAGTTGTATAAATTTGGCATGGTATTAATTTGAATTAAACTCGATCACTGTAGTATTTATGAAATGTCCCAATAAGGTTGGTAGGGTTAAGTGGAAATATCAAGTTTATTGTCTGAAAATCATGATTTTTTTCGAGCCAGAAAATTTGAGAAATTTGTGAAATGTAAATAGCCGTTCATTTCCAGGAATCCTCATTATTTATCCCAGGAGTTGCTCCAGCAGCCATTTTAGGAACATTGGCACTCATTCTTGTAAAACAATAATGTATTTAAATGTCACTTGAAACTAGGTGAAATACAAAACAATGATAAGATTAACTTCCACTAGAAAATGTGTAAAATAGAAAACAATGATAGAATTAACTTCCACTTGAAACTGAGTGAAATAGAAAATAATTATGATCTTAGTGTGTGAAATAGAAAAAATGATGGAATTAAATTCCCTTTAAAACTGAGTGAGATAGAAAACAATGATGGAATTAATTTCCCCTTGAAACTGGGTGAAGAAATAGAAAACAATGATGGGATTAATTTACCCTTAAGAGTGTGTAGTAAAAGGGCAGGCTGACAATGAATATTTGCTTTTTTTAACATTTCTAGTATTTGAAGCCTTCCATAGGACTCAATGTTACTTGACATATCAAACCTGCAGAACTGAAGTAAAATAACCGTTAATAAATCTCAAATTATAAGAGTTATTTTCGAAAATATGAATTTTTCAGGGAAAAACTCAACTTTTTCAAGAAAAAATATCAGAAAAATTGAAAACTGGCTACAATCCATTTGTAAATCTCAAAAATATTTAGAAGTAAAAAAAAAAATTTAACTTTTTCTTAAAATTGTTTAGTAAATGTGCCAGCCTATCAAAAAATGCTCAAAGGTAAATAATTAGGACCACTATATGGGGTTTATTTTTATATATAATTATGTATAATTTTGCAACTAAATTTTTTTTTTTAAACTATGAGCACTTGCACCAATACTAAATTATTACTTAAACAGGGGACCAGGGCACCAGGGGAAGTGCAATCCCAAACAGGGTTTGCAGGAGCCCATACCACATGCGGAGTGACCAGCAGAAAAGAGACCAATGAACGAGCAAAAAGCATTGGTATCAGTAGGGCTTTTAACATTTTAAACTCCACTTTGAGAGCTGTAATATTGGTGTACGAATGCAATACATTTTTTCATAAGTGCTGTTTAAAAATATTGATAGAAATACTGAAACATGGGATATGAGGCTGAATTCATGCAGATGCATGATCATGTTGTAACTGTACTTGCATTTAAAGCAGATCAAGCTGGTAGATTGACCAAATATATCTCCAAACAAGTTATTTGCAAGAATATATATTTTTGTATATGTACACAGAAATAGATGTAAATTTTGTATTACTAAAACAACATGAATTCTTAAAAATTGCATACATCAGAATAAGCACCAATATGTGACACTGCAATGGACGTTTTCCAATTTTTAATTAATTTTTTTCACTACCAAGCTGACCTGCACCAGTGTGGAAATATAGCCTTCTCATTGTAATAAATACTTGGTTAGCTTGAAACAGGGCATTACTTCTCTGAGCAGCCTACAATGCAATCTCATCAAGGTCACTCAGCACTGTACAGTTAAAGTGAAAAGAAGCATATAATAGCTGATGCACATTAAGAACATTGTGTCACATATTATTTGTATTACTTTCCTTTGTTAAAGCAATTATGTATGCTCCATGCAACAAAAGGTACAAGTGCTTACTTGGTTCTAAGGTGAATCCGTTTTAAACAGGTTATAACAAATACTACCCAACAAAGAAGGCAATTGATATTATGCTGACCTTCACAAATTCATCAATGTCCAATGTAATTATAGTCATTTCAACTGAGCTTTATACAGTGGCTATTTGTCTTTGAACAATTATAATATAATTTTTTCTGCCTCCTTTAGCCATGTATTTGTAATCACATGCTGGGTGATATGTATTTTATGTCCATTTATGTCTAATCATGACTAGGCTTAATTAGTGGGAAAGAAAACCTTTTTTTCCTGCTAAAATAGACAAAGGTGTATATAGGTTAGGTTGTAAAGTTGCCATGAACACCTCTCAGGGAGGTTATATGGTTATATTATAAAGTTAATTCTGCATTATGTATTTTCCAACTTGCTAAAGATTGTGCTGCATCTATAATGGATCATATATTCAGTCCACATGGTCAACATTAAATTACCTTTGTATTTTCCATACTTGTAATTTGCTTTAAAATTCAGTAATATAAATCACTAAAAATCCAATTTTGATTCTATTTGTACAATTAGGTAGTTATCTTAATAGTCTTTGAAATAAAGATAATGAATTTGTTGTTTTGTCAGATTAGTCAATTCAAATTATTGAATATGCAGCGCTGCAAAAGCCCTGTTTTTCATTGTTTTAACATTTATATGGAGAAGAATACTTTATTTGGTGTGTTTATTGTTGGGGCAGTGTCTCAGCATTTTAAACTGGATTGATACTTTATTCATTATGGCTGTTCAATCGATTGGGTGAGATCAATCTCTTCCAAGGAAAAATTTAATCATCTGCGGCACAAATCTATATTGCTGAAGAGAGGCCATTTATTCAAGGGATCTTACTTAACATAAGAAGAAAATAAATTGTTTATGCTGCAATACAGATCTGCATATAAAGCAAATGTAATTTTAGTTCCCTGGGCTTTTAACTGTTATAAAATAAACCCATTATTTCTTCATTTCTTGTTAATCTTTACAAATACAGTGCAAAAAGCATTTTATAATGGACCTGCTATTATGGTTTTCAGTAAATAAAACATATATTTCAGATATTTTTTTAGACATGTTTTATCTGTATTAGATTAGCTATTAAAAAAAGCTAGGTATTATAAACATTAAATGGTACATTTTTTAAAGAACTAATGAATGACTTATCTAGGAAATGAAGCATCACTATACTCCCTAATCCATAGGTAAAAGATTGAAAATAAACCTTCATATGTAATTAAAGTCACTCATTTTCCCCAGTAACCTATAGAAACCTGGTTGCTATTGTTTACTGCTCTGGGCCAAACTTAGTGCCTTTTATTTTCGTAACTCCCACAGCAGCTTTTTAACTATGCTTTGGAAAATATTGCCTATGGACCATAGTCATAGAAGCCCATGTATCAAATTTATTGGTTTACAAGGTTTTTGAAACCACCAATCTCATTTTCTCTAAAACCATGAATACCAAAGGAGCTTCTCTCCTTTGACTGCACGGTGGGTTGATTGATACAGACACTACTACTGCTTGTGCTAGGTGACAGTCTGCTTGGATTTCCTATCACTGAGACACTGCAGATTCAGGACCGGCAGCAGGACTGCTGAACTTCTCTCATGGTGGGAGATGCAGGTCCTGCTGGTAGCAGAGTTTGGGGCCATCCTCTCTGTAAGTAGAGGCAGCCTAATACTCAGTGGTGGATATAATGACATAGTGCTAAACTTAAGTCTTTAGTGAGGAATGGCAGAACATAGTAGCAAATTCTTATAAAATTCTGGCTTTGAATATTGCCTTTGGGTAAGGCTGACAAGGTTCTATTTATTTTATAAATAAATGCTGTGGCCATTTTACCCATTTCTCACTCCTGGTGTTTTATTAAGGTATGTAACAATGGGGTTCAGAGGGATGGTTGAAAGCAGAGGGTCAATTGAGAAGTCCCCTTGTTAAGTGCTTTTGGAAAATTAGATTCTGTCTTTGTAGATAAACTGTGATATTTAAATTAGTATGTCCTGTAGCATTAAGACCAGAATTGGGACAGAACCACGGTGCAACCACCAACAGAACATATTTTTCATCTCAATAGAAACATAATATCAGTGCCTAAGCTTTCTCTTCACAGTCTATCTAGGAGCTATTACTATTCTTTAGGAGGCTGCTGTGCTCTTGTAGTAGCAATTGCTACTGTATAGATTCCAGTGACAAAGAAATGCATTCATTCATTGAGAATAGCTATATTTAAAATACCTCCATTACATTCAGCTTTTTAAATAGCATAACCCCTGATGTTACATTAACAATGAATGGCAGCATAAAGTCCATAGGAGTAGAGACATTACTTTATCCATGATTGCTCATAATGCAGGAAAGCAGGGGTAATGGAATCTCAAGAATACACTTAAATGCATTTTTCAGAAACCATAGTATATAAAAATGGACAATTATGTCACACATAGGGATTTTCCAGTTTCACTTGATACCAGTACAATCTGGGTAAAACACTTCTCCCTCATGCTCCATCAGCACAAGCCTTATTGTTTAATACAATTAAAAAATAAAAGAACCATAAGAAAAGAAAATAATTTTAACTATTCAATAGTGATGAGCGAATTTGTTCCATTTTGCTTTGCCAAAAAATTGAAAAGATTTGCGAAATGGCAAAAATGTTGTGCGACAAAAAAAAAATCATCATCCACGACGATTCTTTTGACGCCAATGACTATTCTTGCAACAATTTTTGGACGCTCAGCTATTCTTTTGACACCTGCGACTATTCTTGCGACAATTTTTGGACACTCAGCAAAATTTTTCATCCATTTCTCAAAACAATCCGCCAATGGCGAAAAGCAGAAATTCGCTGTGATTCCATGCCTGTCTATACATTTCACCCATCACTACTATTCAAACTTATATACAGGAAGATTTCACCTGCAAGGAACTGCCAGGGCAATTAACTATAACTAAAGATGTTGTTTTTTAAAAGTAAAATTTTTAAAAGTGCTCACATTAGAATTTTTTGGTGCACACAGTGCAGTATCGGGCAATTAAGCCAGCCAAGGGAACTCATACCTGCATGATTAACTAGCAAATAAGTCCAGATAGATAACGTACAAACAAAAAATAATTAGCTTATCATACTTTAGGGCCATGGTCCATGGGGAGATTAGTCATTCGTGATACATTTGCACTACTGTGGGTGACTGATAATGTAAATAGCAGGTGGGAAAACACATGCATCGCTTCGTTTTTCTGAAGTCGCCCAAAGTTTTTTTAAATCTGCACCAACGGTGAACCATCACTTAAGGAGTTAAAGCAGGGCTGCTAAGGATCAGGCTTTCTAACAAACACCAATAAACAAAGGGAATAGGTGCTATCTGATATTGGTTAGGCAAAACATAATGAAAAGTAGTACAAATGCATTAAGTGACTTGAGGCAAAAGTCAGCACAACACCGCATCTCTTTTATACATGGGTGCACATTCTGTCATGTTTGCTTCATGGGTAGGAATAGTATCAGAAGTTCTAGATGACATCCCTATGATTCTTTGATAATTAAAATACCCTTATTTGCATTGTTGGCACAAAGCAGAGTTTTAGGTCTACTTAATAGACTTATATAAACCATTAGTTCTTTTCTCTTTTCCATACATTCACAGAAAACTTTGTGTGGGGCATTGATGGTTTTGAATCTCTACATTTAAATAATTATTCCCCTATACTGAAAAGAGAGAAAGCACAGCATCAAGCACAGGCTCTGGCTAATATACCTTAACATTAGCTGCTAACTGCCTTCTCTCTTGCCATCAGTAAAAATGCAAAAGGTAAATGGGTCACATGCATTATTGTCATTGCCAAAAGGGATCTATTTGAATATTTATTACTGATTCTAATGGATACATTATTCAATTAATTACATGGCATCATTCTAATTGGGCTCTATATTGCTCGTTCGCTTTCCCAAGCAGTTTGTGTAAACACTACTTGCAGTGTTATATGGCATATTATAATAGATATAGTTGCAATAGCTACAATGGAGACTATATTAGGAGTTGGGTTTCCCATTTTGTGGGGGCCTTTTCATCTCTGTCAGCATCAATAAATGTGACATTTTTTTATTTATACTTTTGGGGTTTGGTTTAATGCATTATATCTGCTATGATTTTGAACTAGTAATTGGCATATATGATGGAAAAGGCATCATCCTGTCTATTTGTAAATAATGCCATTCTTCCTTTTCTCATATAAACTTTTAACAAAAAATATTACTGCCGCTACATGCAGAACATTCTTAATGGTAAAATGTGGAATTCAAATGGCAATGAGACTGTTTTAATGTTAAACCTGTTTATACAGTCAGGTCTAAAGAATTCATGATTGCTGAAAACAAGAGCAAAATGGCGAGTAATTTATGAAAATCTACAAATAACTTGTATGTTATAGTGCAATATTGCTAATTAAAAACACATCCATATTAAATTGCATTGTAATGTGTACTTGCAAAAGTAATACTGCTGAGGGTGAGAATATAATTTTGCTTTGTTATGACATCAAATAATAGAAATTTATTTGCGTTTATGCTGAGTATTATTTCAACTAGTTTATACTGAGGAGTGATGTCATATTTTTTCCAGACACTCTGACAGTTAACTAATAAGTTCAATGTCCATTAAACCAGTTGATTTAAGGAATTTAATTTCACGTTTGCAGTTCATTTTATGTTTTCTCAATAAAAAAACATGCACTTTTAAATTTAGTGCTTTACTCTGTAATATAGACAAGAGGAAATTGGTTTGCAATGCTGGCTCTATATCATGTATTCATTGCAGTATGAAATAAATATTGGCTGCAGTTTCCTTTGAGGCTTTTACTCTCTCCTGTATAATTTTATGTTAAGGGTTAGTAGCATATTGCAATTGAATAATATAAATCTTAGTCAGTGGTACTAGTTATGTCATTTAAAGTTTTCATTACTCTTATAATATAGAAATTCTTCAGTATTCTAGTTATGATTTCACCTCATCTTCCTTTTATACGTATCTGCAGCCTTCAGTATAAAACATGCAATTGTACATGCACAACAGGAGGACTGGGGCCACATGCGGCTTTCTGTGCTCAGCAACATCTACCTGCTATTTGCACAAAAGAAATTTTGCATAGGTTTCTTTTATAACAAGGCATTGTATTGCACCAACGCCAGAATGAAATTTAATGTGAGGGTTTTTTTTTTGAGTTGCCCATCACTGACATATTAAAAATATGCTCCCAAGACATAAAAGATCCCAGCACCTCTTACTGTCAATGTCTATTGTAAACTAGGGGATGCCATTTCCCACTGCTGTGTTAATGCAAATCCAAGGCATATGTATAAACACAAAGAGAAGGAATCTGTGTACAATAAGCCGTAAACTTAAAACAGTGCTTCTACTAAAAAACAGAAGACCAAACGAAAGCTGAGAATAACATTTTAATAAGAAATTCAAATAACCTTAACAACAAACTACACCATAAGATTAGAAAACAAAAATACTAGTAAGGCGACTATTGCTAATGAGCGTTTAACTACACTGTTGTTCTTATACCGATATTTGGGATATAATTCAAAACACAGTATGTAACTATGTAGTTTCAAATCACTTTTTGATTTATATCAAAAATATACCAAATAGTGTATCTGCTTTGGTGATATTTCATTAAATGTTTACTTTGATTTACTGTGGTGTTAATATTACATACACAGAAGTTTTATGTGCCTGTCTGCTCCTATCAGTTCATTTTATTTTCTGATACTCGATGCTGAGTTAGATTCCCTATATGGTTGGCTGTATATTAGAAGATAAATTACTAGTTTCACTCTGTTTCAGTTTTTTTTAATAACCATACTATGGGGCACATTCATTACGACAGGTCCGATTACAAAAAATTTGTATTCTTAATTTGCGCAACTTTTTCGTACCTTGTGACAATTTGCACAACAAAATCGTATTTGTCGCAACGAGTACGAAAGTTTCGTAATTCATTTAAGCTTCTGTATGGTGATTTTCCTTGGGCCAGGTTGGAGCTGCAGAGTGCCATTGAGTCCTATGAGAGGCTTCCAAAAACATGCACTGAAGGTTCAAAGTCAGAAAGAGTTTCGCGCTGTTTACAAATGTTGGGATACAATAATTTTGTGACTTTTGGATTGCCAATCGTAAACGATCACTTCAATCCGAAAATATTCAGAACTTTCGGATTGTAAGTACGAAATCTTTGTATTCAAGTGAACAGAATTTTCGTAACTTTTGCAATCATCAGAAATGATCGATTTTGTGATTCGGATTCGTACATTCATGAACCGGCCCCTATATGTTAGTTTCACTTATTAAAAGTGATATTGTAGTTCTTATTGCATGTACTCCAATTTCCTTTATATTTTTTTACTTAATAACTTAAAGGGAATACAGTTACATAGTTAAGTTGAGTTGAGTTAAAAAAAAGACCCAAGTCCATCAAGTTCAACCCTTCCAAGTAAACCCAGCACACACACAAACCAATACTGACCTATCTATTCACTCACATACATAACCATATATACCAACATCAATACTAACTGTAGATTTTAGTATCACAATAGCCTTGGATACTATGCTTGTTCAATAAATCATCCAAGTCCCTCTTAAAGGCATTAATAGAATCTGCTATCAAAACATCACTTGAAAGTGCATTCCACAACCTCACGAGCCTCATCGGAAAATAAAACCCCACCTACGTGACTTCAAATGAAAGTTTCATTCCTCTAATCTAAAGGGGTAACAACCCCATCCTTGACAGTCTAACCTCATAGTTTAAATCTTCCATCCCCTTTACCAGTTTAGTTGCAGTCTCTGCACTCTCTCCAGCTCATTAATATCCTTCTTAAGGACTGGAGCCCAAAACTGCACTGCAAACTCAAGGTGAGGCCTTACCAGGGACCTTTAAAGAGGCAACATTATGTTTTCATCCCTTGAGTCAATGCCATTTTTTATGTAACACAGCACTAAATGGCCTGGAATTAGACAACTTTTTATCTACAAAAATCCCTAGATCCTTCTTACTTAAGGATCCCCAACACTACCATTTAGTGTATAACTTGCATTTACATTATTTCTACCAATGTGCATAACTTTGCACAGCTTAACATTTACTTGGGGAAGACAATATATTAGGCACTGTTTAGAAAGATGCACCATCCTGGATATATTTATTTATCTGTAGATCTAATCTATGAAGCGCCATCTTTCCTATATTTTACAGAAATCGCTTTCTGGACATGTTAATGCACAGTATAGTAAAATGGAAAATGTAAGCATAATGTGCATGCATAATACTATCAAGTCTAGCCAGACACAAGCCTTCCCCTTTGGAAATACTGGTAAGATGATAAGGCAGCACTTATAAAAACCCCTGAGCAATTGCAATTTTGAATGAAAAGGAGCACCAGTTTATGGACAAAAGCAAGTAATTGAATTCACTGGTGGGTGCCTAATATTGACACTCCAAATAAATAAGCTAAAAAATATCTGTTGCTGAGATTTCTGCCTGTATGTAATACTATACCACACCCACATATATCTCATTGTTATGTGCCACCCTCTTTCACACACTTTCTGTAAGACAAGAGAACTTGATGTTTTTTCCAGACATTATTATTTTACTGTAATTTGCATTGCAGTATGAACACCTGTCATCAGTTTTATTACAAGAGTACATTACTGCAATACCTAATGGGTGCCACGGGAGCAATACATCCCTACAGGAGATGATAGCTGCCTCAGCCTTCACAATGGTTTCATAGACTTTTTCCCATCATCTTTATAAAATAATTTGGCCTTCAAACATGGTCGGTTTTACCTCCTCAACTGCAACTTTGTAGTAGACTAGAAACCTAGGAAAAAAAAATAATAGAGCTACCCCCCTAATTTGCAAGGTGAAGATCGCAAAGTTTAGGGATTTTTTGTTCCCTTTTGCAGTTAAATTATTGAAAGGTGGTGTGCAACCCTTTAAAAAGTATGGAAGGGTCCACAACATACAGTACAGGCAAATACTATTCTTCCAAAAAAGAGGGTCTGTGAACAAAATAAAAAGTATGCAAGTCTATATTAGGTCCATTTCATAAACATCCATAACTAAATAGCAAATAGTCAAATGGATATATAGATAGGGAATATTGGCCACCCATTGATCATTTGATCCTAGGGATCTTGTATTGCATACCTACATAAAGAAAACAGTGCACTCTGCAGCACGCCCCTAAACTAATTGTATGCAATGCAGCTTGTGGACTTGTTTTAATGAAGAAGACTGGGCAATCCTAAAGTTTGCATATGTACAGGTATGGGATCTGTTATTTGGAAACCTTTAATCCAGAAAGCTCACAATTGGGGAATAATCCCTCATACAAAGACTCGATTTTAGTCAAATAATTAAAAATTTTAAACATATTTCCTTTATCTCTGTAGCTAGTGAAATTATTCGGAAAGTATGGATTTGCAGCAATTTTTGCTTTTCACCATTGGCGTATTTATTCACGAAAACGTGCACAAGAAATTTCCACAGGAAAATTGGAAAATGTTGCATGCAACAATTTTTTTGACACACAACTTTTTTGACGTGCTGCATTTTTGCCATTTGCCATTAAGTGAATGTTTTAAAAGATTTGCAAATTTTTCAGCGAAGCAAAATGGGACAGATTCACTCAACAGTACTAACAAATGTTGTATGTATTTGACCCCAACTAAAATATAACTAATCCTTATTGGATGCAAAATGATCCTACTTGGTTTATTTATGGGGGCATTTATTAATGCTCGATTTTTTTAGGTCGGGTTTTTTTGTTGCCAAAAAACAAAACAATTTTGTTGAGAAAAAAAAACATGATTTTTTAAATTATAATTAAGTACAAATTCATGTACGTAATAGTGTGCGCTAATATTGCGTGCTATGAAATAACGCATAAATATAAAGTGATAGTATCACTTAAAAATATGTCATTGCCAGATAAATAACGACAATAACATTGCTTCTTATTTCAGACAAGTGTCCTTTTAGTGAATCGATGTTAATTCACAAAAAATATAAGAAGTAATAATGTATGTTATAAATATCACTCGTTTTTTCGGACTTTAGTGAATCAGCCCCATCATGTGACTAAACCACAACAATTGGATGCAAAAACTTGTCAAGATCGTGTAGAAGTCAATGGCACATGTACAACTGAATGATCTTTCTTTGCGTCATGGTTTTAGAGGCCTTTTGTGTCCCTTTTTTGTTTTTCATTTTTTCTGCGACTTTTCGTTCATACTTTTTTAATTTGGATTTTTAGTAAATCACTACAATTTGTTAAAATGAGTTTAGTTGTGGTTTTAAAAAAAGATATCGAACAGGAAATCTGGATATTAATAAATCCACCCCCCCCTTAATGTTTTAAATTATATTTTAGTAGGCTTAAAGTATGGGGATGGAAAGACCCGTTATCTGGAAAACACCAGGTCCTGAGAATTCTGGACAAGTCCCATATCTGCATTGTGCTTTATGAAAAATACATTGTACAGGGGTTACAGTTCCCAGAAGCAAAGCCCAGTACCTAATGTCTTAACTTTCTTTGGCAAAAGACTAATTAACACTAACAAGAATGAATTCCCTTTAGATGATAAATAAGGTAAAGGCATGCATTAAAGAAGCAACAAACAAAATAAGTAACACCATAACATAAAGGCAAATTTCAAAAAGCTACATTGTAGTGCTTGTTGTTCACAGGTGTCAACTTCTCTTGAAACAGATTTATTGAACATTCATCACACAATGACAGTTCTACTTTAACACTATTTGCTATATTTTAAGTATTTATGAGTAACTGGACAGCACAGTGCCTTATTTAGCATTCCTGCTTCACTGCACTAGACTTGTGTTTTCCAACCAGGAAAGGAGACAATTCTTCTTGCATTTTTCTTGATGTTTAAGTTTTTTTTTAACCTAGAAGCATATTTTCTGGTTTACTAACTAATGATACTAACATTTCTTTTGCTGCAGTAGTGAAGTGTATTGTAAGCTCCACAGGACTGAGTAAACAAACATTGAAATATGTTGAAAGTTTATAAATACAAATGAAAGAAGGTACACTGAAAAAATCTTTAAAAGAGAAGTGATTTCCTCTTTATAAAATACAAATATACAAAATAGCTTTTTTAAGCATTTATTTACTTAAAGGTACAGGAACAATAGCATTTTTAATAGCAAGGCACATTTTAGTGCCTTTAGTCAGGTGGGTAAAGAAAGGTGTTACTGGCCCTTAATAATAAAATAAATACTAGTAGTCTGACCCTTGACCAATGCTCTCAAATTACTGATCAGCAAATCTAACACTTCCAAAGCATTGAAATGAAAAATTAGTTTTTTATGGTAGGGACATCTTAAAAACACCCCACATGTGTTGTTTGTGAAAGTGTTCAGTGCCCGTAGTAAAATATTTTGCATCATCATCTGCATCAGTAACAGCTTTAGGTTTTTCTGAGGTGTGTGGCAGCTTTGCAGACAATTCATGCCTTTGGTTCTTTCTTACAAGCACATTTGATTGCTTGGCATTACAGATTTTAGACTTGTGCACTTCAGTTTTCAAATAGCAACAAAGATTCCAAATATGATTAAAATTAAAAATTAAATTTTTTTTGTCAAAATCCATCTTTGTTTCTGAGCTACTTCTATTTAACTTTGGCCTCATATTTGTAATAAATGTATGCCAAGCGTATTTATCTTGCCAGTCCCTGTTGATAAAAATCGGCACCTTGGGACGAGGCCACCATACCCAACACTATATTGTTGTTTCTGGTTTGGGCAGTGCTAGATTAATGCTCTTTGTAGGGTGTATCTGACTCTCCTTTTTTATAATTATCAGATATTAATTGACATTTTTTAAGTAATGCCTTTTTTTGTGCAACACTCCCATACAGATCAGTGCTTCTGAGAGGCCTTTATAAGTTTAAATGGTGCCCATAACTGGTGCACTCTTACCTTCCAATTTGTGCCTGTATGTTACCCAACCACTTAGACTGTAAGCTCTATGGGGCAGGGACCTCCTTTATTTATTATGACACTTGTCCTCCCTGTGTGTAATTGTGTATATTGTAAGACTGTACAGCGCTGCGTACCCTTGTGGCGCTTTATAAATAAAGTTATACATACATACATACATACATACATACATACATATTTACCCTGACCTTGCCTTCGGAATTCTGTAGTGAAAGTGCCAACTTTCAGAAGCTTCTTTCACAAGTCTTCTTGTTTGCACAATAGGTGAGGGGAAAACTTTTCTAAACAGCTTCTGGGTGGTTTGATGTGGCATTGTTTTTACTGTATGTATGTATGTATGTATAACTTTATTTATAAAGTACTACAAGGGTACGCAGCTCTGTACAATCTTACAATATACAAAATTACACACAGGGAGGACAAGTGTTATAATAAATACAATAAACATGTATAAATACACAGCGCGTAAGTGCCATATGGTATGAAACACAGTTCGAAGGAGTTCCCTGCCCTACAGCTTACAGTCTATGTTATGTTAACTGAACCAACTATGCCCACTGGAACATTCAAAGGCTTGAATATTGTTTTGTAACATTTTGCTGATGTATCTCAAACTAATTTGAAATACTGTTTAGTCTTGTTTTTACAACCATAAAAATGAAATCTCTAAATAAAGAACCTTTCAATGTAGGGTTTGAAATCTAGCAAATGTGTCTGACATTTTATTGATTCTGTGGTGGAGGCCTATTGTAATGCATATATATATATTTTTATTTCTTAAGATATTTTTCTAGAATAAAGTAATGTTTAATTAATAAATATGAATTTTAAGTTTTGGTCACAAAGGAAAAACTTTTAATGTGTCCAAACAGATACTAAATACTTGTATCAAGGCAGAATGTATGTTTAGAGCTTTATATTTTTCACCTTATGTTTATGCAATACATTCTTAAATGGACATCATTTTTTTATGAAAAGGTTAATTGTCTTTTTTTTTTTTTTAAATAATGTTTTGTAGCCATTTGGTACTGTTAAATCTTTTCATGTTTCATCAGAATCTCAAGTTATACAATATTTATTTTATAGCTTCTGGTCTCTAACAGGGTATGTTCCTATTATTTTCTTTCACTTCTGACAGATCACTTTTAATTTCCCTCAGGTTAAGCATCATTTCTGAGCTACAATTTGGCACCTCGATGACAGCACATACCAGGCCACTCAAAAGTTTATTGTATGTAATAAACCTGAGTTGAAAGCAAATACACAATTCTCAGTTCCCCAATATCAATAGTAATTTGAGCAACCATATCATCTGTATGGATGTTTTTGCTTCCCAAATGTTTCAGAAATCTTTTATAGCTCTTAAACTCCAACAATCTTTCTGATAAAAAAAAATAATCTTATTGCTGTGGAATGTCTCATTCATATTTTATACTACTGTAAACAATCTAGTTTCACGCTACTGTAATTACCTTATACACATGACTGCCTTAACTGTGAATAATCAATGTCATACTTAAAATAAAGAATCCACAAGAGAGAATGGATTTCAATCATCCCCTTAAGCCATGTCTGCACTAATACTACTGCAATACATACAGATTCCATAACCCTGTGCAAGGATATTATGGGTGGGGGATTTTAATTTTTTTCTGCAGTTCTTTAATTCATATTATACAAAATGCTAGGCAGACATTTGGCAATCTTCACTTACAAATACAGTACTTCATTTTTATCATTTTAATGCCGGTTATCTGTCAGCAAAATAATTGCCATTGTTTTCTCAGCAGCAAATCCAGTAAAGAAAGGTGAAAATTAAAGGGACAGAGGGCAATGGACACAAAAATAGTTGAAAATGAAAATCATTAACTGAAAAGGCAAATAAAAATTGACTGCAATTAGAGAGTTGGATTTTAAGTTGATTATGTCAATGCAAATGAGCTTTGTAGTAAAGTGAAAATATAGCAGAAGTGGGGCAATGGAACATCATGGCAGAAGTGAATAGAGACAAATAGAAGAAAACAGGGAGTATTATTATACTTTATGTATAAAAGTACACTACTCTTTTACATCATACACTGTTCCAGTGTAGCTTACAGTCTAAGGTCCCTGTCACATTACCAGGAACCAATTAACCTGCCTGAATGTTTTTTGAGTGTTGGAGGAAACGAGAAGAAACTTATACAAGCCTGGGGAGAACTTATAAACTTCTTGCAGATAGTGTCAGAACTAGTGTTTCAAACCCCCATGCTACCCAGAGCCATCATTCACATGGAAATGGTTATTGTTTTGGACTGTCTTAGAACACTATACTGTGGTGGTGATGATAATAATATGTATATTTATGTATTAGCCTTGCTATGAAGTTAAAGAGGACCGGACCAAAGTCAAACAAGTCATTTAGTCCTAAAAATATAAGAATATAATGCTTGACAGTAGATTTATTTTAACTCAATGTTTAGGACTACCTGCATCTTGAAAAAATGTAAGAAGATTAAACCCTCACATAATAACTTAAAGGGACAAATTACAAACATATTAATTTATAACATCCTATAGCTGTCCCAATTAAAGGTACAAGTGAGAAAAATAAGAAGTGAAAAATAATTTCAGTCACATTTTATGTATATATATATATATAGCATATATAGGATAGCTGAAAGCTAACCCAGAAAATCCAATAACAAAGCAGGCTTTGTATGTGACACACACACACACACATATAAAGATGTGAATGACTGAAGGAAGAAGAGGGCTCTGTACCTTTAAGGTAGCAGGAACTTTGACAGTGCTAGGAAGAGGGTTAACTTATATAGGCTAGGACTGGAGGAAGGAGGGTTCATAAAGTAGGAAGGGGGACCAGGATAGGGAGAGTAACAGCAAAGGAAGAGGCGGTAACAATTACCTTGTGGAAGCCAAGGAGCATCATCCCGTCCGTCCTTGAGTACAATCAGTGGTGGATCGGGGTGGGGTGGGTTTGTACATCCATGTAGCTTCCTTTTGTAGTAAAGGTTCACCTAACTGCCACCCCTCCTTAGAGGAGGGGAAGGATCAATTAAAATATATCTTAAAATAGGCAACAAGTGTCTGAATGAGAAAAAATATCTAAGCAAAGGAATATCTGATTTGTCAGTGGCTGTAACTGCACATATTGCTGATCTGTGGTTATTCATGTCAGTCTCAATATATATACAGTAACACATTTCCCTATATAGTATAAGCTTCTGGAATCTCTTCCCAAGAATCTGGAATCTCTTCCCACTGTGTGGGTGGGTAAACGTAGATCCACAAGTTTTACAATCCCCACAGCAGAAGCAATCTGATATGCCTGTTTTCAAGTAATGTGTCAAGTACTCGATTCTGCTCTGTTTGTAATGCAAATTTTTTGATGCCGTGACCACACCTGTTTTGATGTGAATTTTTTTACCCATGATGAATTTTTATGTGGCAGATTCTTGCTGAATTTTCACGAAACAATTCGCCAATGGCGAAATGCGGAAATTTGCTGCGAATCCATGCCCGGTGAAAAAAATTCCCTCACCACTAGTAGTGTTTTCTAATGCTTCACTTTATATGTGTGTGTGTATATATATACAGTATATATGTATACAGTATATTACCAAACACGTATTTGTATATTTTCATTTTCTTTAAAGTGATACTGACACTAAAAAATGACTCCTCAAAATATGAATGTACATAAAAAGTTGCCTATAGGTCATGTTAATTGATTTTCGCTGAGAGATTTGCTTTTGTAAATAATTGTTACTTGAAGTTCCTAAACCTGACTGTTTTGCCAACCTGACTGTCACTTCTCAGCCTGTCAGTTACAGCTTCTAATGCTAACGGCCCCCTGCTGGACAAATATGGCAGCCCTCTTATAGGGGAACATGGGGGATCAGACAGGTAATATAAAAGCATTGGGCAAATACTTTTATGGCAAAAATGAAGGTCATGCAAAGACAATGTTATGATAGATGTAAAAAAAGGATTAATTTCTGGTGTCAGTATCGCTTTAATGTAAAATCTGTGCATATAATAAAATAGACAAAACAATAACTTTCTAACATCATTTTTACATGTTAACATAATTTTTGGCTAACATTACGGTTGTAAAACCAAATATGATTAGTTAAATAGGGCCATATGCTGAATAAACAATCCCATCTGGAAAAGTGACTGGGAGGTTCTCTAATTATATTTTCTGTTGCTTTATTCATTTATGATTTATATTTATAATTATACGCATACAGTATTTTTTTATTGTTAAAAAAATAGTAAACACATACAAATACTGAACTGAATCATTTTAGCACATTTGCTAATGTGATAATATCCTGAGAACACATACGTGCCTTAAATATTTCTCTAAAAAAACGATATATTTTTATATGGTAACATTTTCATACAGTCACCACATATATAGTTTCTCCTTCATTTAATGATGGGCATGGTGCTAGTATGCTATCTAACAAAACAAATATGTGAGAACATGTTTAAACAAAGTAAACATAAATAATTATGGATAAAAAATATCGATAAATTAGATAGATAGATAGATAGATAGATAGAGTAGATAGAGCAAAAAAGTTGTACTCGCCATTACATTTTAAGCCATAAGCCAGGGTGTAATGAGGTTGTGACCACAAAATTCATACAGACAACAACAAGAAGTCCTCTGCACTCACCCTTTATCAATATATATAGGACATTAAGACATTCTGTGCATTAAGCTACCAAGAAATGCCCTCCCCTTTAAGCAAAACAGGGATTGTTTGTCAATATATTACAATATACTTCAAGCTGGCCAACTACGTCAAAGTCATCCGCTGTCTGGCCAGTACTACACTCACTCACCCCCAGCCTGGCCAGTTCTATACTCACTTTTATCTGATTCATTAAGATTTCTATAGATTCAGTAAACATTTTACAAAGGGACTTTTTTTTACCTGCAACTTGCTTTCTTTCAAGGTTAAACCCCCCCACCCCCCCAAAAAAAATGGTGACTCTTTTTATTGCATCACCTGACTGTAGCTAGGGCCAATAAAAGGGCACCAATTGGGGGTTTTAAATTTAGTGGTGAGCACAACTTTCCCTTTTCAATGTTGTAACTCCCACCCTGCTCAGCTACAGTTAGGTGATCAAAATGGGGCCAATAAAAAGGGCAACCATTTTGGGGTTTTAACCTTAAAAGCAAGCAAGTTGCAGGTAAAACTTAGTCCCTTTGTAAAATGTATAATGAAGTAGTAGAATTCTTAATGAATCAGATGAAAGTGAGTTTTGGACTTCCCAGACTGGGGATGACTTTGACGTAGTTTGTCAGTTTAAAGTGTACAGCATTCTTTAGCCTGTGTAACCTGCAAAACTGTTGAGTTGAGTTGACTTGAGACACTGAAAATACACATTGGTATATGCAATTTGCTTATAAACACCCACTTCATACTCTCTGTCCAAACAATATATATCCAAATGCACTGGCTAAACACACATCATTCAAATACCATTTGCCCTCAGACACTTACTCTTCATACTCACTTTAAAGACACAGGTTTTCACACAGACTCCTATTTCACACAAACTCTATTTCAATATTGTTTACCCAAATACACTTAGCTCACATACAGACACACACAATTTACACATCATATACATGTATGCACAGGTACTATCTTAGAAAGTCATATATTACAGGCATTATTGATGCCAGAAATCTGTGATGAAAAGTGCGGCGGTGCCACATAGTTTTTGAGAAGATTATGAGAGAAAAAGAATTGTGGAAATCCATTCCCCCTAAGTGTCACACAATGAGCAAAGTAATTAGATATGTTTAGCAGTTACTTATACACATTTACATTTGTTTTGAGCCATAATTATTTTACAAAGGAACAGCACAGGGCACCTTTGCTCTTTAAGAGAGGTTTAGGGTGAAATACTTAACTGTTACACAATTCAATAGCCATATAGCCATGAACTCTCTCTAATACACTCATTCACATACTGTAGACAATAACACAAACTGATCCTCAGCATCCTCTGATGGAGGGAATCTGTCTGTATTTGTATTTTGCATGTGAGATAGCCTCTGAGTATATGATGTATAAGTGAGATAGTGGGGGACAAGGGAATGTTTGTTTATAAAAAGCACAGATATAATGTTTTTCACTAAAAACCTAGAATGAATGGGCAGTATCTCCCTGCTTTTCTTCTGTAAACATACTTCTTAATCTTTGTAGGGCACATGGTCTAAAAAGCTAAAAAATGATGAGTTATTTGCTTAATCAGATACAGCAGATGCTTATATCATAGTGAAATGCACATCAAATTTCACAATTAGTTTTTTCCGAAACTTGATCACTGAAAAAAATCTCAAATAAATGATTGTTAGCATATTTACAAAAAACTTGAATAAAAAAACCTTGATGTGTTTGGTTCATCACAAAATCACATTTTTCCATCCATTTTTACAAATTCAAATGTTTTAGCTGACATTTTTTTCATTTTATTTTTTTGGAGATTTTCTGATAGATCTCAAAAATTAAAGTTTGAAAAACTCAAATTTGAATATATTGAAGATCACAATTTTTGCCTTGATATTTCTGAATTGCAGAAAAAAATGCAATCTAGAATTTCATAAATAGGTTCCTTTGCATCTGTTAGAAAGTAATAAACAATTTTGGAATTGGTCCATTTGTAACATCAATGGTCTATCATCAATCGCAAACACCCACAAGGGGACAGACATGAGAAGAAGGGGAACACCAAGGTGCTTGGTGAAAGCATAGATCATAAAATTTCCTACAGTTGATGGAGGATTATTTTGGGGAGAAAGTTCAATGCCACCCAGATAAGACTTCCCAATCTTTTCTAGGTGTTGGCGTTTCCATGCTTCTGAGGGCGTCACTATGTGGTGCACAATGTCGTTTCAGCCATGGGAGCCGTCATCTTTCATTTTGTTATGGAGGAGAGCGCTCCTAACCGGAGCCACCTGACACTTTTCTGTGTCAGTCAACCCTCCTCTATTAAGTGCCATTGTATTTCATATTTCTTGACTACTGGATATTTTGTTGTTAATAATTGATACAAGGAGGCAAAATCTGTATACTTCTTTATCTCCATCACCAGCTCTAACTTTGGATGTCTTTCATTTTATCATAACCTTTGTTCTCTTCATATATATCCAGTACTTTCCAATCTTGCTTGTCTTGTTATATATTCATTATACACATTCATGTATGGTGATAGGCTAGTCTAGGTCTATTAGACAAGTGAATAGAACAGACAAGCATTCATGCAGACATGAAAATGCATATTTGAAATACTGTATTAAGCATTGTAATGGGCAAAAACGTAATGTTGGAAAAACTATATTTATGTTAATATTGTTTATAGGTATTTATATCTTTACACACTGTCCTCCAATCACTTCTGACATCATCTTCTGAAATCTCAAAACTCCTGTTATTTGGAAGTCATACCTGTGGCTAACTGCAAAGTTGAATGTGTTACAAAGAAGTTCTAATTAAAAACATACAGTATATTAACTGTTAGTATAGGCAAGTTTATTATGCCTCCACTTATATTTGAAAGCACATCATAGAATGGAGTATCATTGTGGGCTGCCATTGCACATTTAATATATAAAATATTACACTTGTCTCCCAGTATGCTGCCTCCTTGAAACACAGAGCGAAGCTTGTCTTATAAAAAGTAAATGTGGTGAGGGTTAATTGAATTTCTAAGATTTATGTGCATATGTCAAAAACATTTTCCTTGCAGTGCTATAAGGAGAGGTGCTGTAATGGAGGTAGGTGTGAACGTGGAAAGCTGTACTTGCCAGAGGCGCTACATCTTTCTGCTGTTAGTAAGTTCTGAGATGATTAGTAATAAACACTAAAAATATTGTTACTATGAAAAAAAGATAATACAGATGTTATATACAGGTATAGTACACTGTACAAATAGTTACATAGATAAAAATAAATATTAGTAGTACAAGCCCTGATTTGACAATGATTTCCAGACAGATTGCATGATCCATTATTGTTTGAATTCCCCTGTCTGTTTGTTTTAGTTCAAAGTACATAGTTTTTAACCAGTTAAGAGATACAGACATTTACTGACCTAAATCTTCCTATTAGTTTAAATGTACTTTGTGAGTTCATTAATGTTTCATCAAACATGTTCTAAATGTACAATTGTAGGCAATATATGATCATCATGTTAAAGAAATCTTAATTAAAACCCAAATTAAGAAAATATGTATTTATCCCTATAGGTGCAACCAAATAATCAGACTATATACTGTAAGTGATATAAGTTTTTTGTTGTCACACAACAGTTGCATTCATTCCATGTATATTCTCACTTGAGTCCCCTTTAGGCTGATGGCCCATGAAGCCCATGGAGCGAGTTAGTCGCGTTAGATCTCTTCTACCATGGGCAACTAACCGCTCCAAAATGACTTTCCACAAGCAAACAATAGGAATCGCCAGTGAAAAGGCCTATGCATCGATTCAGCTTTCCGGAGTCACATGAAGTTTCCTCCTGCAGGCAACTTCGCATGACTTTGGAAAGCCGAAGAATTGTGCAGACCTTTCCACTAGCGACTCCCATTGTTGCTGATTAAAAAGGCATTTTGGAGCTGTTAGTCACCTGCGGTCCAGAGATCAATCACAGGTGGCTAACTTGCTCCATGGACCATCAGCCTAACAGAGCAGAAGCAGTAAAACAGTAGGAAAACACCTCAAATGGTAAAGTGTTTTATAGCAGCCAAGGCCACCCCACTATTTGAGCTGCTTACAAGATCCAGTTGACCTATACTGTGTATCAAAAACACTAATTGATTTACTTTCCATAGATGCTAATATTCTGAAGCTAAAAGTCGCCATACAAGCATTGATATTATCATACGAAAAAAAGTTCCATTATCGGTAAAAGCCTTGGGTATTGGTCGTCTCATCGATCGGGCAGGACTGAAAATTTTGATCAGCTGCCTTTAAAGTTTGAAGGTGCCTAAACATCGCAAACGTTAATGCTGAATCATCAAATAGGGGTAAAGAATTCCTTTGTTTTTACCTGCATATCTAAAGATTCCGCTCTTAACGTTAGTGGAGGGAACGAACGATCTTTCCCGCAACGATCGTAATTGTAATGTGTATGGCCACCTTAAGCCTGTACTTTACCACTGCTGAATTTCTTTCTTTGTCATTGTTTGTACTTCACATCTACACTACAGTGTATAGTACTCCTCCTATTGTTTAGTAAAAACACCACACTTTTGGCTCACCTAATCAAATATTTACTTAGTCACACTTACTTCACATTTTCTAGAACAGGCAGCCATCTCTAAAAAGGTATTCTCCCTTCCTTTCCCTCCTTGCTTCATACTGCACATGTGTTTCATTCCCCCCCTCTGGCAGATCCGCTTCTGATTGGCTGGTGGGTATGTGTAGCTCAGAACAGGAGACAGGATCATTCCATGTTCCTTTCCATGTGCCTTTTGTCATAGCCAGTGATGAGTGAAATTCTTTACCAGGCATGGATTCACAGCTCATTTCTGCATTTTGCATTCTGCATTCTGCATTTTTCAAAATGGGTGCGGTCGAGTCAAAAAAAGTCAACCTGTAAACCTGTCACAAAAAATGTAATCAATGGACAGCGTCTTGGAAATCTTTAAATACCTGGCACTCTGGTTATTAAAAGGTTAATAGTAAGGCTGCAGCATCCCCTTAATCACTTGGGATTCCTTCTCCTCTTGTAACTTACTTGGCCCCCTCCCTTAGGAATGTCCTTTGCTGTTGAGTAACTGACCATGCACAATTCTTCTCAACTCAGATTGCTAAACATGCCCTCCATTCTAGCAGCCAATGAAGAGATGGCACTGTGTGTTTTCTATAGAAACTCTGCTCTAGCTGTGCAATGAGCTAGAAAAATGTGTTTTTTTTTCTCCTAACCCCCTCTCCTGAGCTCAGCATAACCATTACAGTGCTCAGCCCAAGCAGGACTTTCTATTAAAGTAAATTTTGCCTCTGTAAGCCTGCATCTTTATTGCATGTACTTTACAGCGCATATGTAGTGTTTGCAGATGTAAATGTCACTGATGATGTCAGAGGGAAAGTGGCTGCCAGACGAAAGCTACTGTTTGTTCTAGAAAAAAATGTGATGGTGCTGGCAAACAGGGGGGATATATGCAGTACAAATAATTAGTGATGAGTGAATCTGTCCCGTTTTGCTTCACCGTGTATACAATATACAGTATATCTTGTGCTATTTCAGTTTTCTTTTGTATTTTGTAAAAAATTGTCGCGAGCTCAAAAGAATGTTGCGTGTCAAAAAAAATGGCTCATGCACAAAAAAAAATTTTTGCATGCATCATTTTTTTGACGTGCGCAACATTTTTTTACAAATAAAAATACAAATAAAACCTGAAATGGTACAACATATATACTGTTAGATTAGAGAAAAGTGTTCATAAGCAATACAGTTACAGATAGATCGAGATATTATAAAAGTAATCCAAATTAAGGCCCTGTCTTCAGGGCCGCCATCAGGGGGGCACAGGGGGTACAATCGTCCCGGGCCCCGACAATTTTAACTTTAAAAGGGGCCCGGCCATGCTAAAGTTTTCTTAGTAGCTCGGGCCCCCTTTAATCAGTTCCGGGCCCTGTCATTGGTGGTCAGCGGGTGATCCTATTGGTCGCGCCCCATGTGTACATGTACGTCAGTATGCACGGGGCGCAACCTTATAAAAGGGCCTGTCTTCTTTCGGCACTCAGAAGTGCAGAGGTGCCGTCCAGGAAGGACCCCGCCGTGGGAGTCTGAAGCCACTGCTGCAGAAGACGCCGCCGCTGAAGAAGAAGAAGACGCCGGAGGAGCTGTGCTGTGCTGGCTACCAATGTACTGGGGGGGGGTACAGCTGGCTACTAGGGGGGGGCACTGCTGGCTACCAATGCATTAGGGGGGCCCTGCTGGCTACCAATGCCTCTCTTTATCAGACACTCCCTGAGTCTCAGGCTCAGGTTCCACAGGCTCCTTGGTCCTTACTTCAGTTTCCTCTCACAAACTAGGAACAACCAGGACCAACACATAGGACAGACCCAGGAAGACTACAATTTCATATTTGAGACTAGTGATGAGTGAATCTGTCCTGTTTTGCTTCACCATAAAATTCCCGAAACGGCAAGAAAATTTACAAAACGGCAAAAAAAATGTTGTCGTCCGGGCTATTTTTGACACAACTGCATCCAATTTTGATGCAAACGTGCCTTTTTTAACATGTCCGCACCCAATTTGACAACAAAACAAAAAATTCTATACGACAAATTTTTCCACAACAAATTTTCACTGAAGTTTTGCAAAACAATTCGCCAGTGGCAAAATGCGCAAATTCGCTGCAAATCCATGCCTGGCAAAAAAATTTGCTCATCACTATTTGATACACTTGTTTATTTTCATGCCGTATGAAGACAAACACCTTGTGAATTTTTTGAGTTAATAAATAAAGACAAAGCATTGTTTTTCTTGCTGTCAATGTCTCATTCTCTGCATAAGAAACCTGTTTGCCTACTATTATAAAGGCTAGTCTCCCCCACAATAGTGAAGTGAAAAGTAATGTAAATTTTATACCACTGGTATTCCTCTTCAGTAAGGAATTTTAAACAGCGCTTGGACAAGAATAGGCAGATAATGTAATAAAACTTAGGATGTTGCAAGAACTGAGGAAATGATATGACAACTAACAACTGGCTGTTATAGAACCCCAAAACATAATGTGCAACATTTCTGCCCTACTTCTTAAGGCTTTCGTTTTCCTTTAAGGACTGATTGAGTTGCATTATTAAAGTTAGTTTTTGCAACTTACATCTGTTGGAGAACAGCTCTATTGCTCTATATTTGTGCAAAATCATTTGTTTTCATTACTAGACAATTTTAGATATCTGCCACTTTTACGCTTTCACCTATCACTGTTTTTATATGTTTGAGGTTGGAAAACTATTGCTCTCTAAATTAAGGGGCCATGATGAATCCACTGAAAGAACAAAATGAAAACAACATACATGGGTCTGAACACTTATGCACAAAACTGTAGTTAGTGCTACTCCTAACTTTTTTTTTCCTGATACTTGTACAGCGAGAATACATCAAAATAATAAATCCCAAAGAAACCAATAATCTTATATTTGCTACCCAATTGTACATGACATATGCTTCTGTTTCTCCCATTTTGGTTTAAGTGTGAAATAGTTTTTATGCCTTGTTGGCCAGATGCCGTTTCTCCTCCACAATTTTTTTTTAACACAACAAGGGAATAGTATATAATTCCCAGTGTAATGGCTTTTAACTAAATGTGCTTTTAAATTTTTAATACTTTTGAATTGCATACTCAAGTCTGACTGACGACTTTGTCACAGCAAATGTGCATCTTCTTCTTTATTTTATGGTCAGGGCTACAAAGGAATCTGCATCAACCAGAGAGTTATCAATGTTGCTGCAAAAACATAAAAATAAGCATAACACTGTAAGAACGCCTTCATAAAGGAAAGCTATAAATGTTGCTTTTACCTGAAGTACTCACAGGTGAATGAAGGGAACAATGCTAATACGACAAACAGGCGGGTGGAATAACACCTTAGGGAATATTGCTATGAAATGGATTAACACTCCTGGGGTTATTGCTATAAAATGACTGTATTGTTACCTTTCATCATTGTTCAATATACATGAATTAAATTAAATTCACCTTGAAATCGTGTGCCCGCTATCAGAGCAGCACTTGCTTGCGGGCATTTTCAGCTTCATTTACCTCCTTACTATTATTAATGCAGTACTGTCACTGTTAATTTCAAATGTAAACTGAAGAATATATTACTCATGCTAAATGTTTTCAGCATAAAAAGAAATGAAAATAATGAGGCGCAATTCTGGCAATTATTGGATTTGTCAGAAGAACTGGTATACTTTTATCGCACAGAAAATAGGCTTTACCTTTTCTTAAAATGCAGCAATGATTATGTGAGTTAATTTCAAAGATACACTAAAGCTTAAAGGCAAATTGCTGGCATCGGAAAGGTCACATTCTGACACGCTGTAATATACTGTACATGCAAAAGGAGAAGATATTGGAGGTTTTCTTTCAGCTATTGTAAAGGCTGAAAGATTTTGATACTCTATACTGTGCCATTATGCTCCTGAATTTTTGTTTTAATAAACAATAACTGTCAATTATATTTACAGTTAACACTTCGCTCAATGACATATATAAAATTATTTCTAAAAAGTACTATGAAGGAAATTGCCCAGATATCCATCAGGCAGGTTTTGTATTAAGGGGTTGACTGTATCAGCACATTGATGGCCTACACTAGTGATTATACTAGATTTATAGACCTTCTGTTGCTTTAGGAAAGAACAAGTAAACCAAGTATTCTTTTGTTTATACACAGGGCACATCTTCACTTGCTGGTTTGCTCTCCTTACTGCTTAGAAGTGCCTCTAAAGCTACAGTACCTATCACAATACTTACACATTGCAGGCAACTCTGGCAAAACCATGCACATCAGGAAAGACAGTTGCATTTTATTTAACTAAAATAACATGCAGAATAAATGTTTAACACAAATTCTGTTTATTGTGCTGATGCTTACTTTTGTGTACATTTGCACACTCACATACACACAATGACAATGACAACTTTTAGAAGTGTACACTAGTGATGAGTAGTGATTAGCTAAGTTTTTTTCAGCAGGCGAAATTCCATATTTTGCCGTTGGTGAATTCTTTCCAGAAACTACGGCAAAAATTAGCTGAGAAAAAAATTTGCTGAGACAAAAAAGTCACTAAGACAAAAAAGTCACCAAGACATAAATATCACAGAGACAAAAAAGTTGCAGCAAAAGAAACATTTTTTTTTTAAAAGAAAACCCAGAGCCTTTAGGGTGAAGACACATGGAGCTACTAGTGGCAGCTACTTGTCGTGGCTACTAAAATAGACAATGCTGATGGTTTTAGCAGAGGCAATTCTCAGTATTGTCTATGGCAGGGTTTTGTCTGGTGTTTAGTAGCCGTGAAAAGTAGCTGCTACTAGTAGCTCTGTGTGCCTTCACCCTTAATGCATTTGGAGTAAAAAAAAACAGTCATTGACTTTAATGCATTTAGAGTAAGGAAAAAGTCACGTGTAAAAAAAAGTTTTCGGCAAAGCAAAAAGGGACAGATTTGCTCATTACTAGTGATAAGTGAAAATTCAGGAATTGGAGAAATTTCACCAAAATGCTCAGGAAGGAGAAATTACATTGCAGTTAGACGTTTTTGCTCTGCAATATCATACACATTGCCCTGCCTTGTTAGGGAAGCTCCTCAAGTTTTATAATTTATATGCTTTGGACTCTTTGTACTTGAGAATTAACATATTTGTTTTTGGAGGTTATTGTCTTGTAACTTGTAGTTTTGATAACATTGTCTACCATTTTTAATGTTTTTGTATGTACACTACACTGCCAAAATATCTGCATACCTGCCTGTCCAACATCTTATTCCTAAACTAAGGGTATCATTGTGACACTGGTCCTCCCTTTGCTACTCTTCTTTCAGGTTTGCACTGGGCCAGCTGGACACTAGTAAAAAACCCGGTGGGCCCTGCCGGCCCTGAACCGATCGCTGCTGGGTGCTCTAGGGCCTGCAGGTTGGATGGGCTGCAGGGCCTGGGGGAGTGTTAGGACCATGATTGGGGACCCTTGGGGGGGTGCAGGGCCCCTGTGGTGGCAGCCCTAGCGGGCCCTGCAACCCCAAGTCCGACTCTGGTAACTTTCCACTAAACTTTGAAATACTGTTAGTGGGATTTGTTTCCATCATATATAAGGATGGAACTGTTGTGTACAAATTCGGATGCAATGTTGAAGGAGAGGTAGGTTGGACTCTAGATCTGGGGTAGCCAGTGCACCCCTTCAGTCGATAAAATGAATGGGTTGGCCTTGATAGATATATATACATGGATAGCCATTGTTTTTAAGGTGGTCTATCTTTAGAAACCTAAGTTGGATATTTTTCAGCCCTAAAGAGTTTTTAGTTAGAAGAACTTTATAAAGTTTATTATAAAATTAAGCTCAGTACTGAAGATTTCTGTATTCTGCAATGTATAATTTATACACTCATTCTCCTCAGTTTGTGGGATCGATGAGTATAAAACTTGCACATCAATATAGCAGAGTGAATTATATTCAACCAGAATTATTTGTTGTGCAAAAATATTTAGTATTTTTCAAGTTTATGTTGTACAGGGAATATGTTTTTATAAATAACAATTAACCCCAGAAACATTTAGTCATCACCTCAGCTATAGAGAAACAATTTTAATGTCAGATACTTTGTGAGTGATTTTGGTGGCAATAGGTATTATTTTCTCTATTATCATTGTCAAAAATAGTATAGATATGACTATTTTAAAGATGAAAAAAAAAAGAACAAAAGACACTTTATTTCAATTTATCCTAGCTGTCAATCCTAAGGCATGCATTTGTTCCCATAATTTTGGCATGCTCTTTTAACGATAGAAAAGGACTGCATTATAATAATTAAAGTTCAACAAAGATTGCTTATAATACCAACTGTATGGCTTATTAGTATCTACATGGTAAAGGAGTAATATATATATCATGCTCTGTAAAAAGTGGAGTAAAACATTACCGGTGATGTTGCTCATAGCAGCCAATCAGATGCTTTGCTTTGGTTTTCTATCTGTTGAAACCTAATTTCTAATTGGTTGCCCTGGGAAACATCACCGTTAATGCTTCATTCCACTTTTTAGTGGCACGATAAATATACCCCTTAATGTATTGCAGTTCCCAACACAAACTCTTTCTCTGAGGTTTGACCTTACGGTTGTTCTGGAGAAAGGGGTTTCCAACCTAATATCTACATACTTTATAGATCTTTAATAGACTGGGCACTACTGGTTCTTAAAATACAAATATCTCCTTTACTGAAGAAACTTCACAACAGATTTCCATCACAAGGTTCTTTCATTAGGTTTTCATTTGCTTAATTGTGGAAGTTAGAAAATCATTTTAATATTAGTGAAGGTTTGTTAGGAATTAGCAACAAAAACAATGTTAAAAGCAACTGCAGATAGCTACCCTTAATAGGTGTTAATTGATGACATGAAGAAAGAGCAGATTAGTTGATTGTATCTGATAGCATGGTTGAGATTAAAGAACATTTCAGATAAGAACATTTTAGTTATTTTTGAGTCAGGGCTTCCCAACAACCTCTGGAGACCTGCGATATAAGCTAAATGAGGCACATAAAAGAAATACTTCAGAGGTAGGTTTAGTGTTTAATGCAGACCATACTGCTCAGAAAAGGAGGTATGCAAGGCAAATCACTGTTGAAGCTGTGTTTGAATGCAAGCTGTTGACAGGTGATTCAGGTCAGGTCTGGAGCTCTACAAAACAGATTTTAGATACATTTAAATGGAATGACTAAATGCTGTTCATTCTTCTCTCTCTCTCATTTTTAAGTAGCTGTAAGCACTTCAGTTAAACAATGCATGTCAAAAGCATTTAAAATTTGAACTAAACACTTACTCAGACATATAACAAGAAGTATTAAGGGGTTACTAAGTTACAAATAAAAAATAAGTGACACATTCTTGGCAAACTGTATATAGCATTTCCAATGATGCAATATCCTATGAGCCTTGTATAAATATCATTCATGATAACTTTCAATTTTTGCTCAATGATAAGGAAAAAATGTAGGTTTCTGGGGAGTGGCCTAACAGACAGGAATGGCATTCTGAAACCTTCGCTCTGTTAATTTGAGCACCATTAGCACTCTGCATGGACTGAATTTCACCTCAGAGATCGACAAACTAGAAGGCCTGCAGACCAACACAGAATTGGCCAAAGTAAAAAACAAACACAGCAAGCAGGATAACAATGCAAACTAATACCAAGATGGTGTTGACCAGTCTGAACAATCCCACTCACCTCACAGTTATTACGCAACGTAAGAACTGGGCTACAGAACCTCCCAGATAAAAGACCTGGTAGAACCACAGAACTCCTTGGTGGATGGGAAAATGATGCAAACAAAACTAACATGGAAGATAGAACTAGAAGGAACAATGTACAATTTAAAGGGATTCCTGAGTCTGTAGCTTCTGAACAACTATCTGCTTGTTTATTAAAGGATAAGGAAAGGCTAAGTCACTTGGGGGTGCCAAAACGTTAGGCACCCCCAAGTGACTTTAACCGCTTACTTTGTACCCTGGGCTGGTGCCCCTGTAAGGAGAAAACAGCACCAGTACCTGAAGCGAGCGCTTCCTCCTTCTGGCTTCGTTTTGCAAGGACTACACAACAGGAGCATGTGCAGTAGAGTGAAAAGCCGACATCTCTGTTAAAGTTCAGCTTTTCACTCTACTGCGCATGCACGCGCAAGCAAACACAGAAGGAGGAAGCGATCGCTGCTACCCCGGGCTGGTGCGGTTCTCTCCTAACAGGGGCACCAGCCCGGGGTAAAAGGCAGGCGATTTAAGTCACTTGGGGGTGCCTAACATTTTGGCACCCCCAAGTGACTTTGCCTTTCCTTCTCCTTTAAACCTGGTAAAATACTCTCTAAAATACTCTTTCTATTTCACTTTGCAAAGAATTTGTGAAACTATGGGAAAATTGCGAAAATGTAGCGAAAAGCGGGTGTCGCACGACTTTGTATTAATGTAACATAGTAACATAGTAGTAACATAGTAAGTTGGGTTGAAAAAAGACATACGTCCATCAAGGTTAACCATAATGCCTATATATAACCTGCCTAACTACTAGTTGATCCAGAGGAAGGCAAAAAACCCCCATAATGTGTGAAACATTTTTTGATAAGCGCTTCTTTTTTTTGGCGCAACTGAGCCTTTTTATTTAAGATGACTGCTGTCACTTGGGTTGATTGGATATATCGTCCCCCCCAAACAGAAAGCAGCACCACAAGATGTTTTGCCAGATTACATTACTTTTACATCAAAAAAATAACTTACAAACATCAGGGATGCTAATGATTTTATGTCCCCTGCCACATTAGCCAAAGACTACACAGATAGAATTTAGTAGAGGTTTCAACTCTTATTTCCCAGGAATTCCATATAAGTGGTTCAACATGTCATACTTCCATTGCCAGAAAACGGAAGCAAGTAAATTTACCATGTATTTCACAGATACTGGCTAAACCGGACCAGAACTGCCAAATGGAATGCAGAAGCAGGACGCCTCATGGAACAGATACTACAAAAAGTAACAACCTTTACTTTCTCTGTACATCAACTGTGAATCTTTAAATTTCCTTTTTTTAGCATATGAGTCTGTTTACACTGGCCTGTATACAATTTTGATATTCTAATTTGCACTGTCATTTATATGTTAAGGTACCTACATCTGCCTAGCCTAACCTAATTCTCTCTCTTTCTTATTTGCTTTCTTCTTTCCCTGCAGTTATTTTATCTTGTTCATTTTCTACTATGTTTCCTTTCCTCATACAATTCTGGAATCCTAATAATAAGATAATTACAGAAAAAATGTAGCTTTCCACAATTTAATAAAATGTTAGATAAATTATGTTTTGAGCTCTTTATTCTTGCAAGTATATTAACTCTTGAGTACTTCTGGGAAGCATTTCTCATTGATCGGACATACTAAATTAGTTAAAGTCATTTTCCTTTCCTGTCATGAGTAAAATATCATTGATCTTTATAGTGCTATCATGTGTGTGTGTTATTTTAGTACGCACTACAGTATGTATGGAAATACATCATCAGTATTGATTATTCTAATGCAAATAATAATAATGTTACAATATACAAATAGAAACAAATGCCATATGTATTCTGAAATTGTTTTGAGTTTATTAAACACTTAATAATTATGAAAAATACAAGTACAGGTATTGGACCCCTTATCCGGAAACCCGTTATCCAGAAAGTTCCGAATTACGGAAAGCCTGTCTCCCATAGACTCCATTATAAGCAAATAATTCAGAATTTTAAAACTGATTTCCTTTTTCTATGTAGAAATAAAACTGTACCTTGTAATGGATCCCAATTAAGATATAAATAATCCTTATTGGATGCAAAACAATCCAATTGGGTTTAATTAATGTTTTATTGATTTTTTAGTAGACTTAAGGTATTGAGATCCAAATAACGGAAAGACCCCTTATCCGGAATACCCTTGGTCCCGAGCATTCTGGATAATGGGTCCTATACCTGTACATTCAAAAATAGGAAAATCCATTATACAGCTGGTGCTTGATACTTAATTTGACAATGTATTTTATATAAATAACTGCGATACCTTTTTTTTTCAGCCAGCTCAACAATTATCACTATTATTAGTTGCTACAGTAATCACAAAAAAAAAAATCAAAAAAAGGTTTTTTTTGCGCAAATTTTTGCATCCATTTAGTGAAACTATACACCAACACTGAAATTCACCACAAATCCATGTGTGCCAAAAAATTGCGCTCATCACTAATGACTATCTATGACATCTTACAGCAGCCCCTTTGACATTTGCCTGAGCCTACAGCTTGTCAGCCCAAGTTTGCATTAGTTGCAAGATGATGTGGTAGGTAGTTGATAACAGTTAGAAAACTTGGTGTGGGGTACTGGAAGATGGAGGCTGATCATTTGTGCATTTTAAGGTAGTTAACTAGACTGCCAGATTTTTTTTTAACTGTCGTGGGGTGCAGAGCTCCTTTGCACTCTTGCACTTTTTCCTTGTGGTCTCCTTTGGGATTATGTTTCAGATATGTGCAAAGAAGTACAAAGACCAGGAGATAGGGAGAAGCATCTCTACAGAAAATAACTGTAAAGGTAAGATTCTGAATAGTTCTCACAATGGACAGTCAGAGTAATCATAAGACATTTGACAGTAGGTACCATTTACAAATGGGTGAAAGTTAGAATTCACCATTTGATAAATATGCCTGCAAAATGTTACAGTGGTAAATTCTAATTTCACACTTTGATAAATCTGACCCTTATTGGAAGTGAGCAGGTGGTCTCCTTAATATAAAATAATTTGTGGAATTTATATTGAGATTTTTTTTTGCTTAGAAGACACTGAGTGTCTGGGTCATAAGTACAAGTATAGGAACCATTTACCAACAACCCATTATCCAGAAAGCTCTGAATTACATAAAGGGAATCTCTTATAGAATCAATTGTAATCAAATAATTCTAATTTTTTAAAATGATTTCCATGTTCTATGTAATAATAAAACAGTAACCTGTACCTTACCCAGGTAAGGTATCATCTTGAGTATGCAGTACGTTTTCTTAAATAACAGGGCACATTGGGAAATACTCCCAGATGAGATGTATATTTACTTTTTAGACAACCTAGGTGGCATCATACTAAAAGCTTGCATGCCTGAAATTGAGAAAAAAATATTTGATCTTTTTATTTGTGCCCCTATACTGCAAGAACTATTTAGTGAATAGAATAAATGCAATTAAGGTATATTGTATTTGCTTGTTTTTATCTTCCACATAGTTCACCTAACTCTAATTACCCTGTGCATTTGCATATTGTAGGTGGTGGGACTCATTTTTAAGCTATAAATATTCTTAATAATCTGTTTTGCATTGTGTTGGGATTCAGTAAAATTTAAATATTTCATATTTTTTAGGGAAATTATCCAACAATAGACTGTACACCTGGAATTGTTAATTGTTCCTTTTCAACGATGCAGCAACACTAGTTTTCATTAGTATTATTGATATGTTTACTTAAATAAAAAACAAGTGAGCCAAGGAATGCAGCACCTAACACATAATGGTGTTAAAAAAAGGGATGCTATTACCCATGTCAGACCATAGTAATGAGAGACTATATATCTACCTGGCTCCTAACTTGGCAAATGAACTTTAAACTCTCTCCAAAACTAAAAAAAAAAAAAAAAGAAACAGAAGGGAAATGCTTAGATTTTATTGTTTACAATGACAGTAGTGACATAATATTTGTTATGTTTTACTAACCTCTACTAAGCGTAAATGTACTAGATACATAATGGAAAATGATGTATTCTGGAAAGATAAGTATAATTGTTAAAACACAACATTGCATACCTAACAGAATTTAAATGATTATGCACTGTTTTTGACATGTTCTATTTAATTAATAAACTTGAAATACAAAAAAAAAAAGAATAGAAGGATCAATATGATAATTATAATTACTAAATAGTGCCTACTTTGTGGCAATTAGTGGCAATTTATATCAAGTTCAGTTTCTATTATAATTCATGCAGATTTTTTGGCTACTAAAATAATATGCGGGGGACCCAGTTGGTTAAGTCCCATTTTGGCTCCACTTTTTGGAACCTATAGCCTGTGGGGGAAATATTTTCCTAATTGGCCAAGGGAGAAAAAGCACATGGCACTCCTCTCTAGTAGGGATTGGATGCTACTGGCAAGCATGAAGCCGTATACCCCAGTACCAATTCTGTACCCTAAGAGACCCAAACCTTAATGATGTTGAGGAACAGGGAACCCATGAATAAGATAGTAAGACAGTATATAGCAGCTTCTGCCATAACACACTCATAGGCCTTGTGAATTATATACTGTAGACTAGCAAGTAAAAAAAAAACAACTTTCTACTTTAACATGAAGGTTGTCACGAGACAGACACCCTGAGACTGTTTGGGAGATTATACCCTTTTGTGAGCAGGAAAGCCCTACCAGAACCGGTCTTCACCAATACCCTTTTGGGGCCCTTAATTTTCTTTGTGTCAAAAAAATTGCACATGTCAAAAAAAGTCCTGTGTGCATCAAAAAAGACACGCGGCACATGCGATGGATGGATTTGCAATTTTTTTCCATAGTTAAGCCAAAAAATTGTCGCGTGCATCAACAAAAATGTTTCACACATTTTTTTTAAGCGGGCGCCAATTTTTTGTCATGCGGCAAATTTTTCTGCAGCACATTTTGTCAGCCGTTTCACAAAAAAATCCGCCAATGGTGAAACGCGGAAATTCGCCAAAAATCCATGCCTGACAAATTATTTCGTCCATCACTAAACATGAGCATATTTTTTTTTTATATTTTATTTTATTTTTATTTGAAACATGTTTAAAACTTTTGAGTCTCTTATGAAATTGAAAGGTATAAAAGATCATTTCAATTGGATCATTAATTCAGACTACAATTCTCAATCTCAACATTTAATTACTTCATTTTTAATTATAATGAAGTTAAATAAATAGCCCTTAATGAGTAATACATACAAAGAATACATTTAATCAATTTGTGATGGTATTGTTATTTGACTTATTAATATTATGTATTGTTATGTCATACTAAATGATTCTGTTTTATGTTTGCAAATTTAAGCATTTATACTCTAGGTCATTAGCAAAAAGTTGGCAATTAGCTTTAAAATAACTAAATTCTTTCCTTCAAAGGCTATATATATATATATATTCATCTTACCAAACTGAAAAGACAATTTCCCTTAAAATAATTAATATCAGAGCTTAAATAATGATAGGCCAATATAGTTTTTTTAAAAAAAAAATAATAATACAGTATATGCACATAAGGATATTTGTATTATAAGGTAGATGTCTGACTTTTGATGAATGCTTCATATGTTCTTGTAACACCAACACTCCTAACATGGAACATCAACAAAACTGTATTTTCTTCATGTTCACAATGAATTCTTTTTATGTTTAGAGGTTCCTGTCAGATTAGAGGTTAGTCACCTGGGTATGTTATTATTATACATGGATATAAACAAATTCTTGAATTGCTAAATGCTAATGCTAACAATGTAGTGAACAACATTTACTTTATTGCTGGCAGTTAGGCATTTTGGGGAGATTAGTCACCCCCGGTAGAAAAGGTTTAACCTCCCTGTGTACCACCAGCTACAGACTTAAATGAACAAAGCTGGTTCTATTACAGGTGCAAAAACAACATGTGGCAGCACATTGTACTCCTGTTTGAACTGCACACAATGCCCATATGTTTTAAAGAGTAAAGCGTTTTTACATCCACACACAGGACGGAGTGTGCAGTTAGGGGGTTACTATACTTGTGTTATGAAGTATATGGTATATGAGTTGACCCCCCTGAAAAGGGGAGGGGATAGAAAATTTAAGCTTAAGCAGAAATAAGTTTGGTGGATTCATAAATTGAAATCCTTACATCCTATGAGATTAAATAGGGATTATGATTTATTTTTGTAATTTTTGTATAAATTATATGTATTGTAATATATTACTTGATAGTTCCTATCCTTATGCTGTATATTTATTGGTGCACTGCTGGTCACTATAGTTACTATTAATTGATGGTGATGTAATTTCCTGTGTATGCCTTTGAATGTAATCTATTGGGTTACATAGTTACATAGTTACATAGTTACATAGGGTTGAAAAAAGACCAGTGTCCATCAAGTTCAACCCATCCAAGTAAACCCAGCACACCTAACCCACACCTACCAATCTATACACTCACATACATAAACTATAAATACAACCACTAGTACTAACTGTAGATATTAGTATCACAATAGCCTTGGATATTCTGATTGATGAAGAACTCATCCAGGCCCCTCTTAAAGGCATTAACAGAATCTGCCATTACCACATCACTAGGAAGGGCATTCCCCAACCTCACTGCCCTCACCGTGAAAAACCACCTACGCTGCTTCAAATGGAAGCTCCGTTCCTCTAATCTAAAGGGGTGACCTCTGGTGCGTTGATTGTTTTTATGGGAAAAAAGAACATCCCCCATCTGTCTATAATCCCCTCTAATGTACTTGTACAGAGTAATCATGTCCCCTCGCAAGCGCCTCTTTTCCAGAGAAAACAACCCCAACCTCGACAGTCTCACCTCATAGTTTAAATCTTCCATCCCCTTAACCAGTTTAGTTGCACGTCTCTGCACTCTCTCCAGCTCATTAATATCCTTCTTAAGGACTGGAGCCCAAAACTGCACTGCATACTCAAGGTGAGGCCTTACCAGGGACCTATAAAGGGGCAAAATTATGTTCTCATCCCTTGAGTCAATGCCCTTTTTTATACAAGACAGCACTTTATTTGCTTTAGTAGCCACAGAATGACACTGCCTGGAATTAGACAACTTGTTATCAACAAAAACCCCTAGATCCTTCTCCATTAAGGATACCCCCAACACACTACCATTCAGTAGATAGTTTGCGTTTATATTATTTCTACCAAAGTGCATAACTTTGCACTTATCAACATTGAACCTCATTTTCCAGTTTGCTGCCCAGTTATCTAATTTTGTCAAATCGCTCTGCAAAGCGGCAGCATCCTGCATGGAACTTATAGTTTTGCACAATTTAGTGTCATCAGCAAAAATAGAAACAGTACTGTCTATGCCCTCCTCCAGGTCATTAATAAACAAGTTAAAAAGCAAAGGCCCAAGGACTGACCCCTGCGGTACTCCACTAACCACACTGGTCCAATTAGAAAATGTTCCATTTACCACCACTCTTTGTACTCTATCCTTCAGCCAGTTCTCTATCCAATTACAAATATTATGTTCTAGGCCAATATTCCTTAATTTGATCATTAACCTTCTGTGAGGTACTGTATCAAACGCTTTAGCAAAGTCCAAGTAGATGACATCAACTGCCATTCCAGCATCAAGGTTCCTGCTCACCTCCTCATAAAAGGCAACTAAATTAGTCTGGCAAGATCTGTTACGCATAAAACCATGCTGGCAGTATTGTGAACTGCAATGTATTCAAGTACCCTATCCCTTATTACCCCTTCCAAAAGTTTTCCTACTACTGATGTCAGACTAACAGGCCTATAGTTTTCAGGCTGAGAACGGGATCCCTTTTTAAATAACGGCACCACATTAGCAATCCGCCAGTCTCTTGGCACCATGCCAGACCTCAATGAATCCTGAAAAATTAAGTGAAGAGGTTTGGCAATCACAGCGCTCAGCTCATTTAATACCCTGGGATGAATCCCATCCGGCCCTGGACCTTTGTTTACCTTTACATGTTCAAGTCTCTTTTGAATTTCCTCCCGAGTGACCCATGCGCCAGAAGCTAAATTACTAGCACTGGGTATATTACAAGGGAAGCCTTCATTAGCTGGCTCCTCAGATGTATAGACAGATGAAAAATAAGAGTTCAAAATTTCAGCTTTTTCCCTGTTCTCATCAACCAACTTACCCCCCCCCGTGATAATAAGGTTCCCACCCCTTCTTGCTTCATTTTTTTACTATTCACATAATTAAAAAATAATTTAGGATTCTTTTTACTCCTAGCAGCAATATCCCTTTCCATTTCTATTTTAGCTTGCTTGATAGCTTTTTTACATGCTTTATTTGCTTCCTTGTACCTGGTGAAAGTTTCTGCTGTCCTAGCTAACTTGAATGCCCGTTTTTTCTTACCAACCTCGACAATAACACTTTTATTCAGCCATAAAGGTTTTGCTTTGCGATGCCTCTCCTTGCTTACAAGGGGGATATACTGTTGTGTATACCTGCAAAGCAATGTTTTAAAGATGTTCCATTTTCCTTCTGTGTCTAACCCCATGAAAAGCCTTTCCCAGTTGACACATTGCAGAGATGCCCTTATACTGGCAAAGTCTGCACGTCTAAAATTGAGCGTTTTAGTTACTCCCTTATAGAGCTGTCTCTGCAGCGTTATCTCAAAGGAGACCATGTTGTGATCACTGTTCCCCAAATGCTCACCCACACAAATGTTAGAGATAAGTTCATTATTATTAGAAATCACCAGGTCCAAAATAGCGTCATTCCTAGTGGGTTCTTGAACTGCCTGAAATAAAAAGTTGTAATTTAGCATATTTACAAACCTACTAGCTTTTTCTGACTTAGCCACCCCATTACTCCAGTCAATGTCCGGATAATTAAAGTCCCCCATAACAACAACTTGACCCAGTTTTGAAGCCTCCTCCATTTGCAACAATAGCTGGGCCTCATCCCCCTCATCTATACGGGGTGGTTTATAGCATACACCAATGATCATTTTCTTTGTGACCTTCAGCCCTACTGAAATTTCTACCCAAAGAGATTCGACGTTTTCATTGGTAATGTCTTAGTTAGTTGCATTGTTGAAGGCTTGATAAAGGGCATATACTTTGTCTGAAACATTGCACATGTGATGTGGTTCTCTTTTTAATATTTTTTTTTGCATTAAAGACAACCTGCATGCTGCTTTTTTAAAAAATATATATATATATTTACTAGTGCATATTCATCTCTGTGAGACTTTCGCCACCCTTGGCCAAATAGCCTTATGCGCTGGTGTGAGCCTGTCATACTTCCCACTTCTAGGTCTTATATCAGGTCCTGCATGACTGTGCTAAGCCACATAACCATACTAATCATAGTTAAACCCTCCTCCCAAAATTTTGATTGCGGGTTGGTAAGACTTCTATTACACAAAGGACATTCTTTCTTTTCTGCCTGTACTAACACAGGTGCACCCAAACTTTTCTGCTTGTTCTAACACAGGTGCACCCAATCTTTTCTGCCTGTACTAACACAGGTGCACCCAATCTTTTCTGCCTGTACTAACACAGGTGCACCCAATCTTTTCTGCCTGTACTAACACAGGTGCACCCAATCTTTTCTGCCTGTACTAACACAGGTGCACCCAATCTTTTCTGCCTGTACTAACACAGGTGCACCCAATCTTTTCTGCCTGTACTAACACAGGTGCACCCAAACACTGAACACAGGTGGCAGATAAAGAATAAATTGCATTTTTTTCACTATTTCCTGCAGTGGAACACAGGAAAATAGAATGCAGGGGAACGTAGAGCGTAACCCCCATGTGTACGCGCCCTGCTTATTTAAGTTTATCTCGGTATTGTGCAGGTTGGATTTCCTGCTATAATATGGTCCAGCACCACTATCTGGGTAACAAAAGTCGTTAAAGGGGAAATTGCACAAATAAGAATTAAAATTAGCATTTTGCAATGCAATATTCTTTATTAGACTGTTACTGCACTGCAAATTTTAATTGTAAAACTTTTGTAAAAACTTTTTAAGGCATGTTTGAAGGTGGAGTAATACAAACTTAACTTTTTCATCAAGAAGTTTTATTACATACACATACTACTGTCACAAACTATAAATTTCGCAAACTTGCTTCTTCTGTCAGAAGTGGTCACTAAATAATTTCCATGTTAGCAAAAGACATTGAATTTGTAGAAAGGCACATTTGTTTGCACAGAGGCATACATTTTTGTGTTGTAAATATTTTCCTTTACTGACTTGTATTACATTTTCCCCTATGTTTCAAGTTTTGTGCTTTATGCAATAAAACACGCGGGTCACAGTACCTGCTTAATTTCACCCATAATATTTATTGGCTGTCTGTGCACCTTGCACTGACAAGTAATACAAGGTAAAATGCATTTGACTTAAAGTGTGTAATAGGCACCTAGTAAGAAATGATGTTACTTCAATTATTAATATAAAAGCAACAAAAATTACCTGATTCATCATACTCTAGATAGATAAAGTCTACTGAAATGCTAATAAAAGGTTTCTAGAAGGAAAAGGTAGTCCAAAATGCTTAAAAAAGTTCACGATATAAGAAGTTTGCTCTAGCCTGCAGATGCATCATTACAAGAGCACGTATCGATGCACGGGAACCCTAAAATTACCATCAACTTTAACCTTTAGGTAATCCCAGGGTTGCATAGTCACTGCATTTTGGTAACAATAAGGATTTGCATACAGATTTTGCCCTTTTTTGTAAATAATATGTTATCATTTTTGTGGAATTAGCTGTAACATTTTTTTTATTTCTATATTGTCTATATTTTCTATATTTTTTCAATGCTGATATCTGCAAGAGGTTGATGTAAAGCTATCATTGTGTTCCTGTGACAGATTAAACACAACTGATGATACTGCAGCAAGGGTAAAGAACCAAGGGTAAAGAACCAATTTATAAGATGTGGAACAATGATAGAAGCCTCTCCATAGACCACCCAATAGGAAAAAGCGGCACTCAAAGCGACTGACCCCCATGTGCAATTATCCTAAGGGGAAAAGTGCTAAAAGATTTGTGTGAGATGAGCAGAAATGGAATAAAGCTTTGGTTTTTGATATTTTGCTCCTACTTTCTCATTATGTAGTAAAGCAAATAAGGTGCAAAAGATCCCAATTTATTTAGCTTTTTATATTTTGCTTAATAATTTCTTAAATATCTAATTAACTTGTCTTAGTTAATATTCCTTTCTTGATTGGCCAGAATTCAAATACTGATTTGCAGCCAATAATATGAGAGCTTTTCAAGTTCTTTATAAAATAGAGATCCCAACTCTTCCATTATATTTTAATATTTGTTGTTCTATCGGATTGGATTTTGGTGATTTTTAATCACCCTTCCCCAGTATGAAATTGGAGGGGTCATAGTTATATCAATATGGCCATGGCCTTTACCCCACTTGCTAAAATGGGCACCAGGGTCACCATTTTTAGTACCGTAATATGCTCTCACATCCCTCAAGGCATGGGATGGAAATGGGGGGTGATCATGGTGTGAACTTTAGTCATAGTTCAGCAAAATGTAATTATGCTATATTTTAAAAGCATTTTCTCTTAAGCAACTAATATAATGACCAAGTATATTTTAGAATTTGGTTAGTAGTCATTTTCCCAGTGTACAAGAGGTCATCATAAAAGTTTCATATTCTGTATATCTGCACCCACTGGGTGAGTATTTTAAGAGCAAAATGCTATCAATTGTTTGACACATCTATTAACAATACACAGCAAAAACATTTTGTTTATTTTGTTATAAAAACAGACAACCTATTGCAATTAAAGGCTGTTTCCATTAAGCCCATTCTTAAACAATTGTGAAAAATAGTTTGTCCTTGGTAATAATTCTAAAATTGTTATGAGGGCTAACTGCTGTCTTGCAATGCCTGAGCCTTCCTAGGCCATACATTTTTTCCACACTCAAGTATTTAACACAAGGCAAAAAAAAAATTTCCTATTGCAGCGGTTTCTTCATTTCTTGATAAAATAGTGCAATACTAGCAAGTGACTGTGAGCACGATATATTTATAAATATTTTACTTTTTAAAGCCTTAACATGTAATTATATATTAAGAAGCTGTGAATATTGACAACATTGATTATTTCTTAATATGGGTTTCAACGTTGTATTTGTACAATACATTTCACCGCATAAAGTGTAAAAATAATTGCAGAGCTAGAACATCTTTAATGATGTCTATGGTCCTTTAGTGTTAACAAAACAAATTCCTTTCTACAGTTCGGTAAATGAGCAGGCAACAGCAAGTGGGCCACTAATTGTCATAAGATAATGTCTAATAAGAGAAGTCAGGGGATGTTTGTGGTTCTCAAATCTATGCAAGGGCAATTTCTATTGCTTTTAACTTTCATTTTAAAGTACAAGTTACTTCTCATTAGTTTTCGTTTTGCCTTGTCATTTAAACCCACATCAATTATGTTTCTAATGCTGCTTGGGACATGAAGCTCTTTGTTTTTCATGGGAAGATCTGCCAGTTTGATATTTTCTATTATCCTAATTTGCTTTCTGACATGATTCTTTTGACAAGTATGCTTGCGGATCTAATTAGTTTGTAGGTATACTTGTCTATCATTACAGAAGGGAACCATTTCAGTCCACATGCCTACAGCTAAACTATATTCCCTTCAGAACTCCCTAATACTTCAGCTTAAAATGTTCAAATGGGGAATTCAAATGATTTGTTTGGAAAGGAAAAGTGAAAGCTTGATGCTAAAAGTTGCCTATCTGCCATTAATAAAACAAAAAATAAAATAGTAGGGATATATTCTTTTATTTTATGAACATTCTAATTCTCCCAGACAAATATTCACATGGTAGTTCACACAGGTTCTCATACACTCAACCAATCTGCTAGATTTGTAAAGATTAGCCAAACCTTGGAATGGCTAATCTTACACACACAACAGCTTGACTAGCGATGAGCAATTCTGTCCCATTTCACTGAAAAACACGATGCACGCGACAATTTTTTTGACGCGCTCATCATTTTTTTTTTACTCCAGCACAGCGACTTATTTCGCCTGTTTTGTAGAAAAATCTGCCAATTGTGAAATGCAGAAATTCGCTGCGAATCCATACCTGGTAAAACATTTTGCTCATCACTAAGCTTGACTATCTACTCCCCACCTACAAGATAAGACTACTTTCATACACACTCTAAAATTGGGGTGGTGGTCAATTAGAGCTAGAAAACAAAAAAACTGTCAGAGAATAGGACAGAAAAGGTGGGCATAAATTAACTACACAATTTACAAGATAAAAGCAACAAAAACAAATTAATTGCCCCTGTTGGACTTTGACTAACTGCAGGGTTTAATTCCTTACTATTCCCATCCCCTAATGGAATTTCTGAGGGAAAACACCCTACTATCCCCATCCCCTAATGGAATTTCTGAGGGAAAACACAATATAAATGCAAAAGGTCAGTGTACCTTTGTAGTACAAAAATAAGCACCCTCAAGAGACTTTTTTAGAAAACCTTAAAGGACAATGAAAGGTTAATATAAATTAAAAGTAAGTCTAAAGGCATTCTTTTTAAGTACTTACTGCATATCTAAATTCCCAGATCCCTGCTTGCTTCTCTGAGATATGGTGCTGGCAGCCTACAGCAGTGTGAAGACTACAGTGACATCACTGAAATCTCTCTGCCCTTCCTGTAGGTGCCAGCGGCAGCCTTCCTATTCTCTGAGCATGTGTGTAACTTGATCCTGTCTCCTGTTCTGAGCTACACATGCCCACCAGCCAATCAGAAGTGGATCTGGCAGAGGGGAGGGGGGGAGGGAATGAAACACACGTGCAGTATGAAGCAAGGAGGGAAAGGAAGGGAGAATACCTTTTTAGAGATGGCTGCCTGTTCTAGAAAATGTGAAGAAAGTGTGACTGTAAATATTTGATTAGGTGAGCCAAAAGTGTGGCGTTTTTACTAAACAATAGGAGGAATATTGGGCAGTATGCTTTTTAAATTTTGACTTGCATTCTCCTTTAACACTGCTGCTCTTTCCTCTCTCACTCTCAGATCCAATTGGGCTTGCTACTAGATTTATATATATGCTATGTAAAGGCTTTCAGAGCGCTTAACCCTCTTAGCACTTCTGTACATGAGGCAGAAGGAGAGAACCTGGTCAATTTGAAGTAACAAGAATATTTTTATTGATAAGTCATTGCCCTTTTTACAATCCTGCTAAATAAATTTCAAAACAATTTCAAGTGCTGATAATGGTTCTTCATAGGGACGATGAAGCTCACAGCAATGATTTTGGAGGGTTCATTTTACATAATAAATATTTGAACTTTGTATGGACGTCCTTGAGCAAAAACATGCTGCACTAATAGAAGATTGCAGGCAGAACCACCTGGTGAAGGGCCATAGCTCTATTGTGTTTTATGCTAAAGGATACATAAGGGCTGAACACATTGGGGCAGATTTATCAAAATGTGAGATTAGCGCTCACCACAGAAAAATTTACGCCCATTCTATTCATTCCTATGGGATTTTTAAAGATGTAATTATCAAATGGTGAACGTTAACTTTCACCCATTGACAAATACACTTCTCTGGGATTACAGGGACATTCTCTTAAAATTATGTAATAATAATGCTGATTTGATTTCATAAATAGTATGGAAATCTGAAACAAATAAGCAAAGAAAGGAAAACATATTCAAGTTTTATTTATTCTTATTTACTGCACTAATGAAACTACTTTTTTTTACACAAGAAATCACTCTTGCAATGATTGTTCTGTTGACCACACAATGTGTATCCCAGGACTCCTATATGTTCTGCAGTACAAAACAGATAAAGCTTTTATCTATCCTTGATTAAATATATTGGTCACATTTTAATGGAACAATGATTTCTTTTGTTCTTCGTGTTGGAGAGGCAATATACACTGAAGAGCTGGTAAAACATATTTCCTTCATGCTGCTCAGAGATGCTAATGAGTTTCCATTCTGGCATAAATGTGGTTAGAAATGTGGTAGGTGAGAGAGATTGATCTCCACAAGTGCTAATGAAACTGTGATGAAGAATGAAGAGACATACTACAAATCCAGCTCTTGCAGCTTGGAATGAAATTTGTCCTTGGCCGAACAGTTAATTTTACAAGGGTTGTTAATACCGGAACTGTATTTTAAATAGAGTTTATGTACTGATAAGTATAAGGATAACCAAAGGTCACTGGCATTTTGACACTTATCTTCTTTAAAATGTTGTGTAATGGCAATACTATAAATATATCTCATGCACAAATATGTACCATAAAATGATTTTTTATGAAAACATAGAAAAATGCTGTGAATATTTTTCTCTGCCAAGCAATCTACATTAAGATGAAGCCCAAATATAAAATTAATTACTACACATTTCTCAGAGGAGTTAAAACACAGAGAGAGGCATAATGAAAATGAGTTTTGAGAAAGAGTCATTTTTAATCTGCATTCTATCAGTATACAGCAAATACAATGTTTAATTTCATCTTCCAAGGAGTTTTTTTATTTTACACATACACCAACATTCATATTTTTTAAATACAGCAAGGAAAATCACAATAAATGAGCTATACAAATACAGGTATTGGACCTATTATCCAGAATGCGACCTGGGGTTTTCCAGATATGGAGTCTTTTGTAATCTGAATCAACATACTTAAACAATCATTTAAACACTAAATAAACCCAAAAGAATTGTCTTACCTACAATAAGGGGGCCATTTACTAACGGTCGGATGTTTTTTTCTGCAATTCCCATTTTTAGCGCTAAAAGTGACAAAAAAAAACCAGTTGCATCTTTTTGAGATTTACCTTGCTACAATCACAAAATGGCTAAAAATCAAAATCCAACAATTAGCCAGTTAAACATGTCAAGATCATGAATAGTGATGAGTGAATCTGTCCCATTTAGCTTCGACGAAAAATTTGCAGATCTTTGAAAAGATTTGCAAAACGGTAAAAAATTAGCGAAACGACAAAAATGTTGCCAACTGCAAAACATTAATCATTAATTAAATCTCTCAGCTGTTACCTTCTGGAGCACTAAAACATTATTTTGCCCAGTCCTGCGCTTAAGGGCAAATGCCCATACCTGATGCACTCTTACTTTCCAATTTGTGCCTGTATGTTACCCAACCACTTAGATTGTAAGGAGGGACCTCCTTCCTACTGTGTCTCATACCACATGGCACTTATATATATATTGTATTTATTTATTATATCATTTGTCCTCCCTGTGTGTCATTTTGTATTCTGTAAGACTGTACAGCGCTGCGTACCCTTGTGGCGCTTTATAGATAAAGTTATACATACATACATACATACATACATACATTAAATCCTTCTTTGCTTCAAAACTTTAGAGGTTTTCGGATTTTTGATGCTGTTTTTTTGTGCAACAATTTGTTCATGTGACAATACGAAAAAGTTGTAGGGGCACATTTACTAACCCACGAATCCGAATCCGAATTGGAAAAATTCCGATTGGAAAACGAACATTTTGCGACTTTTTCGTATTTTTTGTGATTTTTTCGTCGCCTTTACGACTTTTCGGAAATTGTCGCGACTTTTTCATTACCAATGCGATTTGCGCGAAAAAACACAAGTTTTTTGTAGCCATTACGATTCACTCGTATCTTGTCGCGACTTTTTCGTATTGAGCGCTCGTAAGCGGCGGGCGAAACTTTCAGACTTAGCATGATTTTGGAAGCCTCCCATAGGACTCAATGGCACCCTGCAGCTCCAACCTGGCCCAAGAAAAGTCACCATACTGAAGCTTGACTGAATCCGAATCTTTTGTACTTGGCACGAAAGCTGCAAAAAAGTCGCGACTTTTCGCACAAGTAGTAACGCTACGAAAAAATCGCAACATTTTGCGCAACATTCGGAATGGCTACGAAAAAGTCGCGACAATTTTCCGTAAAATCGCCAAATACCAATCATTACGAAAAAAAACGCAATCGGACGCATTCGGCCCGTTCGTGAGTAAGTAAATGTGCCCCGTAGTGTTGCGACTTTTGTGCAACTATTCCCCACATGTATTTCTTCAGTTCAGACTTTTTAATAAATGTCAGACATTTGTAAAAATGGAAATTATTTGATTAAAATGGAGTCTATGGGAGATGATATTTTAATTTTGGTTTACTTTGACCCGTTTCATAGTATTTTTTGCTATGAATAAAGAGTTACACTTCTGAAACTTAGAGCTGAACGAAGAACTAAGCAATCTTTCATTAGGGTAATATAAAAACATTATACCAATTTTTGCGTAGGCACAGAATAAAATTAGAAGTAAAAAATACTCTTCCAAATAAGAGCTGCAACAGCAGTTAAAGTCATCACATGTTTAAATTTTAATAATAGAAGGAGAGGCGTATATGTGCCAAGGGAAACTACACACTCTTGATTGTATGGCAGGTAGAGACAACATGTATAGATTAACCTCCTGTGGTGACATCTGTTCTATATAAATAAAGTACAGGGGTCACAAAGTACTTTCATAAAACTACAACTTTTTAATGTAAACACGTATTAACAAGTAGAAATTGATAAAATATATTCACAATTTTACAGAAATAAGAAACAGCCAAAATGTTCACAAGAACAAGAAGCTGATATTTAACAGTATTCTGAGTAAAAAATGATAGGGTTTATACCCTAAGGGGCAGAATTATAAAATGTTGGTAATTTTTACCAATTGGCAACTATTAATATGTATCACATGTATATCAATTTTAAAAATTAATTTCCCACACTGTAAAATAGTATTCCATCCCTAATAAGAATATTTGTAAATATATAAATACATATTCAGGGCACTACCTCATTAAAAGTTACTTGCAATGCATGTCAGCATGGCAATTGGTACATACTGCAAATAATGGGGGAGCATCTATTAATATTAGAAGTGCCTCCAACTAGGTTGGTATGTCAAATCTAAATGTTGGGGTCTCTTTATTAAACATTTAGATGAGAAATGGGAAGGGTATGCTGTACCCAATTAAGAAACAATACACATGGGGGCTGATTCACTAAGGTACAAATCCGAATCACGAAATCCGATCATTTCTGATGATCTCAAATGTCACGAAAAATTCTTTTAGATTGATTTCATACTTACAATCTGAAAGTTTCGAAATTTTCACATTGAAGCAATTGTTTGCCAATGGCGACTCGGTAGTCACAAAATTTTCATATCCGAACGATTGTAAACGGTGGAAAAACCTGACTTTGAGCCTTCCGTGCATGATTGTAATGATACCTGGTGGTCTAGTGGGGCGGCGGGGACGTCCGCCGCCTGCTCCAGTGCAGAGATGCCCGCCATGTTCTTTTAGGCGCACGCGCATCTCTTCTCCTTTTAACACACATGTGCGCCCTTTTGCTTGGTGCGCGTGACATCATTTTGGCGCCAACTTCAAATATTTAAAGCGCTTTCTGCCCTGTATTCCTTGCCTAACGTAGGTCTACTTCCTGCTAGTTCCTGGGTGCATTCTATGTACTGTTTTGCCGTGTTCTGACTCCTGCCTGTCCTTGACTATCCCTGTATTGCTGCCTGAACCGACCTTTGCCTGTTTTGATTATTCTGCTGGATTTCGACTTTGTACTGCGCTGTTTGATCGTTGCTGACTCTGACCTGTCCCTGACTACTCCGAATTGTTCCTCTTCCTGCAACACCTTCGGTTCCCTTGCCTGCTCGGAATCTCTTCTTGGGTCTCTCACAATAAGTCCTGTCGGCATCCGAGTAGTAAAGGGCTCCTCCCGATGTGAAAGGTGGCTGTTAAAGGCTGAAGCATGAGCTGAGACTGGACCCTTGGCGCCTGTTCTGAGTTCTGGGATACCGATCGTGACATTGGTTTTGGAAGTCTACCATAGGACTCAATGGCACTCTGCAGCTCCAACCTGGCACAAAGAAAGTCACGATAACGAAGCGTGAATGAATCTGAAACTTTTGTACTTGTTGCGACAAATACGATATTGTTGCGCAAATTGTCGCAATGTATGAAAAAGTTGTGCAAATTAACAAAATAAATCGCAGAAAATACGCACAGTTCTAAAACTTACAAAAAATATTTTTTTTTGTATTCGGACTCAATCGTACATTGATGAATGTTGCATAGTTACATAGGTTTGAAAAAAGACCAGTGTCCATCAAGTTCAACCCTTCCAAGTAAACCCAGCACACACAACCCACACCTACCAATCTATACACTCACATACATAAACTATATATACAACCACTAATACTAACTGTAGGTATTAGTATCCCAATAGCCTTGGATATTCTGATTGTTCAAGAACTCATCTAGGCCCCTCTTAAAGGCATTAACAGAATCTGCCATTACCACATCTCTAGGAAGGGCATTCCACAACCTCACTGCCCTTACTGTGAAAAACCACCTAAGCTCCGTTCCTCTAATCTAAAGGGGTGACCTCTGGTGCGTTGATTGTTTTTATGGGAAAAAAGAACATTCCCCATCTGCCTATAATCCCCTCTAATGTACTTGTACAGAGTAATCATGTCCCCTCGCAAGCGCCTCTTTTCCAGAGAAAACAACCCCAACCTCGACAGTCTCACCTCATAGTTTAAATCTTCCATCCCTTTTACCAGTTTAGTTGCACGTCTCTGCACTCTCTCCAGCTCATTAATATCCTTCTTAAGGACTGGAGCCCAAAACTGAACTGCATACTCAAGGTGAGGCCTTACCAGGGACCTATAAAGGGGCAAAATTATGTTCTCATCCTTTGAGTCAATGCCCTTTTTTATACAAGACAGCACTTTATTTGCTTTAGTAGCCACAGAATGACACTGCCTGGCATTAGACAACTTGTTATCAACAAAAACCCCTAGATCCTTCTCCATTAAGGAAACCCCCAACACACTACCATTCAGTAGATAGTTTGCGTTTATATTATTCCTACCAAAATGCATAACTTTGCACTTATCAACATTGAACCTCATTTTCCAGTTTGCTGCCCAGTTTTCTAATTTTGTCAAATCGCTCTGCAAAGCGGCAGCATCCTGCATGGAACTTATAGTTTTGCACAATTTAGTGTCATCAGCAAAAATAGAAACAATACTGTCTATGCCCACCTCCAGGTCATTAATAAACAAGTTAAAAAGCAAAGGACCAAGGACTGACCCCTGCGGTACTCCACTAACCACACTGGCCCAATTAGAAAATGTTCCATTTACCACCACTCTTTGTACTCTATCCTTCATGTCACTTAACACAATTTCCTTTTTTGTGGAGAATGGCCACAGCTTATTTTATTTGAAACTAACTTTAGATACAACATTTATTAACCTATTGTATACATCCATATAAGCCTCAGACTAATTCCTTCATTAGGCCGCCTAACCAAGCGTATATTATATTAGTTAGTATTAATATTATTAAGATTATATTAGTGATATCAATTTGTTTTATATTACCAAGGGCGGGTGGGAGGCTAGCGACCTGGAGAGCATAGCTATGATCTTGAGAGAGCATAGCGGATCTTCACTGAATGTCAGGTAAGCCTGCTGCATAATGTTTTTTTAATATCCTTCTAGTTGTTACCACATGGGTTGAAACAGCCAATAACATTCTTTTTCACCTGCAGCTCTGCTCCTGCACATTCTAGACATTAGTAGTCTTTGATTTTTGTTCATTTTCTATATTTTGTTTTTTTAAACTGAGAAAATGTCAGGAGCTTAAATTTGGTGACATCCATAAAAACCAAAGCACAAATAAGCATGTGTTTAAATGGAAATCTCTACTACCATTAAAGTCTGCAGAAACTTTGCTAAATGCAAAAAAATGTTTTCTCAAGCTTTTTAATACTAGAAAACAATCATGCTGCAAAACACCCAAGATTGGTGAAAATGCATGAAATAATTAGACATTTTACATGCATGAAATGATCCAAGAAAAATGTTGATAAATTTACCTTTTTGTGTATATCAATTCACTCATTCAAATATCACCAAGAACAATCCTATGCCTAGCTCAGTAAAGGTACTGCCATAACTCATCACTGATCAATTTTTGTCCTGGAACTCTCTCTCTACTATCTCAATAACACCTTTCTACCTGTCATTCCATTATCTGTATTCAGATAGTACATATACCAGCGAGAACTACTTTGTTCTTTGCCTCAGCTGATGCATTCTTCATTCTTCATGAACATGGTACCCAGTATTTATCTTTTTTCATCAGAAATCTATACAGCATACTGTAGGCATGACTAGGATTCATTGTTTATAAGAAAAAAAGCAGAATAAATTCATTCAAGCATTCACAGGGGTGCAGACTGCAAAAATACTCCTAAGACTGCCTTTTGAAAGGTCTTGCGGCAAATTAGAATTAAAACAAGGCTTGATGGGATCTCTCTGTTTCTATATGCACACTCAGTGAAGAGAATCGGAAGAGATTTCACTTGTTTTTGTAAAGAAACATTTTTCAGAGAAAAGACTTTTTTTTCTAAACTTATCACAGCAATTATAGAAAGCAGCAAGGCATTCAGTAATGACTTTTTAGTTATGGGAATACTAACATTATTACCAAAAGAGTTGTAAAACTTTCAGTATAACTACATTGTAAAATAAGTTAAAAATCCAAGTACCATTTTTATGATTCTAATTGTTTATTAACCTAATTATGCTAATCATTTTGAAGCAAGGTACTTGTTATTTAAAATAATTTTAATGGTTAGTTTTTGGAAAAAAAAGTTAGAAAATATTTGACTTTTTTCTATGGGGGTTTGTAATACTTCAGAAAATGTGAGTTTAGAGCTTAATACATACAAAACTCACCCATGTTCTATTCATTCCTATGGGATTATAAGAAGCATAGTTATCAATTGGTGAACTCTAACTTTTACTGATTGATAAATATGTCCATTTATTTTTTTTGAGAAAAAAAAAGAGGGTTTTTTTTCTAATTTATAGAACTTTTTGTTATGTCCACGATATTTTCATTAAAATTGCACAACTTTTTTGTGGTTTTCGTTAACTTCCATGAAAAAGGCGTATTTTTCACAACGACTACGAACATTTTGGAATTCATTCAAGCTTTGGTATTGTGACAATCTTTTGGCCAGGTCAGAGCCATTGAGTCCTATGGAATGCTTCCAAAATCATGCATTGAAGGTTTCAAAGCCAGAAAGCTTATCACACCGTTTGCGATCACTTAGATCTGAAAATTTAGAAATTTTCGAATCGCAACCACAATATTTTCATACGACCCAGAAAATAATTTTCAGGACATTTTTGAACATCAGAAATTATCATGGTTACTCCGAATTTTTTCCAATCATGATTTTAAGCACCAAAAAATTGTGGTTTATTGGGCCAATAAATGTTAATTTTTATCTCTCAACTGATGATCCAGGATACTTCCTTTACAGTACTGCACTCTCACCTTTTTTTTTTATTTCCCAAGGGATCACTTGGCCTGCATTCACAGTATAGTGCTTTTTTCAGACATGTACCAGTCTAGGATAGCCCAAAAAAATCCATTAGGAAATTAAAGAAAATGAGGCTATGGCACTCTAATGGAAAGTGCTAGTAGCCAGGATTCCCAGGTTAACTAACAGAGGTTCCTAAAATAGTGGCACTTTCCAGTGAATATGGGTTTCAATCATAATAACCTTTAAAAAGATTACCAGTGCAGAGATAAATCCCTTGTATAATGGTTTTATTCATCTGTAAGCCACAGCAATAAAAACAAAGGGATGGAGAGAGGGGGTTGGTTATACAGAGGTCGTATCTTTATTTAAAATAACTCAGCTGATTACATGTGAGGTAGTTGGTGTGCAAGCAAAGCGATTCTTTTAATAATGTTATTTTTTTTTCTATTTAACTTACTGGCAGAAAAACAATTATTAAAAAACATTTTTTTTTCTATTTAACTAAGAATGTACAGTATTTCTGGTATGTTCTGGTAAGTTCTATTAGTTTTGCTCATGATATAAAAACAGATCCCAAGGAGAAAATTGAAATGATTTCAGAGAAACTAATGTTTCTCTTTATCAGTCTGGGAATAATTATACGGCCAACAATATTTCACATTCTAAAGTGTGTACTAGAGCACATATCTGGAAGCCTATGGGCCTGATGTGAGTTTGCTTAAAAGGATCAATAGACTTCACTGTATGACATCAACATTTTAAGTTAATCTGGCCCTCAAAATTAAGTATGATTGGATATTGGTAGTAAGGCACTGACGAAGAAAGCAATTTAGAAAGCAAATTATAGAGGTGGTTAAGGAACATGGTGTTAGCACCGCAATCTGGATGGGTATGTCAGTGAATTGGGAGTTAGGGAAAGCATTCAGTGCCTGGGTCAGGGCCTAACCCCTATAATAAATCTCTTATTTTTTCCCCGTGTTTTTTTTTAATTTATTTATTTTAAGAAACCAAGAATAACCTAATTTCTAAAAATGGTACTTATTTATCAAAAGATTCAAACTGAAAATACATGAACAGGGAAAAAACTTTTTTGTATTGTTGCAAAAAAGCCAGAAATGAAAACCATGAAAACCAGGAAGTAAAGATAGATCTACCAATTGTAAAAAGCAGATCTGCTGTTGACTTGTACATGATCTTGATAGGTCTTTCAAATTCAGAATTGTCGCTGTTTTGTTGCATAATATATCTTGGAAACAACACTTTTTTTTCTGCTACAAATTCGGGTTTTCATCCTGATCTGATCGTGCTTTAGTAAATGACCCCTTTAGTGTATCCCAAAAGTCTCTTTTGTTATGCCAAAAATTTTGCTATGGACATCCAATTAGCATATGAAGAGCATGGCTTTTGAACATGAGTAGCGATAAGTGAATATGTCCCATTTCACTTCGCCATAAAATTTTGAAACAGCAAAAAAAATTAGCGAAATGGCAAAAAACTAGCTAAATGTGGCTACCGTGTGACTTTTTTTGCAACCCTATGTTTTTTTGATAAGACTGTGACTTTTTTACACAACTTTTTTGACTGTATTTTTTTTACACAACTTTTTTTTGCGCAACTTTTTTTCACACTCAGCGAATTTTTGTTGCTGCAAATTTTCACAGCAGTGAAAAATGTAAGCGCCCTAATGTACCCTAATTTCCAGTGATATAGTTTGAGATTTTTCATATTAAGTAATGAGGAAGCTCTAGATGTGAGCACTTTTTCTGAACTGAATTAGAGTGTCAGCTATAGCTGGGCTTAAAAGGAGTCTAGTATCCCAAATCCCCAGTTGTATCACATCAGACACAAGTAATATAAAATAAAATAGAGATAAAAGGTTCATTTGGTGACATCTGCAATATAAATATTAGAGTGTCTGCTATGGACTGTGGAGGAGTCCACTTTTAAATGCTATGGTATTTGCGTTCTGTTTATCACTTTGTTTTATTTTATATAAATAAAAGTTTTATGTAAAATTTTAAATAAAGGGTTTTTTTTGTATTTCAACAAGACTTTATTGAAGTTGTATAATAATCATTACAATTACATTTATAATAATTCTTGCATACTAGGATAATTGCAAATATAGATCAAATTATAGTAGTACAAAAAAAGAAGGTAAAAAGAGAAGAAGGGAAACTGAGAGCAAGAATCTTGTATAACACAAGGAAGTGGTTGGAAGAGCCATGGACTACCTATGGAGGAAAAAGAAGGGAAGCCATGTGTGGGGCAGACAGAGAAAGATGAAGAAAAGAAAGAAAAAGAGAAAGCTGAAAGAAAAAGGAAGCCTGAGGCTGGAGCTGGCTGGCACATATATGGTAAGTAGTAGACGTCTCATAGGGGTACAATTGTAATGTTAATATCATTTCACAATGCATTACGGGATTGTAGGTAGGATACCCAGGGTTGCCAGGTCATCACAAACTCCTGTTGTTTCTCTCGTAGCGAGGAGGTAATCTCCTCCATTATATATATGTCTTTTATAGCAGTGAGCCATTCTTCTATAGTAGGTGGGTTAATATCCCTCCAATGTCTCGGGATTAAAATCTTTGCTGCAAGCAGCATTGGTAGTATAAGACTGCGTTTAAAAATATATTCAGGCATATCAGTACAGTGTAGGAGTACTAGTTGAGGGGTAAGTGTTATCTGGCAACCCAGGATATCTTGGCATGTTATTTGTACAGTATTCCTGGGCAGGTAAACCAAATATGGGATATAGATCCCTGGTCAGTGTGGCATCTCCAACATTTATCATTTGGTAATAAACCCATTTGGTAGAGTTGGGATGCGGTCCTATACCATTTTGAGAGGATCTTGTATGCATTTTCCTGATATCTGTTACTAATGGAACATTTAGCTATAAGTCTGAAAATCTTTCTCCATTCTTCCTCCTGTAGGTCTAGTTGGAGCTCTTCGTTCCAGGCACGTGTGAAGTAAGGTAAGTTGGGATATTTTTTTGATAGTACCAATTTATAGAGCCGTGAAATCAAGTGATTGTTAGGTATTTTAGAGTCGCACAATTTTTCAAAGTCCGTGGGGGTTCTGTTTGCTTGTTGTAGGTTAGGGTTCTTGTATAGGTAGTGTTTTATTTGGGTATGTCTCCAATGGTCTCTGTTGCTCCATAATGATGTGTTAACTTTTATCATGGAAGATTGGCCTGGGGGGTCCAGCACATGATGCAATTGTAGGTTTTGTAATCCAAAGGCAAATGGGAGGCCGTTGTCTATTAAGCCAGGAGGGTATTCCGGGTTTAAGCTTAATGGAATCATTGGAGAGGGATAAGGAACCAGATTGTATTTCGGATTGAACCGTCTCCAGAATGTAGTTAAGGCTTGAATCTGGGGATTGTTGCCCACGTATACTTTAGAATGAATGTCCTTATTCCATAGAATGTTTTGTACAGGGATTGTTGCCCAAAAGTTTTCCAATGTTTTCCATTGTTTGGTTACAGCAGCCTGTGCGTGTTCAGTTAGCTTAGTCAGTAAGGTTGCTTGGTGATAGGAAAAAAGGTCAGGTAGGCTTAGACCCCCAGAGTGTTTAGGCATATATAAAATAGATTTCCTGAGCCTGGAACATTTTTTGCACCAAATAAACCTATTGATAGTTGTTTCCAGTGTTTGAAAGAAACTTTTTGGTAGGCAAATGGGGAGTGTCTGGAAAAGATAGAGGATCTTGGGTAATATCGACATTTTAATTATATTGATCCGACCCGTCCAGGTGAAGTGTTGAAGGTCCCAGCTCTGAAGTAACTTCTCTACTGTATGAAGCAGGGGTTTAAAATTATATAAATAAATATTGGCTAAGTTCTGCGGGAGAAGTATTCCCAGATATCTAATTCTGTCTCTCTGCCATTTAAACGTAAAGTTCATTTTTAGCAACTTTTCCGTTTGTTTGGGTAGGTAAATTGGTAACACTTCTGATTTGGACATGTTGATCTTATAATTAGAAATGTCTCCATAAATTTGTAACTCCTTCATGATGCATGGCATAGAGATATGGGGTTTCGTTACACACAACATAAGATCGTCTGCAAACACTGCTGCTTTGTATTCATGTACTCCCACTGTCAAACCTTTAATATCTTTATTTGCTCTAATGGCTATTAGCAGATGTTCCATACATAAGACATACAATAAAGGGGATAACGGACAGCCCTGCCTAGTCCCGTTTCTGATATGAAAGGGTTCTGACCTGATACCATTGATTTTTACCTGTGCCGTCGGGTCCGAGTATAAAGCCATTATTTTATCCCTGAAAGTGGTAGTAAGGCCTAAACCCTCTAGCATATGTTTCAAAAAAATCCAATTTACTCTATCAAAAGCCTTTTCTGTGTCAGTAGACAAGAGCAGGGAGGGTATATGTTGCCTCTGGGCTATGGCAATTAAATGCAGAATTTTCATAGTGTTTTCTTTGCCTTCTCTCCCTTTCACAAATCCTACCTGGTCCCTATGAATAAGTAGAGGTAGTAGGGGGTTAAGTCTCATTGCTATGATTTTTGTATATAGCTTTAGGTCTGTATTTAACAGGGATATCGGTCTATAACTACCACAGCCAGTGGGGTCCTTGCCCTGTTTATGGATGACTGAGATATGGGCCAAGAGGAATTCTTTATTTAATGCATGGGTCGGTCCTATTTCGTTAATAAAATTTAGGAATAATGGCATCAGGGGAAGAGCAAATTGTTTGTAGATTGGCTTGTGAACCCATCAGGTCCCGGTGCTTTATGAGGCTGTGTTTGTTTGATTGCATCCAGAATTTCTTGGGTATGGAATGGAGCACATAATTTTTCTAAGGAGAGAGAGTCAAGTTTAGGGAGCTGAAATTTTGTTAAGTATTCCCTTATCTTACCCGTAAATTTATTTGGTTCAGTTGTTTGGGGGATATTGTAGAGGCTTTCATAGAAATTTTTGAATGCCAGTGCTATTTTCCCTGGGAGCACTTGTATCTCCCCTTTTGCATTTTTGATTTTGTGTATGTATTGGTTAGTTTGCCTGTCCTTTAATGCTCTAGCTAGGAGTTTCCCAGATTTGTTCCCAAATTCATAATATTTCTGTTTCAGTCTGATCATATCAAATGTCGTTTGGGCATTAAAATATTGCTTTAGTTCTAATCGTTTGTTTGTGAGGGTTTGTAAGATATCCTTGTCTAGGCTCACTTGGTGCTGTGCTTCTAACTGTTGAATTTCTGTAAGTAGTCTATTTAGATTGTTCTGTCTTTCCCTTTTTAACCTAGCTCCGTGTTTAATTAATATGCCTCTAATGACACATTTTAAGGCTAACCATTTAGATTGGTGTGAAGATGGGTCATTTAGCACATTCTCTTTATAATCCTTAATAGTGGACTGGAGTTCTGCTTGACATTCACAGTCCTTGAGCAAATTATCATTCAGCCTCCAGTTCCACTCATGTTTAGGTCTATTTGGGACCTGAAAGGTGGCTGAGATGGTAGCATGATCTGACCATGAGATATTATCAATGGAGGCTTGTTGGAGCCAATGGAGATAATGCTGGGAGATAAATATATAGTCAATTCGGGAGTATCCATTTTGCGCATAAGAGTAGAACGTAAATTCTTTAGAAGTGGGGTTTAGAAACCTCCAGGAGTCTATTAGTCTGAGTGTCTGCAGATGCTTATGTACAGCTTTTATTGTTTGTGGGGTAGAGCTAGATACTCCTTTGGAGGTATCTAAAGATGGATTTAAGGCTATATTCAGGTCTCCTCCCATAATGGTAGCCCCTTCTGCAAATTCCGCTATCTTATGGGTTAGTTGTGAGAAGAATTTCCCTTGCTTTATGTTGGGTGCATAGATACTTCCTATAGTACACTTAGAATGGTACAGCAACCCTTTAATTATTAAATATCTCCCATTTTGATCAGACAGGGTTGTCTGTAATTTGAAATCTACTGTATTTCTAATGGCAATGGCTACACCCCTAGTTTTCTGCTGGGAGTTGTTGCTATAGAACCATTGTGAGTAAGTCCCTAACTTATGCATCGGGGGGGCTTCTTTTCTAAAGTGGGTTTCTTGTAAGATAACTATGTCCCCTTTCTGTTTCCGCATAATTTTAACAATCTGCTTTCTTTTTTCAGGAGTATTTAAACCATTCACATTCAAGGATACAATTTTCAAGTTACCTGCCATTGTGTGATTCAAGGTAAGTATTACAGTACCATAACAGTTTATACCACCATATGTCAATCAAAATATCACTTTGAGAGATCTTATATATGTAGAAAAGGAATATGTGCCAGCAACTATATACAAGTGCGTCAATTACAGTTACATAGAATATTATGAAATAACTTTGAAACATAACCGAATAGGTTCCGGTTAAACCATAAACAGCATAGTTGTATCTGTCGGTAAGCATTAATAGGAGTGGGACCAATGCCTTTTGCCTTCTATCCTGCGGCAGGCATTGTAGTGGGCCCATTCTTAACCTCGGGGGGGAGATATGCCCTATCGGGTTTTCCGCAAAGCCGTGGTGGGTAACTTTTTACCGTGTTCCCAACTAGGGGATCGCCCAAATGGCCAAAATAAACATGTCGTTCCAGTTTAAAGTAAGGTTAGCATAAAAGTGAGCAAACAGTGTATGATGTATTGTTACCGGGTAGGGTTACCAGAGTCAGCCGGGTTCCATGGTTTCCGTATGGTCTCCGTTTTTGTCTGCATTTTGTCGTGGCCTTTTCCTTTTGGCTTTAGGAGTGGAAACTTCAGTCCAACTTTCTCTCGCTGGGAGAGGGACCGGCTCCGGTAATTGCACAAATCTTTTCCATTCCGCTAGGGATACCTCTGGTGCATTGCAGGCTTGTAGAAATGGTTGAATATCCTCTGGATATGCGATTGTATGTAGTTTCCCTGCGATCGTGGCTTGTATACTAAAGGGGTATCCCCATCGGAATAGAATTTTCTTTTCCTTGAGGATGTCTGTGAGCGGTTTCATCATTCGGCGTTGTTGCAAAGTAAACCAGGAGAGGTCCTGTAGAATCGTAATCTCAGCGTTCCCATGTTGTATAGTTTTCAATTGTCTGGCCTTGGTGAGGATTTCATCTTTGGTAGAGTAGTGTAGTAGGCAGCAAATTACATCTCTTGGCTTCTCTGATGCCAGCCCCTTGGGCTGTAGAGCACGATGGATACGTTCCACATGAATCTCCTTGGCATCAGGCCTGTTTAATATAGAGTTAAATATAGACATCACTGCTTGTTTTAGCTGTTGGGGTTCTACCGTTTCCGGAAGGCCCCGTATTCTTAAATTGCATCTCCTGCCTCTATTGTCTAGATCCTCAACGCGTCTAGTTAGTGCTTGTATGGCTTTACCTTGTAACTGCGCCACTGCCAGGAGCGAGTCTACCGAAGTTTCAACTGTTTCCAACTTCGTTTCACTTTCTGCAGCTTTAATATGGAGAGACGCGATCTCGGCTTTGAGGTCTGCTACCTCTTCTTTGAGCATTTCCTTTATTTGTTGTGCCAGATTTGTAAAATCTTGTTTGGTTGGCAAGGTTTTTAGGTAAGCTATTGTATTTTTTTCAGATACGGAAGAATCGCCATCAGAGTCAGGCTCACCTCCACCCGCCTCCGCGGCACTAGGCCTCATGGCGCATCTGTCTTCCTCAGCATCGGACGGCATCAGAAACTTTTTAAGGAGCTTCTGTGACTCGGTAAGTTTGTTTGTTTTAGGGTTATCTTTTGTTACGTCTTTAGTTTTACTGTGTTTGCCCATTTTAAATGCGATCTCTGTCTCTTAACCCACAGGTCTGCAGCGGAGCTCCAGAGCTATGCGTCCATCCCGTTGAGCAGTTAGCCACGCCCCCCCTTAAATAAAGGTTTTATACTATAAATGCATCTACAATTTTGGATATATGATCATTCGTTAGGGACATTAGAGCCCTGATGCATACAGACATTTCCTGCAGTGAATGTTTTTGATATACAGTATTTCTACTTTTCTCTTTGTAGAATCTGTGCTTGGATTATTGCCTTTCAGGTTGTTGAGGGCTTGCTAGTAAATTTGAAAGCATTGAGGTTTTTTTGCACTAAAGTTCGGTTTTGAGATTCATGTTTAAAATGTATGACCTGTTACACTGAGACTGTCATTTGTGGTTATTCCCCCCCCACACACACTTTTATTGCCAAATTGAATGTGTTTTTGTTTAAGGTTAGATATGCCTTATTGGTTTCTTTATCAAATATATTTTTAAGTTCTGGGGGCTTTTTTGTTGGCAACTGTCCCAGATCTTCTGCATCTGATTCTCTTTGTGTCACTGCGGTAAGTTGTTAATAGTGAAAAGAATGTTCTGCTGTTTCTCTCTTCACTTTTGATCCTAAGGCTGTTTAATGGCCCCTTAAGACACATTAGCACGCTTCCCATTGAATATGTAGATGTATATCATTGTTAACCTTTGTTTTAAATATAGCAATTAGTTTTTTTGTTTTTTTTTAATCTGTTCATGGTATTTCGGATGTTGGATAATGGACACATTTATTATTCAGTTTTAGACCCTATTTGGTACCACTTAAATATTGATTTGTAACTCTACTGGAGAGTGATCTGAAAGAAAAATTCATACCAATTGTAGCTGTGGTTCTCAATTGAAGGTACTTGTTATTAATATATATGTAATCTATTCTTTTGTAGCACTTATGTACGCAGCAGTAGTGGGTATAATCCTCAGTAATCGCATGGATATTTCTCCAGATGTCTATTAATATATATGAGCAAATTTTTTCAGCAGGCATGGATTTGCAGCAAATCTCTGCATTTTGCCATTGGTGGATTGTTTGTTGTGTCATTTTTTGATTGCGCACAGCAAATTTTTTTGATGCACTGCATTTTACGTGTTTTTACCATTGCACAAATTTTTGCAAACTTTGGCAATTTTTTCGGTGAAACAGGATATTGCTCATCACTATCTATTAACTGTAACACTGAAAGGATTTTCTTCATTTTGTTGAGAGTTTTGCAGGATATATGTCTGAGTGTGGCCTGTGGATGTGTCTAATATAGGGTTTATTGACCCATGTAGGTGTAGTCCCTCTGAAAATTCAGTTAATTTCTGAAATATGATTAATGTGGTGTGTGTTCATACTTATTTTGTAGGTAGGCTTTGCATATTGTTAATGTTGAACAAGGTTACTTTTATTATGAAAATTCTGCCATCGGGGCTCATATTGATTTTCAAGAGTAAATAGTAGGTTTTGATGCAAGCTGAAAGAAATTGATCTTTTTTTTGTTTGTTTTCCTGCTATGTGTACATATGACTGCCAGGAGAACCAAAAATTAGATTATACTTTTTATTGGTAAATACATGGTTACAGCAACATGACCCTAGGAAATGTCACATAACTGGGTATGCGGGTTTGAAAAGTTCTGTACCACACCACACATGTAGCAATGTAAAGAGATAAACCTCACAGAAACCTTACTTTGAACAGGAGTGTTATACCCTCTTTTGGGGGAATGCTGTTTCCCAGAACTCTAAATAGACATACATACAAAGTATAGAGAAAAAACTACCAAGGCTACTAGCAGAATAATTTGCACATTCCTTGCTAAGAAAGCAAGTGTAAGCTATCCTCCTACTATTCCTAACCTTGAGATAATGATAGCATACATAATAATGAAATTGGATTAACTTCCCCTTGAAACTGTGTGAAATAGAAATCAATAATGTGTTTAACTTCATCTTGAAAATGTGTTAAGGACAGGCTGTCACTGTCTATTCTGTTTCTCTACTATTCTAAGCCTCCAAATGACTAAATGGTTCTTGTCAGCTTAAACCTGAGGTGCGTTCAGTCTAAAAAAAGTCAAATTTTATAAATCTCGAACATTTGTGAGTTTTAAAAAAAAAAAAATTGGAGAAAATGCTCAAGAATGGGCCCCTAAAAGTAAATGAAATCGCAGATATGATTTTGGTAGAGGCAAACATAAGGTGACAATTCCTGCAACAATTCATATGAAAATGTGTAACATAAATATATTCTGGACCATTCACTCCAGCCTCCCATTCCAGCAGGCTTTCTACATGTTGCCTTTTTTGTGATGCAGCTAACAATTCTAAATTGTAATTAAGTAAGATGACAAGTCATTAAATATCCCTAGAATTTCACCATGCTGTCTGTTTTGCCAGAAAAAAAGCACTGTTAATTGTGCCGTAAAAAAGCAGATGTCGTTGTTATCTGTCCTTTGTCTTAAACATCAACCAATGGAATTGGATCCTTTCCTAGCCCACCCCTATCTATCCAAAAAGCTGTCTGGGTACTGTGTTTGGAAACACAGTGTTGGCAATGCAGGGGGGTTCTGTAAATAATAGCTGTGTCTTTATTGAAAAGAGCTTTTCTAACCAGGTAGGGCAATGTATATGATATTGCATAGCTAAACTGCATTGTAATTTGGCCTTCCCATTGACTTCCCATGACAATGCTTTTCAGTAAAAATTTTAGTTTTTGTGAAAATTTCAGTGGAACAAAACACACCAGTTTCACTTAATACTGTCAACCAAAATACTGAATTCACAATATTTTGGTTATTTTTTAAAACATTATGGTATTTGTTAAAATATTTTCTTATGCTCATTGCTTTTTTCATTATTTTGCATTATAGTGTTTGTTTAATGTACTAAAGGCATTCTTGATTTATTATGAGAAAGTGTTCAGTAGACTTTGTTATCTCTATTCATCACTGTCTCTGTAGTTTTTATCTCTTCTTCCCTCTTATCTCTTCTAAGTATCTGTTACTTTTGGCGGCTTCATAGCCATAGTTTATCTCCCTGTATTCTGTTCATTTAGCTGAATTTCTATTTTCCTGTTTTACTAGATAGTACAGTTCCTGTATTCCTTTCATTGTGTGTCTAGATAGAATCTAGATTACTCATCAGTTCAACATGCTTATTAAATCTGATATCTTGATTCAGGTGAACTTTACACATTTATATTTAGCCTTGGTTTGTTTAGTTTTAGCTTTCATTACTTTATGAGAATAAATGCATACTTGAGAATAAATGGATATAAAGATAATGTCCTGATGACATCAGACATTTTAGAATCACATCAATTAAACCTTTCTCCTTGCTGGTTCCTTTATGTGCTCTTCCATCCTCAGACCAGCAAGTTGAAGATTCTCTAGTCATATTATCTGATGCAATTATCTTACATTATCTTTACCATTGCATATGTTCATGTAATATATGTAATTTAAAAGTGCCTCCAAAACGAGTTGAATGTAGCTATATACAGTCTCAAATAGATTCAAAGAGGATATTGCATCTCTTGAATCTCTAGTTGAAAGAAATACCATTAAAACAGCTGTACAGAGAAATGTGCTGCATAGTGTAAATACAAGACTCACCCAATCTCTGAGTAACCCTATTAAAATGAACTGTGTGGAGATATATATATATAGACATAAACATTTGCTCCACTGTGAAGCCCGTTGGATTTACATTTTACAGACTGTTGCTCCAAGAGGGTTGAAAGAAATACTACTATTGAACCAAGTTTATTTCCATAAGGTATCTAGTTTACGGGTACTATCTGTGTTAATGAACTAATTTTATTTTAGATAGATACCTCATATCAGCCATGCCGTGTCCTTGGTTACCAGTTGTAAAAGTAGATGCATATCTCCACTCTGCACTTAACTTCCAGTATGGCAAATGCTCTGGTTGGTCCTGGCATGCGTATGGGTATATGTATCCCAATTTGTGAAGTACAAGGCATTGTAGAGACACAGCCTACATATTTGAACATTTGGTGCTGCAGAAGCTAGTCTGACATACAGTAACCTCTAGTATGATTCAACAATAGACCAACAATAGGGATGTTGTTCTCCTAATTTCTGACATACCAGTTACCCATCTCTTACTAAGCATTTTGCATTAGCCAACACCTTGGGAATGCAGTTCTCCTATATTTATTTTTGTCTCTTTATCTATACACAATGTCTCTTTCCATAATCTTTTTTGCAAACCCCTGGTGTACTGACAAGCTTTGCTGGAGGAATCATTTGCTGCTTTTCTTCTCAATACAGGACACATCATTATGGCAATGCTACTTGCCCCTGTTATTTTAGATGCATTCCAGGTGCCATTCGGCATGGCCTGGGGTCTGAGCTTGTCTTTATTTTGCTACTGGGAATCGCTTGGTGGTCTCTATTTGTAAGCGGATCTACTTGGGCCTGCACAGCAATTGATCTGCATAATAAATATTTTCCTGTACTTTGCCTGGCACCAAATTCAACACAGGGTTATTTAGTGTGGTTCTGTACTCTATGAGGAATCTTGAGAAAGGGCCTATGTGACCAAAACGTTGATTCTATACAAATAAAGAATATTTTTGTAGTGTTTCACAAATCATTACCCGGCACCCAGGTATTATATATTTTTTGGTGAGTCCCCTTTCTTGTTTTTTTTTAAATAACATTTTTTACAACAAAAATCTTTTACACCAAAATGTCTCCGCCATAGCGAAAATGTTGTTAGGTTAATTTGGCTTAAGTCTTTGTAAAGAAATTTTTTTAGTGCACAAAAACATTTTCACAGTGCAATAATGAAAATGTATTTTTACCGTGTATACAACACTTTATAAAATTTGTCAGCATTATGACAAAGCCAGAAAACTAAGATGCCTTCTGTGAATTTGCTGTGCTTGCAATACTTTTACAATTTGGTGACCGAACTAGGTACATACTGACACATTTGTGATTTCCCCCCAAAGAGTTGCACCTTGCTTTGAATATAGTGCAATATTTAATGAACCTTATTATCTTGGTAAGCCAAAGCATTACAGAAAAGAGCTAAAAATAAAAATGATTATTACCACAATTGATATGGGGCCTGATTCCCTAAAGTGCAATAAAACGTGCGCTATTTATAGTGTGCGGTAAAAATCTTATCGCGTCTTAATTTCCGCGACTTTTCGCACGATTCACTATAAGCATACTTGCGCTATTTTACACGCGGTTTTCATGCAATATTTTTGTCGCGATAAATAGCGTGCATGGTTTTTTTCGCATGCATGCTATTTATCGCATGCACTAATTGTCGCGACATTACGTACGCGACAATCGGCAGCATAAAACTGGCGACATTTTGCCCTGGGAGAGCACAGAGTGCTAGAGAGGTGCTGTATTAATGCTGTAAAAATATTAAAAATTACCATTTCCCTGCAAACTGGCGGCTGCGTCACTCTAGGGGAAACACATACTTGAATAAATAGCACTGCAAAGTCCATATTTTATTGGCAAAAGCTCATTTACTGTACCTTTCTATAATTATTATACAGGTATGGGATCCCTTATCCGGAAACCCGATATCCAGAAAGCTCCAAATTACGGAAAGCCTGTCTCCCATAGACTCCATTATAAGCAAATAATTCAGATTTTAAAAATTGATTTCCTTTTTTTCTGTAAAAATAAAACAGTGCTTTGTATTTGATCCAAACTAAGATATAATTAATCCTTACTGGATGCAAAATAATCTTATTGAGTTTAATTAATGTTTTATTGATTTTTTAATAGACTTAAGATATGAAGATCCAAATTACGGAAAGACCCCTTATCCGGAATACCCTTGGTCCCGGGCATTCTGGATAAGGGGTCCTATACCTGTACCTAGTAATGTATTTTGTGCGACTAAATAGTTACCACTATTGTACTGTACAATATCGCGACTAAATATTTACCACTATTGCACTGTATAATATCGCAACTAAATATTTACCACTATTGCACTGTATATTTTGGCGACTAAATATTTATCACTATTATACTGTATATTAGTAGCGAAATTCCATACATGCCAAGACTTTAGTAAAATTGAGTAAAAAGACACATACTTGAATAAATAACACTGGAAGTCCATATTTTATTGGCAAAAACTCATTTACTGTACTTTTCTATAATTTTTCGCCTGCCTGTAGTAGGTGTTAATTTTCGCATAGCTGAATGCGATATTTAGCACGCCTAAGTTATAGTGAATCATGCGATCGTATTCTTTTCAGCGCGGAAATTAACGCATGCGTTAAAACTAGCGTGAAAAATAACGCATGCGAAAATGGTGACTTAACGCACGCGATAATACTATGGTGAATCGCGCGCTAATTATCGCGACTTATTTAACGCAAAAAAGCGTGCGATAATTTTTAGCGCACTTTAGTGAATCAGGCCCATGGTGAGCTGAATAAGTTACAAAAGGTGATCTGCATAACATAAACAGGTATATAGAAAACAAATTTACATACCTGAAGAGAAAAGGAGGACTGACACCCCCATGGAGATGGAGAATGAATCAAGGGAGGAAGAACTACAGATTAGAAAACTTAACCACATGTGACAGAACCTACACCTGATAAGATAAAAATAAAACTCCTATTTTTTTTGTCTTGTTCAGATTAACTTAATATCTGACACATAGATACACGTGAGCCAATAAATAATGTACATTTTCATGCCACCACATTAACTTTAACAATCTGTTACTATTCTGGTTTGACTAATGAAATTGCAAATGGTTAAATAATGAATCCCTGGAATTATACATAGGCTTGAAGTCAAAACAACAACGTGACTTAAGAACAAACCCACCAATTTTCTAGATATTTAAGAAAACTGAACAATAAAATGTAAAATTAATAACAGTATATAATAAAGCTCAACTTTGAAAATCCATGTTCTAACATAACCTTATATAACATGAGACTTATAAGTTTTTAGTAAAATCAGAATTTGTTTATTAAAGGTGAAGTTCACCTTCACAAAACTTACTCTTTGTACATCACCAATATTTTTCAATTGCTTTATATTTGTTAGAATTTAACATTTATGTAAAATGTTTGTTTTAAATATATATACTGTATTTCTACCAAACTTTTTATAATGTTTCCCATTAGTAGCTTAGTAAGTCTGTAAGACCCAAACTTATATGATCACAACTTAATAGACTGGTTGCTGGGGGTACTCAACAACCGCTTAGTCTGTACCGACCATGCTACCTGACTGAATGCTTTTATAGCTCATGTACAACCTCATTTTCAAAATTTTTGGCATACTGTGTAAAATGTAAATAATCAGTGAATGGGATTATTTGCAAATCATTGAAATCCTGTATTTAATTGTAAATATATTATTGCACAAATGACAGCGTATAAAAACAAAAAACCTATTAAAACCAAGAAGCAAAGAAATATCTTCCAGTTGTAAGAAAGGAAACCTGCCATTGACTTCTACATGATCTCTAGAACTTTTAGATGTATTTTAGGTGTATTTAGGTGTATGACAAAAACATTGTGGGTTTTTTTACGTCAAAATTGTATTGTAAAATTGTATTTTGCAAAAAAATACAAATTATAAAAAAAACCAAATGTTAGTAAATGCCCCCTGAATGTTAAGAATGTATCGTTTTATAATAATAATGCCAGCAAAGCAATTCAAAAACCAGATATATGTTTCCCACCAGATTTGTGTTGCCTTTCCCCTTCTTTTAACAACACTTTGTAAATATTTGGGAACTGAATAATTGCTGTAGTTTTGACAACAAATTGTTGTCCCATGCTAGCCTGGTATAGGATTTCAGCTGCGCAGGAGTTCAGGGTCTCAGGATTCAGCTGCTCAGGAGTTATGGGTTATATCTAGTGATGAGCGATCACACCTATTTTTGCCACAACCGCACCTATTTTGACGCAACTGCACCTATTGTGACGCAACCACTTTTTTTTTGACAGTGCCCAAAAAGAATGCATAGTAGCATTTTAAGTGCAGTGATTCCACTAAACAGTCATGTCTGTTTTTAGTGCAGAGCCATAAAGTAAGAGGCAAAACGCATAAAGTTGCAAAGCATGGGAGTAAGCACAGGGAGAAAGGAATAACAAGAGACTCAGGAAAGGGAAGGAAGAACACATAATAGGGCACAGGCAAGGAAAAAAAGACAAATGGAAAGTGAGTGGATATATGTACAAAGGCACAAGATGAAAAAAAAAAAAAACAATATATAAAAGGAAGTGATGCATGGAGAAGGGATAGTATATTGAAGCTATACATCAAAGAAATGTATCACACCTTATAATTGTGTTGTTACATCACAGCTGTCATGTTTCTGGGAATGCAAGGTGCTGTAGGTCTACCATCTTTCTGCAGTCATGAGCTAAGCCAGAATTGGCCAAGCAGAAGGTCACAGCTGTCACAGTCTACCTTAGAATCCTTGTTCTTTGCAATGTATGGCTACTTTCTGTTGGCAGATGTTCTAGCTGACTTCAGGCACTGTTCTTTATTTAACATTGCAGGATTTATTATAAGCAATTATAACACCAAATTAATGAGACCTAAAGGAGAAGAAAATTGCAGTATTTACAATAGCAATACATATTTCAGACCTTTGACTGACACAATGGGATTTTTTTGTTTAATAAAGCCCAATGATAGAGAACCTCAAGACAGAATTTGGTAATTTGGTAAACAGAAATAACACTTCCATCATAGTAAGATCCATTTCCTAGATATTCTTAAAATGTCCCTAAAACAATATTACATAGTCAAATAATTTCCTCAGCTGTCACAGTCTACATGGTTGTCCTTTGAAATGTACTGCTGTTCAGTATTGCATTGGTATATTTACTGCTAATTCAGACAGTTTTCTGTATTATGAAATCGCTCAGGCTGTTGTGACATTATAGTAGACAAACTTGGGATGAATTACCACAAGGAATACATTAGAGGTGTTAAGCTAATTTTCTAAAAACATCTTTTTTAAAACCCATGTAGGAATAAAGAAACTGAAGTGCACTGATAGAATAGGGGAAAATATGCCATCATTTGACTAGTAGTATTTTCCATAAAAGCCTAATGCATGTACTCCAAGATATTCTAATGATATCCAGGAAACATTACTGATAATTCATTACTGATAATTCAACTGCCAAGTCTTTTTTGTTACAACAATAATGGTCTATCTGAAAATCTTCTTTGTAGTCTTCTTCTGCTCTTTAATGCAGGTAGGTACAGTGTCAAACAAGACAGTATATTTCTTTACAATATCAGGCTAAAATGATATCATAATTGTCATACTTTATTGATAAGCAAATTTTTTTTGGCTGGCATGGATTTCCAGCAAATTTCCACATTTCACCACTGGCGAATAGTTTAGCAAAACTTCCACGGAAATTCGCCTCCAAGTTGGAAGTGTTTTGCAATCTATTTATAGATTTCCCTCTTTTTTTAAGCATTAGTTAGCTTTATTTTAGATCCTCATCCAGTTGCTTAGAGAAGCTCATGGTTATTGAGTAACAGATTCAAGTTTGAAAATGTATCAATGAATTAAGGTCAGATCTTGCAAAATCAGTGTGTATCAAGTTTGGGACCAGTAGAAGGGTACCCAAACTTGTGCTCATGCTATGATAACTATTTTATGTGTTCTTATATTTTAAAATGGGTGAAATATAATATAACTTTGTATTAACACTTGAAAATATGTTTTCTAACACACTCATTCCTATAGAAGTATTTTCCATATTTGTTTTACTTACCAAATTAGCTAAATATGTAATTTGCCCAGATGTTCCCAAATTTTTGCATTCAGTTGTATATATATGCTACTGATCAAGAACCATTTATTTGGAACCTAACCGCTTATTAACTATACAATGTTAAATAGATTCATAAGTGGGAAAACACATATACTCATATACTGTATACTTGTCACGATCTCCCTGAGGAGACGCTGTGGAGTACCAGGAAGGTGGGAGCCTGAAGACTGGGTAACCCGGAGTGTAACCATAAGTCACAGAACTGGTGCCAGAGGCCATGTTGAAAATGCAGAACTTTAATAAACTGAGTGATGTAACCGAACACACAAAGAATATACAGACTGAATGTAGAACGGCAGGCAAAATCCAAAAACAGGCAAAAGGTCAGGGCAAGCGGCAGTCAAACGAAGTAAAGGACAGGCCAAGGTCAAAACCGGGAAATCAAGGCAGAACTAGGAAGGGCTCAGGAACAAGGCAGAAGGCAGAATCAGGACACGGAACTGGAGCTTGGAACCAGCGAGAACAAGGACACAGACACAGGAACAGGGAACACGAAGGCAGGGTCACGGGAGACAATTAATGACCAAGCAAGGGGCAATGGTCAGGGAAAGGCTTACAAAGGGAGAAGATTAGAAGATGGGAAACACATGAGGTTAATGAGGTGGGCGGAGGAAAGGGAGTAGACAGAAAGTAGGAGACAAGAGAAGAAACAGACAACCAAAAATGCCTCCAGTGGCTATAGAGGCAAATGCATGCCGTCAGGAACACCCCAAGTGGGGTTCGAATCCTGCTGATCCTGACAATACTATAGTATTGTTCCATTGAAAATGTCCAAATGTAAAAAATAGCTTCATTGTTACAATCACATAAAGCAATATCTTATCATGCACCAGTAGAAAATAACTGAAAAATTACCATTTTTTTTTGAAGATGGCCAATTGCTCTTTATTTTTTTTATAGTTTTCAATTTTTCAGCCTCTTATTCTGCCACTAGAGATGTAGCGAACTGTTCCCCGGAGAACTAATTCGCACGTAAATCAGGTGTTCGCAAGTTCGCAAGTTCGCAAGTTCGCGAACTTTTAGCGAAGTTCGCAATTTTGGGTTCGCCTTAGCTGGAGCCAAATTTTGACCTCTCACCCCAGAGCCAGCAGATACATGGCAGCCAATCAGGCAGCTCTCCCTCCTGGACCACCCCCGGACCACTCCCTTCCATATATAAACCGAAGCCCAGCAGCCATTTTACATTCTGCCTGTGTGTGCTTGATGAGTTAGCATAGGGAGAGAGCTGTGCAGGGATTTGAGGGACAGTTTAGGTAGCTTTGCTGACTAGTAATCTACTTTCTACTGCTCTGTATTAGCCCATAGGGAGAGAGCTGTGCAGGGATTTGAGGCACAGTTTAGGCAGCTTTGCTGACTAGTAATCTACTTTCTACTGCTCAGTATGTAGCTGCTGTGGGCAGGCAGCTGTCCTGCTGATCTCATCTGCTGTAACCCAATAGTCCTTGTGAGGACTGCTTTTATTTTCTGATTACTGTTACTCTTCTTTTCATTGTGTACTGCACAATTGCATGTGAACCGGCTAGTAACCTTTACACGACTTGATTGGCATGTAGACGCCGGATGTTTTAAAGCAGTTTATTACACAAGTTTAGAAATGTAGTGTGATTTCTGCCCTTTACAGCACAAAACGCAACGCTGTGTCAACAATGTATTTTTCAGAGAAATTTTTGCCCTTGATCCCCCTCCTGCATGCCACTGTCCAGGTCGTGGCACCCTTTAAAATCAGTTTTCTGGCCAGAAATGGCTTTTCTAGTTTTTAAAGTTCGCCTTCTCATTGAAGTCTATGGGGTTCGCAAAGTTCGCAAAAGTTCGCACTTTTTGGCAGAAGTTCGCGAACGGGTTCGCGAACTTTTTTTGTGAGGTTTGCTACATCTCTATCTGCCACTGACCTGAAACCTAAAATGCTATTTGGTTCTTGCTTATATTTATATTCAGGGGCACTGCTTTTGCATGAAAATGTAAAAACTAATTAAGCATAATAAACACAAGATGAAGACCAATTACAATTCATCAGGTCACGGAGTGTCATGGATTCACTGTGAAATTCAGCATTTCCCCATTGGTGAATTTTTTTGCTAAACTGATGCAAAAATTCACTGCAACAAAAATACTCTGAGTGAGATAAATGTTGCTGTCAAATATGTCATGTTTGCAGCAAAAAAAGCCGCGTCTGTCAATAAAGTCATGCGGTATCCACATTACGTGATTTTTTTTTTTACCGTTTACAAATTTTTTAGCAGTTTTGGAAATTTTTCGGTGAAAATGGGAAAGATTTGCTCATTACTAGTGAGCACACAATACCTGCCTTCTCTAGATCAGGACATCATTGTACAGCATTGATCATTAATACCTCCAATAATTCTGATACTAGAATGAGACAATACAACCTATGTTGAACGTTTAACAGCCTTAAATTCAATGAAATGTGAGGCTTAAGGGAGTGTTTCCCAGTGGTTACATTTATATAATTTAGAAAAACATTTAGAAATGTAAAAAATGACAGCACAGTGATACATATTACTTGAAGAAATACAGATAATGTATTGTTTATTAAAAAAAAAGAAATATATATATATATAAATAGTATTTATAAAAAATATAGTTTTAATAAACTTTTAGACTAGATTTTATTAAAACACTAACCCCGAGGCAAATTAATAACATTTTACTATGTTTCAAGTACATTTATATTTCTGGATAAGAAAATACATGGTATGAAAACTATATAATTATCAGAGAAGAACAGATACAGTAAATTGTACATTTAGTAGATGGAATGAAAACATAAATTGGTAAATAAAAGGAGCTGGGATAGAAACGATTTAGTGGATTTATTTACAGTACAAACAATACTGTGGAATGTAGTAATAGCCACATCATTGGCCGGCACATGATTCAATAGCAAATGTTACCTTATTTATAACACAATGCCAATAGTTCAGTTTTAGGAAAAAGTGTTTAGCAAGGAAGTTTCAAAATATTAGTCACAACAATCTTAATAAAACACTTATTTAAAATTAAATATAGTAAAAAGCAAATTTAAAAAATATATATTTTTCTATTTCACAACATATGATGGCATTCCCATTTTAAAGTCTCTATTAAAACTTGCAAGAAAAAGTAGGTTGGGTATTTAAGAAGGGTAAGAAATGGCATACATACATTTTATATTTAAGGCTTGCTATTAAACATATTTTGAACTTTACTATCCTCACTGGAATTTTTTTGGTTTAGTAATCAGCAGATATTCATGAGGACCATGTGGTGGGGGGAACTAAAGGAGAGAGTTTGCGGTCCTGAGAATGCAAGTTTAGCCATCCCAAACATTATTTTTCTGGGGGGGCTGGCTCTCCACATGACTAGGGCAGCGTCAAGGAGGCCTAAGTGGGACCCCCCCTACTTACCAAAGCTTCACTTTTGGTTCATATATGCCCACTGAGTGACAAGTGACAAAGAAACAGGTTTTTGGAATTGATAAAGGCCACGGCTTCATTTAACAATTTGTAATAATTTACAGTATAAACATAAATAACAAAGCCCGTAATAAATTAACAGTCTCAAGGAATGCTTGCCACAAGCACCACCAAACCATGTGTTTTTAAGGGCTACCTACCATGCTGGCTACGAGAACCCCAGAGAGGTCCAATGGGCAAGTTAAGGTAGACAACCAATAAACCACTTAGCAGAACCTGTCCCCGCAGAGCATATAATCTCTTCCAGTTGACCAGTTGGGTACATAGTCATAATAAATGTGGCCATAAGCCCCCAGGTGGCAAGCATTACCCTCCAGCTGTAACAATAAAAAAAAAACACATAGTTGACAATCCTAACACACTTAGGAAGGGTGGGTGGAATGTTGCCATTACACTGCCAACAGCACTTTTTTTTTCCGGTGTCCACGTGTTCTGCTGCCTCCTCCTCTTCTGATAGCTACCTTCCTCACTGTCTCCTCCCAGCCCTATCAGTGCTCCCCTGTGCTTCCGGGAGGTGGGGGGAGGTACTTTGCTCCATACAGCCAATTCTCTAACTAAAAAGATAACAAACAGCCCCTGTCCTTTCTATCTTTGACAACAACCCCTTTTACCATTCCCTTTAAGGTCTTGTTAGTGGATCTTCAGCTATCTGAGAAGCACTCAGCAGCAAGGTCCCGGGACTTGCAGGGAGTTGCCATTCAGGAGGCCTACATGATCGTTCACAGCTCAAATAACACATGTTCAAACTACTTCCAGCCAACAGGCGTGCTACATAACACGTAAAAAAAAAAAAATGTGTGGTGAATTTTTCTGCTGCGTTTTTTTGCGCCAGTTTCCCCAAATAATCCTCTAATGGTGAAACACAGAAATTTGCAGCGAATCCACGCACAGCTGCCAAAAAATTTCGCTCATCACTACTGCCTTTCACTGTATATTCATGCTCTGTGACTTTCTTGCACAGCTGCATATTAAGTTGCTTAGTTATTTAGCAAATTCTTAACCCTATTAAATATACCCAATTTGTTCCAGTTTCTGAACAGGTTTTCTGTCTTACAGAAACTCAAGGTTCTGGATTTGAACAAAGGAATATCAAGGTTTAACCATGTTTACCCTATCATTAAATCATCTGAATCCAACTATTCCCCATTTCAGAGATTAAAAGAAAATATAATTACCAGACCAGTATATTAGCACTTAAAATGCATGACATACAATTACTCAAGTCCCATTTGGATTGTATGCTGAAGAGGAAACATTTTGCCTGGTCCTTTGCTTAAACATGCATTACTATGATCCATAGGTCAGAAATTACATAATCCCTACTGAGACAAGTGTCAAAGAATGGCCAGGAAATTTACATTGAAAAATTACACAAGCAGACTTTAAAAAGATTGAGGCATTGATCTTTATTATAAACAACTTGAAATACAAAATGAAATACAAGGCTTATGCTTATCATGCTAAACAAGTGAATGGCCACATAATTATACAATGACCAAATCTTTTAACTCTGGAAACAAATCAAGAGAATGCCCACTTTCCTTATTTAAGTTATAACTCCAGCCCTCCTCAAGATTTACACGTTTGTAATGGTTTAATGTGTATATAACTATGGTATCCATTTATAGTAATTATACATGGATATGGACTAGTTGTTTCACTTATCATCCCGGTAGCATCATCTTATATGACCGGCCAGGCTTATTTTCTACTTTTTTGAGTTTTGCTACAACCCTTAAGCTTAACTTCCCCACAGCAGCACAGAGCAAACTGAGCATGTGCAGTGTCATTGGCACGCCTAACAAAATCCAAGATGGGGAGCTCCTGTGACAACTTTAAAGGCCTGGAGATGCTGAACCTTTAGGCTTTTGCATTAAGTTTAGTATATAACATATGGCCTTAGTCATATTCATTCTTAGGGTTTAGCTGTCCATTATAATATATTTACAAACACAAGAGAGGTATATAAAGTATCCTCAAAAACAAGTTATTCTGTCTTTGCCATTGTAACATTGAAGTTATTATGCAATATCTAGTCCTGTAGAATGTAGAACAGTATTTGGGAAAACAAGCTGAGAAGCATGAATAGTAAAATGAGTGAATAATTCACTAGTTGCAGAATCAGATTTTTATTGTATGAAGGACACAGCAGACTAGAGAATAGACAGACAAGCCAGTTTTACATTATATACTGTAAACTTTATGCTTGATCAACCTGGACAGTTTGCATTAATATCTTGATTAGAAACAAAATGGATTTACTGTATATACTCCTTAAAATACATATAATCATATCCAAGTTGAAATTAATTAATTTAAAGATAAATAAAGCTTTAACCTTTTATATGCTGTAAATCATAGAATATGCCAGTACCAGACTCTAATATAAGCTTCCTGCAACCTGTATTTCATAGTGACCAGCACTTAAAGGGTTAACAGTATGTAGGGACCCATAGGGTTAACAATCCCTATGGTCTTATTCGCTACACTTCCTAGTTTGCTGTTACTAAGCAGTATGATATGTTGCACCTGACATTGTACAACTATACCTTAGTGCTGTGAGTATTCATCCTGCATATGCTTTGTATTGTATCAATAAACCAAGTTCTAGTTCATTGCAAAGAACCTACGGCATCCTAATTACAGCTTTTACACCTTTGGTGGTGGATAGTTGTAGTTACGCAACCTTTCATAAGCGCATTTCTTCCCCTTTGTGAAGGCCCTTCCTGCATGTTAGAGTCACATGTGCCTGTGCTCATACCCTCTAGCTGGACATTGGCAAAATACTAGCCAAAAATAGGGTTACAGGTACATTTTTTTCCCCCATAATTTTTTCCATTGTATTAAAAAAACTTCCTCTGCATTTCACAAAATGTAAGGTGATGTCAATATCAGTCTGTTTCTAGATCTGTCTCCAGGGCAAGAGAGGTTAGTGCCCTGGAGCATGGCTAGAGAATGCTGAAGCCAATTAGGCAACACCTGAAGCACTTAAGGTGATCCTGGGTGTGGAGCAGGAGTCAGTAACTTAGGCTCATGCCTCATGATGTGTATGGCGCATATTTTTGGCAAGCCAAAAAATGCTTGTTGGAAATACACTCCATACACTCCTATCTGTGCCTGCACCCGAATGATTTGAATATGCTCAGGTGCAGGCACATGTAGCCAATATCCGCATTAAAATGTGGGACTTTGCATTTTCTCATGTTTTTAGGTGGATATCGGCTACAAGTGCCTGCACCTGAGTGTATTCAATTCATTTGGGTGCAGGCACAGTTAGGGGGATCTTTAAGCATATGGAGTGTATTCTCAGCAAGCGTTTTTCAGCTTGCCAAAAAAATGTGCCATACACTTCGTGAGAAATGAGCCTTAGAAGTGTGCTTTGAAAGTTCCCTGATTCTTGAACTCCAGAGAAAGACTGCCTGGTGTGGGCAGTGTGGACTTATTTTATACCATTCATTGAAACTACAGTCTGGTGAGACTTTGTTTTGTTGAACTTTTTAATTTCAAACACAAAGCTGTGATATGTTATTTTGCTATGGAAAATAAAGCACAGACAGGAGCCTGATCATTTTTGCTGCAAACCAGAGTTGCTTGTCTCATCTGTGAAGCCCAGATTCCCATTCGCTACCTGCTGCTACCAGATAAATCCCCACAATTAGCATTGAACTATTTTCTGATCATAGGCTGATGTTTTTTTGTTTTTACCAACTAAATTTAAATAGCATCTATGCATGATTGTTCACTGGATAATTTTAGCAATAGTATTTATCTCTCCCTCTCAAACGCTGTGCAATGTTGCAGTCATAAAAACACATTTGTTTCATTTTTAAATTATATTTCATAGTTTTAATTATTTTTATTTTTATTAGCACTTCAATGTGCAATTATAAGGCAATTCTAACATTGCTTAGAACATAATTACTGTATCTAAGCAATTAGCATGCTGGATATAATTTTAAGTAATATTATATTTCAACATTCAGTTCACAGGATGGGTATTTTACGTCAAAGATCAAGGCATTTAAATTTTAAATTGTTACATTGACATGATGAAATCTTGGTACTTACACATAATATAATATTACATTTTTTTGCTGCAAGCAAGGAACATTACATATTTTAAACAATTAGGATGTTTTCCAAGGGCATTTTTAGACAAACATCATAAATCCTTTGATTTGATCCCTGTAATATCATCTCAGCTATAAATTCATCTGCTTAATACTATGTTATATTGCCCCACCAGATATCTCTAGAAGAATATATTTTAAATGATCTAATTAGAGAGGCATTTTGCTCTGTACAGTGTATTACATATCATTCCTGTAGAACTGCGGCTCAATAAGGTGATTTTTTTTATAAAGAAAATAAAGGTCTCCTCAATAACTATTCTTAACATTTCAGTTCCAGGGTCATCAAAAATTAATTTGCAAGAATAAATATTTCAGACTTTATTTTTGTGATTTATGTGTCAAAGACTTGCCTGTCTATATACCACTCCCATGTTGTATTTATATATTATGAACATTAATAAAAACCTGTATAGTTTTAAGATGATATGCACTGTGATTACTGATTTAAGATTTATGGGAAACTGCATTATATAAGCCTTTTTGTTTTATAAAGGAATAACTGAGTCTATTATATAGTAAGCTATAAATACCTGCACTTCTTTTTCAAATTACAGATGCAAGGTTCCTATTTACTGTAATGTATATTCTGTCCACTGATGATGCTAAATAACGTTAAAACAGTTTATTCGCCAGTAAGATTTAATCTTCCATGCTGACAATATTGTTTCTAGCTTGTCGGCAAAGGAATACATATGTAGGAATCGGTGTTTCTGGGTAAAAGGCAAATGGAAAGGGGTGCAAAGCCTTCTTTACTGTACTATTATGTAACTGATGTCAAGACAAGTGATAAGCGAATCTGTCCCGTTTTCCTTTGCCGGAAAATAGAGTTAACCTTGTGAAACAGAAAATATTGTGCATAAAAAAAATGGTTACGTGCGTCAAACAAAAACTGCTTTTTTTCACAGGGCGATGTTCCAAATGATTCGGCAGGCATGGATTTGCATCGTATTTTGGTGTTTCGCCATTGATGGATTTATTCACAAAATGGGCGCAAAATCTTGCCGCAAATCCATGCCTGCTGAATAATTTTGCTTATCACTAGTCAAGATGATACTTACTGTATATAAGCAGTATCCATAAACAAACATTAACCTGTTTGAGAAGTGATGAGCGAATCTGTCCTGTTTAACTTTGCTTTAAAACAACTAGAAAATTCACGAAACAACAATAAAATTCAGGAAACTCATTTGGTGGGTGACTTTTTTTTGTAGCGACCGCGCCTATTTTGATGCGGCTGTGCCAAATTTGACTTTTTTTTGACGCACAACAAATTTTTCTGCTGCGAATTTTCACTAAACAATTCGTCATTGGCAAAATGTGGAAATTCACTGTGAATCCATGCCTGGATAAAAAATTCACTCATCACTACTGGATTAATGAAATCTTAATTTCTCTGTATCTATTGCATTTGGATCAACATACCTTAAATCTACTAAAAGGGGCTGTTCTGAGACAGTTTGCAACTGGCCTTCATGTTTTATTATTTGTGGCTGTTTAATTATTTAGTTTGATGTTCAGCAGCTCTCTAGTTTGGAATTTCAGCAGCTATGCGGTTGCTAGGGTTGAATTTAAACTAGCTACCAGGCAGTGGTTTGAAAGAGAGACATGGATATAACTGAGAAGGGGCTTAATAGAAAGTTACGCAAAAAAGTAACAATAACAATACATTTTGGCTGCTTGAGTCAGTGTATAGCTGTTGTTTCAATATTCTGGCAACCTACATAGGGTGGCAGTTACAGCTGGCTGATATATACAGTACATGAAAAATGAATAGTATTTATGTTAACTGTACCTTAATATAAACTGAAACTTATAAAAACTGAGAATGATGTGTAGAGGCAAGGTGCACTTTATTCATGTTATTTTTTTTTGTACTATCAGGTGCATTTTTTTTTTCTTCTTACAAAAAAAATCACTTATTTTAGAGAGAGAGAGAGTAATAAACATAAATTGTATTATATAAAGGCTTAGTAAATGCAAAAGTAGATCTTTGTAAATTGATTCTCAAACTTGAAAGATTATGTGGTATAAGAAGCAACTAAGGTGTTCTGGTCCACTAAATAAATCTATTGAACACAATATTATACAGTGTAGATAACAAAATAATAATTGTGGAATTGAAAAGTATATGTTATACAAAGAGTGTAATAAGGATCTCTGACATTCATTTGATAAACTAAATATACAGAGAGAGTTCACAGTTGGTTAAAGAGAAAAATCGTATCAGAGATGCAATTAAACCATTGATGGGGGTCTACCTTTTTTAACAAAATTGGAAACTAAAAAAAAGGAAAATAAAATGGTGATTATAAAACTCATCAGAATGTGCTATATAACATGCCCATTACAGAGAAAAATATATATTTTTTCTTTAGCACTAATGGAATTAAAATAGCTCTTGAATAATAACAACAATCATAATTATACAGGGAACAGACAAGGAGGAACAAATCTGGAGCACCTAGCATGAACTGAGGTTGGATTGGGACATGATGGATCAGGAAGAGCACAGGAAATATTTGTGTCTATTGCACAGGCACCAGTTCTCAGTATGTTGGTGCTGGAGTCATGAAGTTGTGCCAGTTCTGTAAATTCCCGACCAAGCATTGGCATGGCATGCAGATGACATTTTAACAATATTAGACTTTTGTCTTGTACTGTCTACTTTCTCAGACAAAATGTTCTCATAGTAGCCATACTGAATTACCTTGAAAGATAAAACATTTGCATTTTAATAATCAAAGAAATTCAGAAACATGTCAAGCAAGAGACTGCATGTAAGCCAAGGTCAAAATAGGAGAAATAGCACATATTTGATCCATGGCATGCACTGGAGTAGGTTTGTGGTTCCTAGACGAACATTATATTCATTAACTTTTCAGTACAAATGGGCACCTTTTCTTGGTACTGCATTATGATACCAACAGCAATGAGGCATGGGCACTCCTTCCACATGCCCTTTTTGTTTTAATAAACATAATTATTTACTATCCACTACCCTACATAGTGTTGTTATAAAATGTTAATAAACAAAACCCCTACAGAAAGAGGCAAAGATAAAAAGATAAAAAGGATGACTTACAAAAAGGTTTTTAGTTGATTAATCATTTATACACTGCATTCATCTCAAAACTTCTAAAAAGCCAAACATGAATAACATTTTTGGAAACAACTGTTTGCTCTTTTTGCTATTAAACCAGTCTTTTAAAAAAGAATTCAAATACTTGCCACTTATTTGAAAGATCAGAATTTCCCTAGAGCACTCTGTCAAAACCTACATAACCCTTTGATCAACACAGTTTAACGGATCAGTCCCAAGACTGGACAACACGTGCGTTATGACAAATTATACTGTGATCTTTTCCTAGCTTTGTGAAGTTTTCAATATGGTGAATGAAACAAAAATGAAAAGTTCAAAGTGATGTGGATATAACTGATTTCATAGTCAAATAGTCTGTAAAGACAAATACTGTTAACAGTGCACCTATTTTATTATACACATGCACAGACACACACATATACGTAGGCTTAACAAAGAAGTATAGCATACTGTATATTTAAAATATTAACGTCACAATGCCAGGCTGTAATTAATTTGGATTCTTATTAAATTGCAACTCTGAAACTAGTGCAATCAACATCTGAATTTAATAATCAGCCTTGTAGCACCACGTTATATTACAGCAAACGTTATTTTCTGTTTATAATTTGTGTCTACCCTTAAGCTTAGCTTCTTTCTTTTTTTTTCTTTTCGCTTTTGAGTTTTCATGTGATTAGTATAATCCATGATTTTTAGTGATAAAAACCACGATTAGTAAAAATGAAAAAAATATGCATGTTAGGAAATGGGCCCCTTAGGGACAAATTTGAGTTTTTATAGTGTTTTTTGCCTTTAATCTTACAAACTCAGAAACTTAACTGTTCAAGATTTATAAGCAGAAAATTCTGTATCTAAAAGCTAAAGTTCATGTAAACTCAATGGAAGTTGTCCTAGCAAAATGTGATTTTTTTTTTCAATAAGAGTTTTCAAATTTTGTTTTAAGTTGGTATATTCAGTAAAAATAAGTAGAATGTGATTTTGATGTGTTCAGTTTATTTCATGTTTTAATCAATTAGTCTTTTGAGCATTTTAATAAACAAGCATACTTTAGAGTTTGATGAATTTTAAATTTTTTTTTCAAATTTAAAATCTTGATTTTTTTAAAATATGCTTCTAAGGCACCTAATTATTAAAAATGTAACATTCAAAAAAACTTGAAAACTCCCCAAACTAAAATGTGCACTTATTTATTAAAATTCACTCAAATCTTTAAAATTCAGTTGCCTAAAAAAATGTAAATAAAAAATCTTAAATGCAGCACAATCAGATTCTACTCATCAAACTTAACGCTACGAAAAATGCGCAACTTTTCGCGTAAGTTTTAACGCTACGAAAAATGCGCAACTTTTTACGCAACTTTCGTAATGGATAGGAAAACTCGCGTTTTTACGCAAAAATTGTATTGGTAACGAAAAATTTGTAAAGAATCCGAAAAAATCGCAAAACATACGAAAAAAATCGCAAAATACCGATCATTACGAAAAAAACGCAATCGGACTCCATTCGACCCGTTCGTGGGTAAGTAAATCAGCCCCTAAGGGTGTAATTAGAATTAGAAACCTGTGATCATGCTGCATGGTTTCCTAAAAACACACAAAAATGACACTTTTTAAAATCCACTATGAACACTTTTGAGAGTAAATCACACAAGAGGCTACCATACTTACTGAGAAGCCCAAAATTCTATGTTTATCATCTTGTATTTGTTTTATGTTTCTCATCATATGCAATTTGGCAAGTAGACAAATTAGGAACTTAATGGAATAGTAGCAGTTCTGATTTTAAAACTTATTTGGAGTGATACATCGCACCTTAGCTTTGAAAGAAAGAGATCAGTAGGGTAGTCAGAACTGAAGTAGTAGGCTACTAAAATGATTATTAAATTGTTTATACTCATCCATGATATTATACATATACATACATATATGATGTAAATATGCTATTGTTAGTGATGAGCGAATTTTTTCAGCAGGCATGGATTCGCAGCGAATTTCAGCATTTCGCCATTGGCGAAAATTCGCAGCGGAAAAATTTGTTGCACAGAATTTTTTTTTGTTGCACGTCAAATTGGGCGCGGTTGCATCGAAAAATGGGCGTGACCATGCCAAAATTTGGTGCGGACGCATCTAGAAAACTCAGGTGACAAAAAAATAGACGCTGGCGACAAAAAAAAAAATCTAGCGACAAATGCGTTTCGTGGATTTTTCGCCGTTTCGCGCATTTTCAGGACAGATTCGCTCATCACTAGCTGTTGTATTTTATTATAATAATATGAACACATAAATTCACTTTTTGGATTGTTTAAATCCTGGACATATTCAATCTTAAATGCTGGCTTTGTGTTCCTGTCTGGCACCCACAGCAGCAGCCATATTGGAGATTCAGAGAGACGTTGCAGATCTAAGAGATGCACCTCTAGATTCTTACAGCTGCACTCTAGTAAAGGAAAGTTAATGCTGTGAACAAGAAGACTGCTGCTAGAACTATCTCTCCCACACTCATGCCATGTAAATAAATGAGGGGCATCAATCAAAGAGCTAACCATAACTTTAAGAGGGTTTAGGCTTCTTTGATAACATATACTAAATATTGAGGTTTATTATATGTCCAGACAGTAGAATAATTTTTAATTTATGCTGACAATTTCTGAACATTATATTCAACAAAATGTTGAGGGGTCTTTTTTATTTTTTAGTATTTTAGGTAAACAAGTAAGCATCCCCTGCCTTTCAATAAGTGAAGTAGTACAGATTAGGTTTCTTTTTTACTTAACACGTTTATTATTTTGGTTTAATGTTCATTAATTGCATGTGATATTATTTCGTACTAAATGCATTAGTATCAGTAGTCTTGTATTTTCTCTCTTGCTAAAAAGTCATCCAATCTTGAAAGTGTATGCAATGTATCTGCCCTTACAAGCTCCTTATATACAAACCTTTTTCACACCTTAAGAAGAAGCTCTATCTATTCTCTTCTCTAGAGATGCCCTTATGTTCCCTGGAAAGAGCTACTAGTAAATAAGGCAGAAGAGCATTTAATGTATGATCCTTTTATATATTTACACACAAGGGCAAATGTACTGTATAAAAAATTAAACTGGGAAAGCCAAATGGAACCCCAGCCATTTTTTAAAGAATTCATACATTTCTAAAAGCATTTCTTGCTTTGATCAGTTTGTCAGTTCATCGGAATGTGTTTGACTGCTCAAAGCCTTAAAATCCTTAGCCTCTTGGAAAACCTTATCGTTATCAACATTAAACTTTATTTACTATTTCACTGCCCTGAATGCCTATTTGTTAAAATTCCCCTGCAAGGCTATTATATCCTGGATTGTATCAATATTTCTGCACAATTTTATTCCATCACCAAACACTGATATATCACTTTCAGTGCGTTCAACCAAGTCATTGATGAACAAAATAAATAACAATGGACCCAGTGTAGAACCCCACAGTCTGGAACCCTGGACCTACTAGAGATTATACCCTAAACTACCACTTTCTGTACACAAATAGCTCCTCCAGCACTGTATTACAATTATGTGGCACGGTTTCAAAAGCCTTAGCAAAATCCACGTAGACCATCTCAACCACAATACCACATCATATACCATTTTAAGCAAGTACATTGTTTGACATGATCTGGCCTCCAAAAACCATATAATATTTAACAGTTCCTTCAACTGTTCATATCATATTCCTCCAACTTGACAAATGTCCATTTATCATTGTCCAAGATATGCAATGCAAAACAACAGCAAATGTCAACAACTTAATGAAGTCTCAGATTCTAAAGATATAATGGTGTATTTTGTAGAACCAAATTAATACACTAAAATAATTTAATGAAAAAATAGGACTCCATAGAAAGAAACAATAATGCTCAAACATAATATGAAATAATATTTGTTGACACAGGCCAGATAATAAACATTACACTGTAATCATAGGCTTAAAATCGTTTGTTTATTGGCCCAATCAGTGCATCTGACAAATATTATTACAGTTATTCCTAAACGATTATACTGTATATAATAATTAGAATGATCGGTAATGCTGAGGTAGAAATCTGGAAACATTTTTATTGATTTAAGGTAAGAGTGTATAGCACAATACAGTTGAAAAAGACATAACAAAATGATAAAGGGAATTTTCCTACTTGCAACATAGGAAACATAGACATGTAAAAGATGAAGCACAGATTTAGTTTATTGGCACAATTAATAATCTAAAGGGAAAGTGTACCAAATATTTTGCAAAGACATGAGAGTGAGCGATATTCATCAAAAGACATACAAGAGATGAAAGCATTTGGAAGATGAAAATATATAGTTGCTTCCTCTGCTTCATATAGTGACTTCAAGTGACATTTTAAAACATGTATCAGTAAAGAAAGCTCAGAGTTCTCAGTGTCAATAGCTTTGCAAACAGAAGATGGTTTTGCCCTCATATACAAGTCCACATAGGCACCAAACCACATATACCACAAAGTCACTAGTGCATGTAAGCCTATAGTTAATCATGTACTTCTTGTCTGTATGGGGATGGTTAAAATGTGTACCTTTTATCATTCCATTATTACATTTTAAACCATTAGGTGGGGTGCAATGAACAAAATTCATATAAACAAGTGGTCCTCTGCACTCACCTATTATCAATATATATATATATATATATATATATATATATATATATATATAGGACATTAAGACATTCTGTGTATTAAGCTACCAAGATATGCCCTCCCCTTTAAGCAAAAGAGGAATTGTTTGTCCATATATTGCAACATACTTTTAGCTGGCCAACTACGTCAATTATACTCTGTCTGGCCAGTCCTACACCCATTCTTTTATCTGATTCATTGAGAATTCTGCTGCTTCATTATACATTTTACAAACTGTATTGTACCAGCGATTTACTAGCTTTTTCTGTCCAATAAACTTGTGTTGGAGGGAAAGGTGATAGTTATGATGTCATATTACATCACCATCATGAGACAGGGAACTGTTGCACATAGCATATGTGTAGTAAACACAAAATGCACTTCAAAAACACTGTAAAAAGGTTCTAAAAGTGTCAATCTGTTTGTCATTGGCAAGATAAAACAGAGGACAATTACAAAGAAGCAACAAACATAAACCATCTAAATGTTTCTGCATATCTACCAAAACCTGCTGATATAGTAACAAGGTCAATACTACAATATACAAATTAAAGAAAAGGAGTATAGCAAATAAGTTCATTGAGTCCAGAGGGGCTAACGGTCCTAAGCCTGTGGATCCATTTCAGTTCTCGTAAAAGTAAAACTCATTCTTGGTCACCTCCTTTTATTAGTCTTGAAATGTGATCAATGATCATACATCTTATGCTGGACAAATTATGTTCATTCTAAATGAAGCTTCAGCTACTGGAGTATACCAGAGCTCCTCATATGGCAGAGTAATAGTTTGTAGTTCTGTCCCTAAAGTTAGTGTAAGCCTTACCAATATACATAAATCCACAAGGGCATTTTATAAAATAGATAATGTGGACTGTAGCAAAGGTAATGCAATGTTTAATCCAAATGGTTTTGCCTGTGTGTGGATGGTTAAATGAGGATTCTGTTATCATTTGGCGGCAGGTAGTACAGCCTAATTTTGGTTTTCCAAGCCATGTCTGGTGAAAGTTCAGTATGATAACAGTGTTGTGGATCTGTTTCATCTAAACAGTCCTTTAGATTCCATCCCCTTTTGTATGGTATCCTTGGGAATTCCCTGAACACAGGGAGAAGTGTTCTGTCAGACCATAATACTTACCAGCGGTCCTTCAGTGCCCAGCAAAACTGGTCAGATTTTAAACAGAAGTGAGTCTTGTGTTAACTAAAGTGCATGTTCTTTGGGTAAGTAATAATTCATGTAATTGATAAACCCCATCTGGGTAAATCTAACAACTAAATCATCAAGATGTATTTCTCGTTGTTTCACAAAGGACATTTAGGGCAATGACACACAAGAGATTAGTTGCCCACCATAAATTTCTACCATGTGCGTCTAATCAAATCAGTGTTGTGAATACATACATACATGGCTACTTTGCAAATTTGGCTGGAGTTGCCTTCCGAGGAAACTTTGGGCTAAGTCAGAAAATACTGTAGTTGTGGCCAGGAGCGATTTGCATTTTAGACAGTGGGAAGGAAACAAGATACATTTTTGTCACCTTTGGTAGCCAAGTAACAAAATGCCCCATGTGTCATTGCCCTTACAGTACTAATACCATTACAGTTACCTGATACAGATGGGGGTGGGGTAAAAATTTGCATTTGTGCATGTGACAAAAAGTATCACAGTTCTGGGGAAAAAAGTGTATAAAAAAAATCCCTACTGACTCCAATGCATTTGGATAAAAAAAATAATACCCACTGACTAAAAAAAAAATCTGTCAAAAACACCCATTGATTGCAATGCAGTTGCTGAAATTTTGCCACTTTGTTAACATTTGGTGAAGCAAAGCAGGACAGTTTCACTCATCATTAATTACAATATATGAAAATATCTTATTGTTTTGTGACATCAATTGATACTTCCACTACACTGTCCCATATACAATATACCATTTGCCTTCTCACCCACTGTTTCTTTAATGTTCATGCTCTCTCCCTCCCGCCCACTCTTTTACAAATTCCTACACTCTCCTTGTGTCCCTTGCACCTCAATGATTTATTTTTCCAAGCTTTTTCCCCATGCCCCATCTCCCTGACATCTCCCTTACTGCTTGCTACAGCTTCTCTCAAAATCCCACCAACTGTCAACTAGTGTCATAGCTGTCACTGCTTTGGCAATGTGGACACTGGCAGAACAATACCTCCCATCAAATTCCCATGTGGTTTACTGCCTATTCAACCCCCCAAATTGATAACTCAATTTCCCTTTCTCTTAAAAATGCCAGATTCACATTTCTTTATCCATAAACCCATCCCAGTCATGATTGCCACTGACACATCTATTTCCCTCTCATTGGTGCTTTGTCATACCACTTTTATAAATAGATAAAATTTAATTGTGCCTTTGGATTTTCAAGAATTATGTATCCTTGCCTGGCAGCATGCTTTCTCTACTTTTAACCACCCAAGCCTCATTATACAGTTGTCCCATAAACTGCATCTTAACAGGAACATTTTGAGAAGTAGACTGTCTTCAAAAAAGTCAGGAAATCAGAACTACAGTATCTTAACACAAAAAAGGTTTTAAAGAAAGACAAGAAAAGGACAACGAAGTAAAAAAAATGAGGGAATACTGTAACACAGAGAGCACAAAAGAACTTCTAAAGGTCATCAATCTTTCCAGTTTGACTTTAACATTTGATGAATTCTTTGCTTCTCAGAAATGACCGTCTTTCTGCCCAAATGCTGTACTATCGTCTTCACCTCTGACACCTTACTTTATGTAAAATACATTTTACTAGCCAGGTAAAAGAAAACATGTTATTGTGTTTCATTCTGAAAGTGATTATTTACAAGACACAGTTACAAGGCAGGATCTGCTTATAAGTTCAAGATATACATTAATATGAAATTAAACATGTACATTTGGAAAAAAGCAAGTAATGATGCTCCTAAAATGGGATAGGGGGTCATATTTGCATCCAGTTCATGTTTCTGTTCTTTAAATGTCAGTTTTAAACACATTTTCATGTAATTAAGTGATCTGATTTGTAAACATATGGTGTTATTACCATATGTGCCCATGTAGACTAAACACAAATAAAGATTTTGAAAAACCTTTTTGCTTTTTGTTGCCTATGTAAGTTTAGAACATTTTTTCGAAATGGTCACAACGATGCACACATTTCTGCTTTTTTATTACAGTTAATTTACCCCTCTGCATCTCTTTCTAAAGAAAAATCTGCTCTATATTCTAGTGATATAACCAATAAAAATAGAAGGGCCACTTTTGAAATAGAAATTCTATGTATTTTTGGAACTGAGAGGAATAATAATGGAAGAGCCATAATGACATTATTTACAAGTAGGGATGAGCAATCATTTTTACCTGGTACAGTTTTGTGACGAAATCTCTATTTTTTTTTTAATCCATTCTAAAATTTGCCCATCACTCCTGCTTTGACAGAAAAAAATAATCATTATTATCTGTCCCTTGTATTCCACATCAACTGTTGGGGTTTGAACCTTCCCCCTGTCTGGCTTAGAAGCTGTCAGGTGTGGGTTGGAAGAAATTGACAACATGAAGAACAGTTGTAGCATAGTGGGAAGGAGCTTCTCTGACAATTTAGGGCAATGTAAGTGCTATTGCAGAGCTAGAAACACCTTAAATGAGAAGGAAAGGTAAAAACTAAGTAAGCTTCATCAGAAAGGTCTATGTAAATACAGCCATAAGCATTTACAGTAATGCTGCACTGAGTCCTCTATTAAAAGAAACATTTCTTATCTCCTTTTTTGTAAACATTTTTTTCGGTGTCTGTCTTTCTCTCTCAGAAAAATACTTAATTCCAGGGGCCAGAGTTTGTGCAGTTCTCTCCTCTCTCCCCTCTCCTGTTCCCCCCTCCCACAAGAATGCTAAGAACTCACTCCACCCTCCCTTAGCAATGTGTGATCTGAGCTATAAAGGCTAAAGCTGCAGCAGGAAGCTATTTAAAATGGCAGCTGCTGTCTTAAACAAGCAGAGAAAGCTTCTAGAGCTGTTTACTCAGGTATGGTAATGCTTTCTGCAGAATAAATATATTGTTCTAGGTGGCACTAATATGGTGAATCTATTGGCAGTAAAATGCCAAAATAAGTTTCCTTCTCCTTAAACAGCAATTCACTTTTATCTTCCTATTTACTTTAATATATTAATGTAAAATTTCATGGTTTTATGAAATTTTCCTCAGAAATTTTCTGCAAAACAAAATGCCTCAAGTTTGACTGTATTTACTATATATACTGCTTCTTCATGGCCACTTTTTTAAACTAGTATAAGTTTTTTAAAAAAAAAGTATAACTTAAAGTCTGTTGAGTATTTTCAGTTCTTACTCACAGCTAAATTTTGATTTTTGAAACTATTATTTTTTGCTTTTCTTACCTTACCTTGCATAGGAAGGCAGGGTGTAGACATTGGATTTTGATTTATTAATAATGATAAACCTTTTTCTATGGTTACAGCAGCAGATATAGCTCATTGCTTAAGACCTGCCAAACACTCCCTATGAAAGAACCCAATCCTGTTTTGTCAGTCTTGTAGCTCTGACTTCTGATTATTTATCCTTTGGCCTGGCAGATGTAGATGATTTGCATTGACATCTTACCTTCGACTACATCATGACTAGTAAAGCAAACAAACCTAAGATACATTTCCAAAATATATACATTTAGAAACACCGATTATACAACACAAATCAATAACAACATTGCTTACTTAGTTCATTAATTGGGAGTTAAAAAGGGGTGAAGGATTATAAAATGAGAGCAAGCTGCTGAATGCTTCCAGCTTGCAGTAACTGATGAGTAACCTAAAAGTTTGGCGTCTGTAATCCCAAAAGTACAGTGTTTTGGACAATAAAATATGTAATTCCCAGAATAACAGATTGAGGGCTCTGCAATATTTTTAAAATGCTCTCAGTATTTGCTCTTAAACTGAGTAATATATATTTGATGAACACATTGATATAATGTTTTGATTTTATTATATATGATACATTGATATTATTTTACTGTTTATGATTTGTTGCTATAATAAATTTACACTAAATACAATTTAAATGGCTTTATAGAGTTCATTTGATGGGATTTGTAAGTGACATCTTCTGTAACACAATTGTAGAATGAATGCTCACATTCACTTATTAAGATAAATGGGTGAGAGCATTGAGTAAATGTCAGATCATTGACAAAATCCAATAATTAGCAAATAAGGGACTTAAAAAACTGCACTGTGCTGGAGTTAAGTAGTTCCTTCCCTACAGCTACCAATGCAGCTCTAAAACCCCTGGGAGGGAGCAATATGCAGAGCACTATCTCCGCAGGTACACTGTCTGCATATTCAGTTAATCTGTTGATCTTCAACATAATAGCTGCTGAGCCCTAAGCCTCACTTAGGGGCCCATTTACTTAATCACGAACCTGCCGAATGCGTCCGATTGCGTTTTTTTCGTAATGATCGGTATTTGGCGATTTTTTTGGAAAATTGTTGCGACTTTTTCGTTACCAATACGATTTGCGCGAAAAAACGCGAGTTACGATGCGCTCGTATTTTGTTGCGACTTTTTCGTAGCCTTCGTACCGAGTACGAAAGATTCGGATTCATTCAAGCTTCAGTATGGTGACTTTACTTGGGCCAGGTTGGAGCTGCAGGGTGCCATTGAGTCCTATGGGAGGCTTCCAAAATCAGCGCTCAATACGAAAAAGTCGCGACAAGACACGAGCGCATCGTAATGGCTACAAAAAACTCGCTTTTTTTCCGCGCAAATCGTATTGGTAATGAAAAAGTCGCGACAATTTCCGAAAAAGTCGTAAAGGCGCCGAAAAAATCGCAAAAAATACGAAAAAGTCGCAAAATGTTCGTTTTCCAATCGGATTTTTCCAATTCGGATTCGAATTCGTGTCTTAGTAAATGTGCCCCTTAGTGTTATACCTTTGTCAATATGTATTGACAAAGGTGTGAAACTTTTTTTTTTATTTTATTGAAATTTAATATTTTATCCAGAGAAAGGATGACTTGGAAATGTAGTAAGAAACTTTAGTTCCTGCCTCAAAGATCTGAAGTGAATACAAAGTTATAGATTTCAATAGAACCTAGTGCACTAAACACAGCTTTTCTTTAGAAAATGAGTACAAATAGTAATAAGCAAATCTACCCAAGATTTTCAAGATATTACTATGTGAAATGACCTTTAAACATCAAAGTCTAGGCAAGGTTACTATAGGTTAACTATAGATTGCCATAAAGAGAAACATTTGACCACAGTTCCGGTGCACTGAATGCATTAACAAACATGCAGCATACAAACTATGATCAGTAACACTCTGTTTATTTTAGTATTAAAAATAAAGGAACATTCAACAGAATATTTCAATGAGGGAGGACAAAATGAAAATTGAATATAAAGCGGTTACCCAAATATATATTTTAAAAAATAAAAGAACTGAAAACTCAAAGCCAAATGCCTAAATCTGATGTGACACACAAACATTTGCATAGTCTCTAAAACTGGCAAACAAACACTGTGTGCTGGAGTATGATAAATAAGTCTCTCAGTTTATTATGATTTCCCTAGCTTTAAAGTTCAACGAGCTATAAGTGAACTTAAGATGATAAATGAAAAGGCTGTATGATTTTCCTGACAGTCAAGAATAATTATCCAAAGGATAGAATATAGAAGGGCAGAGCCCACAGTTCATCTTTCTCATTCTGAACAAACTTGATCCATAATTAATCTCATTTTCATTTTTATTTTCAGCACAACCTTGTGTTCTCATGTTTTATCTAAACAGAGTTATGGAGGGTAATGTTTTCATTTTACTGTTATTAATACTTTTTCTATTTATTGGCCTCTGACATTTTTGGCATAACATTTTTGCGAGTAAACACTCTTGCAATACAAAAATTAAACAAGGCAATGCCTTTGAAACTTAATGGAATGGACAATTATTGCTGGAAATGCCCATCCTATCTTTATTTTTACCAGTTCTCCAGCTGAAGTAATAACACCCTTTGTCAGATATTTGTTTAAGGGACAGTATATTAAAATGTCTTTCTATTTTGTTTCATCTTTGGGCTAGGATCAGTAAAAATGCTATCATCAAAAAACAGTCCTTACATTTAACTTTTTGACAACTCAATGCTGGTATACATTTTTTATAATGCAATACAGGTATAGGATCTGTTATTTAGAATGCTCAAGACCTGGAGTTTTCCAGTTAAGGGCTTTCCGTATATAGCCTCCAATAAGAATTAATTATATCTCGGCGATCAAGTACAATGTAATGTATTATTATTAGATTATTTTAATTATTTGATTATAATGGAGTCTATGGAGATGGTCTTCCTGTAATTTGGAGCTTTCTGAATAAAGGGTTTCTAAATAATGAATCCTATACCTTTATACAAAGTATGTGTTATAGCATAGCTAGCTTTATAGGGTCTATACCCTACTATACCCTACGCTACTATTTCTCAATATGTAGATTGGTTTTATTTTGGGACAAATTAAGCCCATAATTTATTATACTACATTAGTTTGTTCAACTTAGTTTCACAATACAATTCCATGCCTACAGTATCTTGGTGAGTTTCTGCCATAGACTACTGTCCTTTCAAGTTAAGTTGCTATAGTATGTATTCTAGAGCAATAGCTGTGATTCAAGCACCCCATTTAAAGTAAAAAAAGGCTCATGACCCATTAATAAGCTTACAAATATGTAAAAATGATGAGTAGAATGTTATTGTGCAGAATTCAAATTTTTATTTGTCTTAAAGTCACTTTAGTGATTTGTCATGCTGGCAGTTAAATGTCATTCCTGCAGAAGAGAATGGGGCAAGATAAATGTAAATATAGCAGATACAAATCTAACACTTCTGATTGCTGTTAATTGCTTGTTTGTTAGGAGAAGCAAGTGTTAAAAAGTAAGACTAGCAGGCAGATTTTTATAGTGACAGCCAATCATACCTAAATCATAACTAAATCAAAAAACGTGAGCATGTCAGTATCATTTCAAGGTTAATAACATTTAATAGCACTGCTCACATATGAATGTCATTACATCAGGCATTACATGTTATCCTCAATAAAATAATTTAGCCATTGTAGCATTGCTACCTAGCCTGCGATACATATACCCAGATGCATTACGCTGTATGAAAAGAAAGACCTTCCAGTTCATTGCTTTGTCAGCATTGCCCCAAGCAGAGAAGAATGTAAAGAGATTAAGTACAGGTATATGGATTTTCTCAGTTGAATACTCACTGTTCTCTCATCAGTGCACATGCAACTTTCATTACTGCATTCCATTAGCCATTATCTAATTCCTTAAAGTATGGCTTGGATATTTACTCAAGGTGGTAAGGTTTCAATGTTCCATCAGTATATACAATGGTAGAGGGGCAATCTTTTCCAATTATAGCTTTTGTTGCTAGCAGTATTTCCCTGAGGACACTTACACATGGGTATTTACCTTTGTATGTTTTAATGTGCATTTGTGATGCAGGTTTGTGCTCAGCTAAAGCATGTGCTAAGTGATTCTATTTTATTCTGCCTGCTTGTATCCATAAACATTCAGATCTGCATTTTAGTGCAGTTCTGTTTATCTGAACGTAAGGTGCTGTATTTTTATACATTTGATTTGCATTCATAATATATTAACAAAGAGACTTGTGTGTTAAATTTAGAAAAAAATGCACATGTGCTTTACAAAATGCATAAAAATTGTTCAGACACCTGTATTTAAGAACCCTAAAGGCGAGGACAGTAAATATGTTATATAGAAAAGCAGAAAACAAAACATTTTATTTTATTTGTAAAGACACCATGTAGAAGCCTGAACATGTGCTGTGATATACCCAGTATTGCCCTTTAAGACAATTTTGAATAAATAAATGTGCATGTTATGCTCTGCTGTCCCATATGACATTGAGGGGTGTAATTCTGGAAAAGTAACCCATGGAAACTAAAAACATTTTGCTTTTTTTTGTTTCTTTTTTTTTTTGCAGTTGACTTATCAGAGATAATGCTGACTGTATTCTATAAGTTTCTACTCTGGAATAAAATGACACCAGGAAGCTAGGTGTAAGTGCAAAGAGCAAAACTGTGCATATTTCAATGCAATTAACAATGATACTTGCATCTATACATGCTCCTCTGTACAAATGTCTTGTGTAAAAACTGTTCTGGGGTCATTTACCATGTGGAAGGTAGGGTGAAAAGTGGAAAAAGAGATGCAATCTGGTATTTTTAGCATTTCGCTCCTTGCCTCTCACTATGGTTGAATTGCCGCAGGATTCCAAACTCCATTTTGTCCACATGAAGTCAGCGCTGTATTCATGAAAAACAGGTGGTGGGAACCCCCTAATGCTCCCTACCCTTTCCTTTACATGAACGTTATTCAGACAGGGCCCCTGGCTGCAATGGGGGGCCTGTACTACATGCATTATGGCAGATGGTAAGAAAAGGGAAAGCTTGTTCTCGCTAACATTACAATCAGTACCCAGCACTGTTTTTTTTAATACAGTGTGAGGTGCAGAATGTAGCTGGGCCCTGGACAGAAGTGTTCTCTAAGTTGTAAATTACCTATTTTATTTCTGAATAAACTACAAAGTAGAGGACACATGGACCCCTGGAATAAATATCCCCACCCCTTTTGCATCATAGTCCTGCCCCTTTCATGTCTCATTGCTCCACCCCTTTAGTTCCCACCACCAACAGCTGGTGAAATTTTTTTTAGAAAGGCAGCAAACCTAATATTGCAACTTATGCTACTTAATGGCGTTCTGGAATTATAATTCTCAGGGAGATTAACACTCTAAGGGGCAGATTCATTAAAGTACGAGTTCGAATCCCGAAATGGGAAAAATTCGGATTGTATACGATAATTTCGGATGATCGCAAATATCACGAAAATGCTTATGAAAAAATCGTATCACGATCACAACAACATTTGACCTACTTGAAAAACTACTACTGACAATCTTGTTGGTAGACAAAAATTAGATGGATTTATTTTGCAATAAGGAGAAAAAAAGAAAGCATATATCATAAGTGAAAAAAATGAAAACAATCCACATTGAACCAGCCATAGAACTTTTTTAAGTAATAAAAAATAACTTGCAAAAAAGTGTTGTTATGGGCTAATTGCTCTAAGGCAATCATTTGTGGACAAATTTCCTGTTGTGCCCATTTTATTTGGGAGGGGAGGAGCACTCAGTCACATTTCAGCTCCAGCTCCTAGAAATATAATCATATCGGCTATTGTGTTTAATGGAGAAAATGTGTTGGATAATGTATTTTGTGGAGTGGTCTCATTTCACCCAGTGCCGTTGGATCTTTCAGAAGGAAAGGGTTTTTCCGGCGTTTGTTTAATTTTCTCTTTGTTTTTGGTGTTGTGCTGTCTGACCATAGGTTTTTATGGTTTTCCCATTCTTATAAGTTGACTTCTTGAGCACTGCATGTGCAAGAATGGTTGGATATGCTCTGGAGAGTTCAATCATATGAGTTTTACCATAAATGGTAGCTTGTATAGAGAACAGGTATCCCCAGCAAAACAGGATTTTTTTTTCTTGAGTAAATCAGTTTAAGTAAGTGTCTTTGCTGAAGTGTATACCAAGAGAGATTTTGTAAAATGGTAACTTCTGTGTTTTCAAATATGATCACTTTCAGTTAATGGGCTTCTGTTAATATTTTGTCTTTAGTTACAAAACTGAGTAAACAACAGATGATATCTCTTGGCTATCTGTAGGTTGGCCCCTTGGTCTTAGTGCTTTGAGCACTCTTTCAATTTGTATCACATTAGATCGTGGTCATCCCGAAATGTTATTAAATAAAGTTTGTACTGTTTCTTTCATGACCAATTGCTCTGCAGTCTCTGGTAGGCCCCGAATCCTGAGGTTACACCATCTTCCCTGGTTATCTAGATCTTCTATTCTATGGGTGTTAGGGTGTACACGGAGCCCGGTTGCAGGGATGAGCACTGGAGTGTGCAGGGCTGAGTGGGCTGCCTAATTATCGTGGTAACGCGAGGGTGAGTGGTGTGAATCGCCATGTTAAATAGCACGCCGCTGTTAATAGCCGAGCATCGCCGTGTAAAATAGCCGGGCCGGGAGCCGAATAGAGGGAACAGTTTCAAACAGGAGACAACAATACGGAGCAACTTGTAACAACAAGTAACGAATTGCACTGGCAACTTGCCAAAGAGCGGAAGGGCTACAAATAGCCTCTCCTCCTGATTGGCCAGTTGCATTCCAGCTCCTTAACTCCTGCAGTGCTAGACAGAAAGGTGCCTAACAATGGGTAAGTAATTAAATTGCTTTACCTTGAGTCTTTGTCACCAAAAGAAGCGATTCCAATATGGTCTCACATTCTAGACCTATTTCAACAGATTGAACTTTCTTAAATCAGAAATTCCAATACTAGAGAAAATTTGCTTACTTTTTTTACATACATGTGGATTTTTAGATCCAAAACAATGAGTCACAAACCAAAGACCCCAAAATACAACTCCTCTGTGACAATTTTAGTTTTATGAAAATTGTATTTTTGTTCTTTTAGAGCTCAGCAGAAAAGTAATCAGTTTAATTCATGATTCAGTAGTCGCTGGCCTTCTGCAGTTAAGAAAATGAAAGACCTAGCCTATAAGTATTTCTGGTGGCCTCAAAATCATATACATGTACACCAAGAGAACAAGTTTTGGCTGTAAGAGACATTTTAAGCCCCTTTGATTAAAAAAGGCACCCAACAAGGTTGTCCTCTTTCACCACTGTTATTAAATTTTTCTATTGAACCCTTTAAGATATTCTTTAAGAAATCTACTATATTTCAAGGCATACCGATTCAAAGGATAGAAATAAAATTCTCATTATTTGCTTCTAGGTATCAAAAGCCCCAAAGAATCCATTTTGAAAATAGATTTTTCTTTGGAAAGGGAAAAAAATAAAAAATTCTCATTAGACAAACTAAAACAACCTAAAAGTTTTTGTGAGCTGATCTTAGATGATTTAATCTTGCAGCTCTCTCAAGGTACTTGATTGATTAGCTGGCTCAAGCAAATATACAAATCTCACAATTGAACTACTGTATATCTAGAAAAGATAAACAAACCCATGATTTAGAGATCAAACAAACTCTCTATATAGAGAAACTATCATTACAAAGTATTAAAAAAAAATATCAAAGCTATAACACTAATTAACAATATACATCTTTTTTACCTTTGCAAGCCAACTAAAATGTCATAGCGTCTTATGATTTTATATCTTCATGGAAAGAAAAAGGAGTAAAATTTATAAAACATGTTGATGATAATACAGGAGAACTGATTTCTTGGCAATCTTTAAAATCTAAATTTACTCTCCAGAAGGTGATAAATCATCTTATTACCAACTAAACTACTATTAAGGCTAACCCCTTTTGAAAAATACTCAATAGGTTTATTAGAACTACACGTCAAAATGGGCATGGTCGAGGGGAAAAAAAAGATGCGTTTCGTGAATTTTATTGACGTTTCACAAGTTTTCCGCCAAAGCGAAACGGGACAGATTGCTCATCACTACTTATAATAATTAATGTAGAGAGCAACATTTCTGCCTTGTGCATTTACCCTATGATACCCCAGTGATATCTGTAACTATTTATTTGAACTATGTACTTTTGAAAACAGCAAATTTATGTATAGCAATAATTATGTTCAAATAAATATATGGCAAAATGGTCTCCCTAGTTTTATATTTCTGGGATGCAAATAATGAAATTATTTCCAACCTGAGATTAAGTTATCAATATGGCAATTATACCTTACAGTCATGGCAAGGCATAATTTTTCATTTATTTAATTGTTTCTGTTTTGATGTTTACAAATCTTGTTATCTTGACTTTGTATTGATTGTTGATTATTAATACAATCTGTTACTAGTAAAATTCATAACCCTCCATATAACTAATGCCTACAAACAAATGTAAAAGACCATGCTTATCTGTATTGTTAAAACTGATTTATGGTTTAATAAAATACCAATAATAATTATTGCAAAAGAAAAGAAAACCTCCTCACTTCTAAACTATAACATGACATAAGGTATAAAACTGCCGAAGGTGGCTCAGTATTACTCTAATGCTTAATTATAATTTCTCAGATAAACAATACTATCCAGGATTCTAAAATTAAAAATCATATTTTGCAGAAAGTACTGTAATTATAGAGCCACTACTGGTTGTCATGACTTTTGCACTTATCTTACTATTTTTAGATCTCATACACACTGGTGTTTTTCCTTATGTTGTGTTGTACCTTGGCTTTCTTATACATTCCACCATATGGAAATGCATGCGTTAACAAAACCCATTCTACCCTATAGTAAGAGTACCTACAGAATGATCATTTATGCAGCATTGCTGGGGCATTGCTGAAAACTGTACCTCATGAAAAAATCCAGCACAATGTGAACAGTTCAGCACCTGTCACTACTACCATGAATAATGAAAGTTTAGGATGGTAAGGTGCAATAGCTGGACTTCTACATACATCCTCCATCCCACCATAATGAATACAGTGCAAAGCAGTATAAGTTCAAGCAGTGATGTATTTATGGAAAAAGCCCAGGTCCTTGCATACCAATCTGGAGCACAAAGGCCTATGCTCATGGACAATAGGTAAAAGTGTTTATACCCTGTCTTGCAAATTATAAATTACCCTTAATATTTGATGGTGCCATATACTTTATTAGGTCACATGTATACAGCTGCATAGGTTGCTTTATTGAGCAAATTTTGACTAAGACTTGAAAATTGTTAAAGTATAAGTGTTCATTCAGTGTCACGTTAGATCATTTAATGTCAGTCTTCTGTATTGTATGTACACTTGAATGGATTAGTATGTATAGGCATGCATGCCAAAATGGTACAGCAGCACGGTATACACATTCTGACTGCTAAATTCTATCTTCTGTAGAGTACAAAAAATAATATAAATACCTGCCACAATTTTTTTTTTCTAAGAAATTCCCAAGGCAATCCATGCTGTGTGTTTATTCCCTAGACATATTCTTGTTAAATCAGATGCCATCTCACACAAACATCTGTAGGAGCAAAAATTGAAGCAAAGTGTATAACCCCATCTGTTCTTCTAAAATGTTTTCCAACATTGTTCATTAAAACAGTTCCCAGCTCAGTCCATCTTCAAGTGCCTGCAAAACATAAAGCATAGGCTGTTTGATATAAAGTTGAAAGTCCCTGAATAATATATACAGTTATGAAATCCCTAATGCAGAAACTTTAAATTATGGGAGGCTCATCTTCTATAGAGTCCATTAGAAGAATATAATTCTAATTAAAAAATAATAATTTACTTTTTCTCTGTAATAATAAATCTATCTTGTACTTAATGGTAACTAAATTGCATGAATCCATATTGGTGGTAAAACAATCTTCCTAGGTATATTCAATATTTATGTGATTTTTAGTAGACTTAAGGTATGGAGATCCAAATTACGGAAAGATCCCTATTCGGATAGCCCCAGGTCCCAGGCATTCTGGTTAACATATTCTATGCCTGTATACAATAAAGAATGTCCTACCAATATACATATTATTAAAGGGCATGTCAACCCCAAAAATATTGTTTTTGCATAATAAAAGAAAACATAGTTCTAAGCAATTTTCCAATATGAAATAATTAAACATTTGTAGCGTTTAAATGTTATTTGTAAATGTAATTGCTATTGAAAACAGCATTTGCTGAACTCCTGGTTGTTACTTTTTCTACAATGTTGCAACTGTCAGTATCCTCCAGCAAGGCAGGTCTGTCAGTCTGCTGCCTGTGTTACATTATTTCAGTCAGAGCCACCAGGGCAGAGAATAGAAAGGACAGACAAACACTGCTTTAATAGCAGTTATATATACAAATAACTCAAAAATCATTACAAATTTGTAATAAATGTATATTGCAAAGCTGCTTAGAATTTGGTTTTCTTTTATTAGGCAAAAAATTATATTTTGCGTTGCCTTGTCCTACTACTATCAATATTAACATTGTACACAGCGCAGTTTTAAAAACCACTGACTTAATAGTTCAGGATATTAAATCAACATGTTCTAAGTACTGTAGGTGTAATTACTGTAGGTGCATTAGACAGGAGGAAAATAATAGATCTTTACAATAAAACCTGATGTGTCTGCAAGGTATTTATATAGATTAAATATAGCCAAGTAAGACATAATCAGCAGTCAAAACATAGGATAATGACTAATGATAGCTTCAACATAGTGTGAACAGGAGAGAATGGGATCCAAAAAACAACTAATCACACCTCAGTGGTTGAAGATCCAAAGAGAATGTACAGTACAGTATAAACAATGCATGAACTACAGCTGGATAGAGAATTGTGCAGGAAAATGCTTTCAACAATTACATCCTCTTACAACTCCAGTATGATCTGATGCTGATGGTTAGAATGTCAGGCAAGAATGCTTGGACTTTGTTAGAGGAAATTTATAAAAATGCATCCTGCAGAAAAATAACTTTATAAAGACCAATACAAACAATAATCTGAAAAACAGAAACCGAAACAGAAAACTCTTAAAAGGTAAGACCCAACTACAGCAGGATAGTGGGGCCAGATACATATACGGATCTGGAAAAGGAGGATAAGAAAATAGCCATGGCCGTAAATAAAGTAACAGAAGTTTGCAGAATTTGAAATAAAGTATTTAATATAAGGCATATCTTTATTTCAGTTACACAGTTTTCCTTAACTAGCACTGCCTTGACCCCCTCACCTCTCCCTTATCGCATAGTTTCTAACTTTAAAAACTGCCCCTATTGCTAACCCCAACCTAAAAGAGCAGAGTAGCGCAGCTGTGTACCTGGCCGACATCTTTCCTGCAACTGAACAGTCTTCGGGTCTCACCGCCGACACAGACCCTGCTTGTGCATGCACAAGATTTTTTTAATGCGTAAGGTTGTTAACCTGATGTCTCCAGCAATAGTTAGCAATGGAAACAAGTAAGGACAACTCTCAGAAAAAAATAAATGAGGATCCTCTAATGTTGTCTACAAATAGGCAGCACCACTTTACCTTTAGCAGAATTCTGAAACAAATTTTTGGAAAGACTTTTCTTTTTAATTTACATTAGTTCTGTAATGTTTTGATAATTTTTTTATGTAGTTGCCTGGTACTGTGTAGCTATGCAATGTATTACTTTGCTTTTTTTCTTTTATGTTATAACAAAAGTTTTTAAAAAGTATTTCTTATACTTTAAACCTGCATTTTGTACAGCATTTCTCTTTGTGTGCTGTGCTCCCATGCACTTTTTTATTACTTGCAATTTTTACATGAAATGATAGGGCATGCAGGAAAACACCCATGCACAACCTCAATGGGTAAATGAGGCCCAACATGTTTAAATATATTTTCTGAATTCATAAATACAATAACATGAGAACTGATAATGTACTACTATGTGTGGCTAATTTTGGTGTTTACACATTTTTCTGTGTTTTAATAGCCTGTTGGTAATTTTTGTTATTATTTTGATAGCAAATACTCTGATAAAGGAAAAAGAGAACCTCATTTACCAATATAGACAATAAGTTTGTTAAGAAGGCCCATGCTGCACCTGTGTAACTCCCATAATAGAATGAATGCATCATTTGTGCCATTTATGACCTTTATAATAGCATGGATTTGTGCCATTCACAAACACCTGCACAGTTTTCACCCATTAGATCAATTAAATCAATTAACTCATTTAATTAATTAACTATTAATTTAATTAGTGATTAGACAAATATTTGGAAGACACAAATTAACTGCAAATTTCACAAAACCACAGCAGAAGTTTGCAGCGCAATAAATATCCATTGACTGCAATGTTTTCTGCAAATTTTTACTTTTTTTTTGAAATTTTCCATGATTTTTCAAAATTTTCTGCAAAGCAAAACAGGTCAGATACACTTATCACTTACCATAATAATTGATAGTGAATCAGTGCACATGTAAAGTCGATACCATATGAATTAATGGTCATTTTTAAAAATAAAGCAAATCATTTAAAATAAACACTATACACTTTTTTTTAAAACAGAATCATAAATTTGTGCAGCATAAATGGTTTATAATGGTATTTTTTGTAGTTTATTATTTCCCATATTTCTCCAACTCTTGCTTTAGGTATATGATTTGAAAGATACCTTCATGTTCTTAAAACAATGGCAACACCTTTATCCCAACACATTCTAGTTTAATCTCTTGAAATGGAAGAGATACAAAGTATTAATGGCTCTTAGTGGAACTAAAGGAATTTGATAGATTCAAGATTTTTAATGCAATTACATTGTAGATTTGAGGTTTCAATCATGCATTGTGCATTAAGCTGCAATCCATTTATAACATCTGTGTAACTCTAGCACTCTCATGAGACACTTAAAGAAATAAGAATCTTATTTTCAGCAAACAATGCTATTGATTGTCCGATAATTTCCCTTCAACTGGCTGTGTTCAGGTAATGCCTAATCCAGTGTGAGAATTATATATCAGAGGGATAAATTATCCAAAGGTTTTTAAACTTGATCTACATTTAATCCATGTAATTTTATCAGATAATTTAAACATGCAACTCTGATTGCAAGATAATGGCAGCTACATGCCTTGGATGGCTAAAAATATCCACTTCTATTTAAACATGAGATTCAAAGTTCTTTGTTGGTTTAATGTGCTGTGAAAAACAATATATGCAGTTGTATTTCCTCTTTCCTGTTAAATATAACACCTTTCAGAATTTTGCAAAATTGAAGTCTGAAAAGTTTACAGTAGAGGATTGCTCATATTATTGTATAGTTAACAATTAAATTACAATTAAGATTGCTATGGATGTCCATTGATATATTAGATATAAAAAATGTTTAGTATAAACCAAGTCTCATGCAAAGTTTCTTGTTTCATGACTCATTGGCTGCTTGATGCAATTGTCACTCTTCCCACGATTGACAACTTTTTCATAAGCAAATACAGTGATAGTGCATATTGAATAGGACTGAGAACACTTTATCATATCCTATTGGTGTGATTACTTTTGGTCATTCCTAATGTAAAAACAAAATTCATCTGTGTGTTGAGCTATTACCCCAGCATAGAGCAGAAAGGTGTTTGACTGCTTAAAGCACGAACTGGCATTTTATCTGCATTTATAACTGTCAATTCGCTAACACTTTCTTGACTGTCAAAAGTTTTGTAAATGTGTTCCAATTCAGTTGTAGCACATTATACAATATCCACAACATGTTGCTCACCAACCCTTTGGATGTTGCTCCCAGTGGCCTAAAAGCAGGTGCTTATTTCTGAATTTCTGGCTTGAAGGCACGTTTTGGTTGCATAAAAACCCAGAGTACTGCCAAACAGAGCCATCTTTAGGTTGCTAGTCCACATAGGGGCTACCAAATAGCCAATCATAACTCTTATTTGGCACCCCTGGAACATTTTATCATTCTTGTATTGCTCCCCAACACTTGAATTTGGCTCACATGTATACAAGGTTGGGGATCTCTGCAATATACTTTCATATTCATCATTTTGTATTTTAGTGAAATCCCCCCTTTTGTGTTCTTAAGAAAGCAGGGACAATAGTTAGGTTACATTAGGCAACTTTTGGTGATTCCACAAACAACTGATCAGGGATCAATAGAGTCCAGCAACTGTACAAAACATCAAGTGCAGTAAGAAGAGTTACTCTGAAGTCTGGAAACTCATTTTGAGCACAAGCACTCTGCAATTCATTTAGAAGAACATTTATACATTGTACTTTATCATTCACATCTGTCCCTACCAAAATAGGGCTTATATTTGAAGTTCCCTTTCACACACACACACACACACACTCTTTCATTAGAAATGCATTATCAGACAATAATAATTATTTGCATGTAGTGCCCTGGTTGATGCAAGTGAACTGGACTTGAACTTGTTGCAAAGGGTTAAACATTCATGTTATCTTTGTAGAAAAGCAGCATTAATACAAGAAAATTAGCTTGTCACAATTCCCATGCATTGATTACTTTACATTACTTATTCAAAGAGGCCTTTTCTTTTTTTCTGCTGTATTGAAACGGAATGGCTTTCAAGTGTCATCATAAAAAGAAAGGGCCTTATCTTCAATCTGAATAACTTTTTCATATATAGAGAACATTGATTTAATTGGAATTAAATATTCAGTATGATAAAGCATATAGCTCTTACCAAATGTATACAAAAAATGTGTATCATTAAAAATTTAAATGTATTTTGTCCTAGGTATTTAGTCTACAATCGTATTACTTTTGGTTTCTGTCAGGACAAAGACTTGAGTATTTCTTATATATTTAGTATTAGAAAATAAACTGCTTACAAAAAATCATGACATCGGAATTTTATATGTGAAAGGTAGCACTTAAAGGATTATATACTGTATATGTTTATGTATTTTTTCTGTTTTGATAAGTAGATAATGCAGCAATAATAGATGCAAATGGCATGAGCTATTTAAATTTTATCATATAATAATTTCCTGATATAAAATATGAAGTATTTACTAGTCTACAGCAGTAGAATAATTACTTCAAATATTTGACTTGTTGCAATTGATACTCAACTAGGGCAAAGTTTCTCTATTTGTGCCTGGTCCTGTTAATGTCTCTTTTTTATCTAAAAAAATGTGCCACCTTTAAACAAGTCTTGAGAATGTGCTATGAGCAATTATTTACATTGTCTAATGGACAAGATTTGGTTTTTCTCCTACCCCTTTATATAAACAGGTATCTGGTTCATCATCAAATAAGAATCACTTTTTGATTCTGCTTATCTCTAATTAAAAGGAAACAAGCTTTTATTTATATTGTTATGAGCTATGGGGTCCGGGTCATGGGGTCGGGGAGTGGGATGGTTGACTGAAAAACTAGTTGTTGATCTATCCTGATTGCTCTATCCTGCCAAAGATACTATAAAGAGTGGCAAGACATACCAAAAAGTGGTACAGAAAGAATAGAACACTTAGGGGCACATTTACTAATCCACGAATCCGAATCACGAATGGGAAAAAATCGGATTGGAAACGAACATTTTGCGACTTTTTTGTATTTTTTTCGATTTTTCATCGCCGTCACAACTTTTTCGTAAATTGTCACGACTTTTTCCTAGCCATTACGACTTGCACGAATTGTCACGACTTTTTCGTAGCCGTTACAACTTGCGCGAATTGTCGCGACTTTTTCGTAGCTGTTACGACTTGCTCGTATATTGTCGCAACTTTTTCGCATTGAGCGCTCGTAAACGGCGGGCAAACCTTTCAGACTTAGCATGATTTTGGAAGCCTCCCATAGGACACAATGGCACTCTGCAGCTCCAACCTGGCCCAAGGAAAGTCACGATAATGAAGCTTGAATGAATCCGAAACTTTCGTACTCTGCGCGACGGCTACGAAAAAGTTGCGACAATTCACGCAAGTCGTAATGACTATGAAAAAGTCGCGACAATTCGTGCAAGTCGTAATGGCTACGAAAAAGTTTCGACAATTTACGAAAAAGTCGTAACGGCTACGAAAAAGTCGCGACAATTTACGGAAAAATCGCAAAATACAGATCATTACGAAAAAAATGCATTCTGATGCTTTCCGGACGTTCGTGGATTAGTAAATGTGCCCCTTAGTACAAGACAGAATGGTGGAAAATGAAATTGAATCCTGCAAAAATATTCACTTATCTTTAGCTGTTAAGAATTGTGAGACATTATTAATCTTCCATTAAAATATGAAACCACTCATATCCCCCCTATATATGTCCTAAAGCTGAGATATTGAGGTGGGCTGCCAATCATACAGTATATGGTCTCTAGACTATCCAAAGGCTGAACATGCTTCACTGTATGGCACTTTAGTAAAAATATAATAAATGGAGCCTAAACATGTCATATAACTGATGATCATCTCACAACGTTGCACTTCTGCCTTCTAACTATCTGTCTTCTCTTCATTATAATAGGTCAGCTGCATCAGTTTCTGCAGCATGTAATGGCAAGTACAGGAGACACAGCCATTAATTCTGCATGGGCATTAATTAAATTTGCTTTATGAATATGACAAAAGCACATTCTCTGAGACTTAAGCATAGTATTTTTTAGTGAGCAGTCAAGGTATAAAATTCCCTATAAGAAGAGTTGCTGGGTATTTTATCACTGGATATTTAAAAATTGGTTGGATGCCTTCCAAACAATATTGATCCATTCTAGTTTCCAGTTAAACTTTTTGGAGCAGATAGCATTTTACAGCTGTGAGTGTTATTTACAAGTTGACCTCTTGTAGTCTGGGGTTGCATTTTACTAGATCATTACAAGTGTTTCTGCAAATATTTAACATGATGGTTATATATCATTATAATTTTTGCCACAATATATTATTAATATTCTACCAGTTTTCCCACAAACATTTTATACTGATACTATCAACCTATAAACTCACAAACCCTTTACCAAAGCAGTCTCTTAATTTTCATTCCATTTAATTAGAACAAAACATAACTTGATATTCATGCTAATTAAAGTACTTCTTTGGAAAAGTAAAACAAGTTTTGCAAATAAATTACCCTTAAACTTGTGCTGACATTTGCCATCAATGACCTACAAGCCAAGTATACAGAAGGATATTTGAAACTAACCTTTTGCAAAAAGGCTACATATATAAATACCATAAAGTACTTAATAAGCTAGAAAAAAATAAACAAAGAAAAAGACAAAAGAAATGGTGTACAATATTCCTGAAAATCCTATTAATCTGATGAAGATTTTTGAAAATGATTTGCAAGAATATTCTTTAGATTGCTATATCTAGTAGCAATAAGTCTAAAGCAACAGGATAATCTTTCTCCAGTCATCTGAGTAGGTTCTTCATTCAAATTAGTATTAGTACATTTCTTGTTGCTACTCCTCTGAATGAGGATTAGTAGGGATGACAGGGAGCAAAATAAGCTGTTATCTTCACAGAGCTTGCAAAAAAGTAAAAAAGATGCCTACCCCATTGCTTGAGTCCATATATATGATTATTGTTAACACTTTTTTTACACTGATCTTTATATTTGTTCAGGTTAGAATAGGCTGCAGGGTTAGGTGGGATAAGAAAGGCACAATGGCTCTAAAACTAGTTAGTATACCTGGCCAAATATTACTCCAGGTCAAAGTGGCTTAAAAGAATCAAAAGACCATTATATTTATTATCTGCTGATCCAGACTCAGGTTAAGCTGTGAGTAGGGTTCAATTTATTAATGTTCCCATTTTTTTTTTATTTCCCAGAATCAACTTTTTAGCGTTAAAAATCATGTACTTAGATAATTACTCAAAAACACATATTTTTTGTTATTTATTATTTGTAAAAACCACAAAAAACTCTAATTCAAAACTTCACCATCTAAAGCTGGCAAGGTCAATGAGCTGCCCTTTGCAAATTGTAAAATAGGTTTTAGAGGTTTTCTGGATTTTTTTCATTTGCAATCGTACAAAAAATCTTATGAAAAGGAGGATTCAAGGTTTTCATATTCTTATGTGTTCTGTGTTTTTATTTATTCATGGTTTTTATGCTCGCATTTTTCAATAAACGTGTAGACATTTAAGCTTTTTTAAAATGCGAGTTTTTGATCAATTGGCCTCTACGTGTTTTAAGTTTACAATACACGTGTCCCCAACAGAGGACCCCTTTGTACACAGCCGTAACCAGAAGACATGCAAGTGGATACTGTATGTAAAGCTAGCATTATTTGCAGTTGTGCATTTCTGTATCTGAACATTGACACTGACTTTTGAATAATTTAAAAGTTACTACAGATTTTCAAGTGCACCAAACATCAAAACATACTGCAGTGTATAGGCCTTAACCAGGTCTCTGCAGATGACTAGATTTCCACATCTCAGTGAGGAATGTAATGCAGGTAACCAGTGTCTGCCAGAAAGTGATGTTGGTTTTTATTATAGTTATAGATATTTATTGTATAGTTACAGGCTATAGATGTCCTCCTATATAATTCTGTATATCCAATGAATATAAAATTCTTGCTCATAGTGATTGTCACTCTTGTCTCTGATATAGCTTACTCAAATTAAGGCTGCCCCCTGCAATCCTACTGGGCCTGACTAGAATCATTCAGTTCTACTTAGGATATGAACCAGGACAGATTTATACGATTATTACTAGTGATGAGTGAATCTGTCCCGTTTCGCCAAAAAATTTGTGAATCTTTGAAAAGATTTTCAAATCATTTTTTGTGGCCGCATACGCGAATCCATGCCTGGCGAAAAAATTCGCTTATCACTAATTATTACAATACAAAGTACAGGTATGGGATCCCTTATCCGGAAACTCATTATCCAGAAAGCTTCAAATTACGGAAAGCCTGTTTCCCATAGACTCCATTTTAATCAAATAATTCAGAATCTTAAAACTGATTTCCTTTTTCTCTGTAGTAATAAAAAGTACCTTGTAATTGATCCCAACTAAGATGTAAATAATCCTTATTGGATGCAAAACAATCTTATTGGGTTTAATTAATGCTTTATTGATTTTTTAGTAGACTTAAGGTATGGAGATCCAAATGATGGAAAAAACCCTTATCCGGAATACCCTTGGTCCTGAGCATTCTGGATAAAGGGTCCTATACCTGTACTAAAAAAATGCTCATGATTTGTGAAATCCAAACATCATGTTACCATTTCAACCACATCTTCTTCTATTGGGCAGATCCTGTACTCACCATCATGCTTTTTTAATATATCTCTGTCCAAAGAAAAACACACACAATCTCTAACCTAAGTTTGCCTAAACTGGGGGATTGCTCTGATTTATGACATCTGTGCAGTGTTTGGATTTTAGAGACTATTTGTAAATTCTTTAGCCTAACAATAGCAATACCAGGAGATTGTATTTCTTTTCTGTACAAAGATGGTAACAGAGTCACCACTGACCCGGAATTCTAAAATCATCTGACAAATGCCGTAATTCTCTGCCAATGTTCCATATTATAATTTATAACACTGATATTGTGTGTCATTTTATAATCTATAACACTGATATTTACAACTGATACTGAACCACATAATGAAAAGAAAACAGATTTTAAATTGCCTGATGGGAAAAGATATAATCTACTCAATTACCAATACCGGTACAACTTTTAATCAGTGCAGTAAACAATAGAAACTAATCAAGTATTTGCTTTATATTTTTTTGCAGAAGACGAAAGCTAATTGCTGCTTTTATACTGATTTAATTTTACGTCTTAGTCAATAAGCCCTTTTGTGCCCTGCTATATAAGATTGATTTAGTTAGCACAAGACAGACTGTGGGATTCATTGAGCCTGCACTTTATGACTTAGCTAAGGGGTTTAATTGTCTCCCTTGATGAGCAAAAATCCTTAAACAAAAAGAGAATTTTCGACCAGAGACGGAAGAACAGTGACGTCTTATAAAAGTACAACAAGACCTATTCGCCAATATAACTTTTTTATGAGAGCCAAAATTGACATTAACCAAATGGTTAAAAAAAAAAAAACAAGGTTATAAATGTGCCTCTTAATGTTTGTTCTCTTTGGAAATTTTATTGGTGTTGTATTTCAAAAAGTTTTTCATGTTTTTAAAATATTTGCTCAGTAAACTCAGTTATTTTGATTATGTTTCCTTATTTTTTATTAAGAGGAAAATGTTCAAGTTTTTTTTCTCATATTTGTTCTTTTTTTTTTTTAATAAGAAGAAACAGCAAAACTTAATTATCTTCCATAAAACTTTAGCTTCTTTACATAATTAATTAGTTTATTCAAGCATGAAGTTTAAGTATACCTGCTTTGGCACCACTGACCCTTGCGGAAAGTTTCTTTAACAAGAAAGTCTGCAAAATAACCCAGTTTGTTCCCTCAAAAGTAAAAGTTTTCCTTCTGCAACCTCCAGATGATATGGATAGAGAACTCAGTATATCAAAAATATGGATGACTGTAAATTTCCTTCAAAATTAATACAACGGATCATTAACTGTTCATTTTAAATACATGTAAACATCCATTATAATTGTGTTTTCTACCATACTTTTATTGAATCAATAAAACCATGTGTAAAATGTTGTTCCCCATATTATTATTATTATTATATATAACATAGTGAATGACATATACTTGCACACATGATGTAAGAGGAATACGGGGATAGGGCATGACCATGAATTTACACAAACTTTATTTGCATGTAATTCAGTGGGCCAAAATTTAGCAAGTCCAGACACACTGCATCCTAGAGAGCCTGACTAGATCTGCAAATGCTTTAACACTTGACAATAAATACTAAACAACAGTGAACAAACTACACTACAGTGATAATTAGCCAGCAAGATTATCAGGAAGCCCTACATTGCCTTCAGTGACAAATGCCTAGTTCTTCAAATTATTTATAAAGTTCTCATTTTCTTAATTTATAAATATTTATGCTCCTGCAGCTGAAACTGTAAATATTGCCATGATATAAATATAGGAGATGTAAAATTATTAGCTTTCTCTTACAGGATATACCCATAGATCTCTCTCTTTTTTTTACACCCACTTAGTTAGGAAAGGGGATTTTCTGATGGGCCTAAGGCAAAATAGGGCCTGTTTAGGGAAGAAGAAGCTTAAAACCTTATGGTAACACATTACTAGGGATGTAGCGAACCTCAAAAAAAAAGTTTGCGAACCTGTTCGCGAACTTCCGCCGAAAATTGCGAATATTCGCGAACTTTGCGAACCCCATAGACTTCAATGGGAAGGCGAACTTTAAAACCTAGAAAAGCCATTTCTGGCCAGAAAACTGATTTTAAAGTTTAAAGGGTGCCACGACCTGGACAGTGGCATGCAGGAGGGGAATCAAGCAAAAATTTCTCTGAAAAATTGACCCACGCTGTTTTTCGAAATGATCGGTAATTTTGCGACTTTTTCGTAATTTCCGGCGCTTTCGTAAAGTTATCGTAAGTTTTGCGACTTTTTCGGAGCATTCGTAACGTTATCGTAAGTTTTGCGACTTTTTCGGAGCATTCGTAACGTTATCGTAAGTTTTGCGACTTTTTCGGAGCATTCGTAACGTTATCGTAAGTTTTGTGACTTTTTCGGAGCATTCGTAACGTTATCGTAAGTTTTGCGACTTTTTCGGAGCATTCGTAACGTTATCATAAGTTTTGCGATTTTTTCGGTGCCGGCGAACCCAAATTGCGAACATCACGAAAAGTTCGCGAATTTGCGGACTTGCGAACACCCGATGTTCGCGCGAATTAGTTCGCCGGCGAACAGTTCGCTACATTTCTACACATTACCTAAAGGAAGATCATGAGCAGAGATCTTGTGTACAAGGATCAGATAATGAAGGTCTAGCTTCTGCTTAGAACACTCAATAATCAAACTTTGAATTGTTGATTATTTTTCATCCAAAAACTCAAATGTGTGCTGATTTATTAAAAAAAACTTAATCCTCAAATCCCATAGACATGTGGAAAAAAACTTGAGGGCAGAAAATTATTTATATATACACCTACACACAAACAAAATTACACATCACAATCAGAAAAAAATCTGTATATAGTATACATAAATTCTAACAGCCATGGAAGATCCACCATAGGAACACAACATAAAATGCATGTGTACAAGAGCCTAGACTGAACATAATTTCTATATGTTTTGTGTATATATCATAGCCAAATATTGCTTACAGCTGCCATTCAGCCTATATGAAAAGGATTCAGAGACAGGGGTATATTACTGCCCCTATACTGTAGCTTCTGGGTACAGGATAAAGGGTAAGTGAACATAGTTCCACCACTCAGTTGCACTAAATGCACATTGTTGCTGAGGGCTCAGTGATTGAAAATCAGAGTGTAGGTTAGTCTGAGCACTCTAAAAAACAGTGGCTGGTCAATGCATTAGCACTGATTAGACCGAGCACTCACACATTTTTTTCTTTGCCATTATTTATAAAGCCTACACTTTTATTAAAATGTGTCAGTGTCAATTGAAACACTAGAAAACATTTTTAAAATGAAAATATTTAGATTTGATTCTGATTTGCTCTTTTAATCAATTTCATGCTAATGCAAATATTTGTATTCCCCATAGACTGGTTTACAAGGCAGAGACAGAGAAATAAATATGCTATTACTTCCAATTACATCTACAGAATCGAGTGTGGTAGTTATGGATATATTAATCCTTTGCTGGCCTTACACTTCAATCTATAAAATGTGTTTTTCAAGGGCAATAACTAAATTACTGTGTCACATCTGCATTAATCTTATTGTGTATAGTATCTTTGTTTGGTATTATGTTTCAGTGCTGATAATAAAGATCATCACATCAAGCTTTCCTGAACCAGAGAATAAATATTATAATATTCTTCACAGGATACTTTCACATTTGTCACTTGTTATATCTCATAGCCAACATCTTAGAAATTGACAAAATAATTGCTAACAAGACAATCGTGCTCTGTATTTATAGCTAGGTGACCATATCATTTATGAAAACACATTTTTCTGTGCCCTTGAGCATTTGTGACAGTTTATAATGAGAATATATGCAGCCACCTTTAATTTAAACTTGCATAACTGTGAACCTCCATGACACTAACTGTCCCTTCTTGCCAGCTTTGTTTTGTTGTGACTAGCATGGATACGGGTTGGGGCCTCAGAGAGATATTTGCTGATTACAAAAATATTTCAGTAATGTCAACACAGAAGAACAGAGGGTCCGTAAGTTTTGAAATTTATTAATGGTCGAAGCAAAGCTGTCTTCAGAATCCCAATTTGTTGCAAAAAATAGTGAGAAGCAAATGTTGTTACTAAAAAAATAGAGCGTTTTGCAGTCATTTGATATTAAAAAATTCAAATATTGCTGGCAAACTTAAAGGATTTGTGTATTTTAATGATAATATGATAAGAATAACATAGTACACAATATAACTGTTGACAAATGTCTATGCAGAGTTAATGCAAAGCTTAAATTGCAATGAGAAATTGTTATTCAATACTTCAGATAAATGTGCTGGTGCAGGTGTTCTCCGTTAGAAGTAATAAGCAAGTCCCTCCAATAATTGAAGCAACTGACTTCTGGCCATCTAATGAGGGCTTAATATTTGCTGGGGCTTTGGAAGTGTAGTGTCTTATATAAAAGGCTGTCATGGTGGATATTGCAGCAGGGATTTTGATAATAACAGAATACATATTATATATGCAGTTCCACGTTTCCAATCCACAGTATTTTGAACACGAGGATAAGTTAACCTTTATTATTGACCTGGTGCCAAGCATGTGTGTCATCTAATTAGCAAAATCTCAATTCATCTATTCAACTCTAGGTCCGAGTCTGTTAATAAAGTTGTTGACATTTCACCTGATAGGGATCACCGACTGATCTTGTGCAAATGAGCTAACAGTTGCTTTATGTAACTGCTTTGGGGTCTATTTAATAAAAAGCTATCCCCCCAAATGCAGCTTTTAAGATCTATCAACCTATTAATTTTCCCAGCTCCATAAACAATGAACTATAATACGCAACTATGCAGGGTAACATTATTTGATATTTGGATATTTAAAGTATATAGCTACAATCCTTAAAAAGCACATGCACAGAATCTACAGACCTTATAACATGTACACAACAAGAAATGTTCAACTTCCTAGGAGCAACCACATTAAAATGGCAAAATGTGGTGTGCTTTTTTAAACAAAGTTAAACAATGCTTTTTTAACAATGATTTGACAATGCTTCTAGAAGAAATTGCTCCAAAGAACTGACAAAATTCAGCAATGAATTCTCTCTCAGAAAATAAGGTATACCTGGATTATGTGCAATCATGTATGTTTCACAGTAGTGATGAGCGAATCTGTCCTGCGCCTTGTTTGACGCCCCTTTTTTTGAAGCGCAACAATTTGAAGCACAACAAAACATTTCTGTGTGACAAATTTTTCCGCGGCAAATTTTCACAGAAGTTTCGTGAAACAATTCGTCAATGGCCAAATGCGGAAATTCGCTGCGAATCCATGCCTGGCGAAAAAAAAATCACTCATCACTAATTAACAGGCCTCTTATTTTATGCAATCAATATAAATAAGAAAGGGCTACCTTCTCCTTGCACTCTGGTACCTCACAATTACAGGGCTGCCTAATAGACATGTGCTTCTTCTTTCTCTTTTGATGTTAGCTATACATATGGTGTATGATTTTATGTCTGTGCACACAATTATATATTTAATATTTAACTTGATATGAAAATACTTACAAAATATGCATTTATGTATAGGGGCCATTTATGTCCCACAAGTTCTGCTGCTGTTGTGCAAGTTTGCCAAAGTTAGTTGTATAAAAACATGTAGTTCTTTAAAGGCATTTGCATCCGCTGCCTTCGCCGACCCTCCTCCCTCCAGGTCATGAATTTTGTACAAGTGCAACCCTGGAGCTGCTGCCACCTCTGAAGGTGGTTCCCTTTCCACTTCCTTTCCAAGATGGTGGCACCCACAGTTTTGTGATGAGCTGACGTGTGACGTCATTGTGTAAAAATTCTAAATAATACACGTCAAGTTCCTGGGTGTTTCTAAATGTGCCACTTTGATTGATTTCTCGGTTCCTGACTCTCCTACCTGGTTTTGACTACTCCAATTGCTGCCTGTCCTGACCTAAGCCTGACCTAAACCTATTGGACTATTCTAGCTTGCCTGAACTCTGCTTTCTCCATGATCCCAACTTAAACCTAAGTAAGGGCTATGCAGACCTTAACAATAAGACAGGTTTTTCTAGACCACTCTAAAAGTCAGATGCACAACCTAATTTGATATGTAATTTGTGGATTGGCCATAAGAGATGTAAAGCAGTTGGGGTTCTCTGTTTAAAGAAGGGACTAGGGTAAAATGCAGGTGAAACTATGAATAGTTATAAAACTGGGTGATTTGAATAAAGGTGATCTGCACACCATTATTAAATTGTGTATGTGATAATTGACAGACATTATACATAGCATATTATGGTAACTTTAACTTTCTTTATCACCCAATACTAGAGAGCAAACCAAAAACTTATGGTTAACATAATGACCAAATAATGACCAAATGTCTGATACAGACAGGAAGAAACAAAGTAAAAAGTGATGCTTTATACAGCTAAAAAAAGTAGATTTATATAATTAAAAACAGTACAATTATTTCATTCTTATTCTAAATTATACATTACACATAGTACTGACATGTAAATATTTTTTTAGTAATACTGTCCCTTTTAAAGGTTCCGAACTTTGCTAAACCAATAGACACTCACCCACAGTTGTGTATAAAGTTCATAAAAATAGATCTTATCATTGACAGTGAAATCTGTTTTTATGTTGAACCCAATGACACACTTGCTAGCTTTTCAAGTTGCTGAGTAAGCTGAAATTCTATTTCTATTTTGGTCACACATGATGAAATACACATTGTGCCAGTGACACTTTAATGGGCTGTTGAATCTACAGCTGAAAAATGATGATGGGCTTGTTATATCTAAAACAAAATATCAAGGCTACATAACATATATTACTAAATGCAAACACATAATTTAATATCTGTATTACAGTTTTGTCTTTTTTGTATCAGTTAATTGACATAATGTTTTTATATAATAACTTTACAAAGGCTGTGAGTAATCATAGAGGCTAAAGAGTTTAGACAACATTTTACAATAAATTGACAGTACATTTTCCAATCCTTTCATTTGACCTTATACAGAACCTTCTGTGACTCCTGTTTTTGTTGTGAGGACCTTTTTTAATCTGCTCTTCAGTGGGGTCTTATAATCTAAAACATAAACTGTTGAAGCCTGATACACATCTTTTAAGTTGATCATTGTAACTGATTATAATGGAAATGTAAAAAGTAGTGCAGAAGTAGCCCAGCACTGCTCTTTAAACTCAATTCACTGTGTTTGGTCAACACACTTGAAATGCTGGCATAACCATAGAGGCAGTGTCACTGTGAGAAAATAAATTTACTAAACATATGAAACTGTGTTATCTACAGAAGGTATCTATGAGCAGCTTTTTGTTCTATTTTATTTCAGTGAATGCTGCGGTCTTGTGGTGTGTAATTCTTATTTAACCTCAGGAATAACTTCTAATCTTTTAATATTGAGAATTTGTTATTTAAAATCCTTAAGATTTATATACATGTGTAAAGATTGAATAATCTTTAATTCTATTAACTGGGGTGTTCTAGTGGCAGAGTGAAATGAAACATACTAAAATTGCTATTTGAACGTGTTTATTATTATAAAAATAATATAACAGAAAATACAAACAGTTATATATAAGAGTAAACATATACTTCACTTTGTTAATTTGCTCTTATCCCTGATGTTAGCTAGTTTTATATCTTATTCTTGGGGGAACCAGTAACCCAAGATTTGTACCCAATGCAACTTTTTAGTCTCATTTCGACCATTTCACAAACGGTATTTTACATTTAGGCAAAGGCAAATTTGTACACAATGATAATTTTTAGTCCCATTGCGATCTTTTTCCATTACTGACCTATATTCCATTCCCCTAATTGTCTCTTTATAGGTTACTATTTTCATCAAATAGTTTCATCATCAAGAAAGAGTGGTCAGTCTGTATGTCCATACTATGCAATGTAGGCTAGTGGCAGCCCAGTTTAAACCAGTTCCAATTATCCTGAGCAGAATACCACACAGTAGATTACAATACTGCTGTTATTCTTGGGACGGATAAGATAGATAGCTGACTCCAATCCTTCCATCTTTACACATAGTAACAGATGATCCCCCACTATAGAAAAAGTGTAAACCATCTTCTGAGGCAGTAACCATTTCAGTGTCCAATACTATGGGTTGATTTTTTAATAACATTTTGCTCACTTTTCTTAAAGTAAACAACAAGCACAACAGCGCAACAATGTAAGTTCCAAATCGTTCCTAACCAGAGTGCTCCTGACAGTACAACCTCCCCTGAGGAGACTAACAGACCACCATTACCAGGTTTCCATGGAAACAATCTGTAAAACTCTTGCACTTAACATAGAGTGTGGACATCAGAGTGCTTTACCCAGGGACAATTCTCAGGCCCAAAACTTGTGTGGAATTGTAGAAGCAAAGAAGCAATTGTCCTGCTAGGGGGGATAGTTGAATTATCAACCTCACTGTAACAGGGATGAAGCTTCTAGAGATAGCATCCGCTTTTTTATTCTGGATGATAAGTGATAACAAAATTAAACTGTGTAAAGGATGTAAAAAGGGCCCACCAAGCCTGCCAAGGATTCAGTCTTTTGAGAGTCTGAGTATATTCCAGATTCTTATGATCAGTAAAGATGGTGATGGGATGCAGTGTTCCTTCAAGATAATGTTACTATTCTTTTTAAGGATAACTTGACAGCAAGTAACTCTCAGTTCCCAATGTCATAGTTCTGTTCAGAAGATGAAAATTTCTTAGAGAAATAGGCACAGGGGTATAACTTCCCATCTTAAGCCTGCCTCTGAGACAAAATAGTACTTGCTCCAATAATGTATGTGTCAGCTTTAATAAAGAAGGGTTGAAGAGGGTCAGGATGCTTGAGGACTAGACCAGAAGCAAAAGATTCTTTCAAGGATTAAAAAGCTTCCAAGGCTTGACAGGGCCATGTATTAGGTTTCCCACCCTGTGTATGAGAGCCAAGATGTGAGCGATGTGAGAAGCAAATCCTTTAATAAATTGTGCGTTTTCCAATAAATCTCTCGCCTTTGTGCTGGTAGGAAGGGGCCTATTCTGGATTGCAGTGACTTTGGCAGGATTTATTGCAAAACTTTCCTGACTGATTATAGGAACATTTTGGGAACTTCAACAACACATATTTTCAGTTTGGTATTAATAGAATGTTTCTTCAAAAGAGAAACCAGAATATCATCTAGGTAGATGACCATAATTAAACCTAGAAAATCTCTGAAGATATCATTGATGGCCGGATGAACTCATGTTCAAGATTATCTTGAATGTACTTTTTCATTGATTGGGTTTTCGTTGGAGACAGAGGATAAATACAGTCCATAAGGGACATGGTTCAAGGAAGAAGATCAATGGGACAATCGTATGGACAATGAGTCTAAGCAGATTTTGTACTAAATACAACAAAAAAATCTTTGTATACAGAGGGCAGGGTCTGAGGGATGGTAAATGAAGGTAGTAGGCATACAATTCTTGAGACAGTAGGAGTTCCAGCAAGAAATTTGATTGTTGGACCAGTCAATGATAGGGTTATGCAGCCAAAGGCAGGGTAATTCCAAGATCACTGGAGAAGAAGGGCAATTGATAATGAGGAAGGACAACTTTTCTTTGTTAAAGGCAACTCTCCCATAGTTTCAGAGATTGTTCCAGAGGTCAAAGGTCTATCATCAATTGCCAATACTCGCAAGAGGGCAGACATGTGAAGAAAAGAAATACCAAAGGTTTTTTGCAAAGGAAGATTTCATAAAATTCCTTGCAGCGCTGTAATGAAGAAAGGCAGATAAACTTTACTGGAAGCAGAAATCTATGACTATTCTGTTGGAGAGAAGGTTAAATGCCACCCAGACAAGACTTTCCTTGCCACCACAGTACAAGCTCAGTCCAGCTTCTAAAGTTTGTCTTGTTCAGAGATGTGTCCTTCTGATCTGCATAGGTTTTTCACAGGGAATGGAAAAGATCTAAAAAAAGGATGCTCTGGAGTAGAGGTCTTTGAAAACGCTTACCACACTCTTTATCCACTTGGTGTTCCCTGAGGCCGGTGTCAAACTTTACTGAGGGCAATCACATCCTTCAGCTGTTCAGGAAGATCTCTGGAGACAAGGTCATCTTTAACTTATCAGACAACCCCTGCCAACAGGCTGCCATGTATGTCTTCTGCAGCCACTACATGGCCAGGGGTATCAAAGACATTCCAAAAGGTCTAAGGGAGGGTTTTGCCATTGCTAAGATATTTTTTTCCCAGAAAGGACATGCCAATTGCAGCACTTTGCCCTAGAGCATGGAGATGATGTATCCCTCCTTAGCTCATTAGCACATTGAGTGGGTTGCAGTTTGAATTTTACACTGGTTTACAAAACCCCTGAGGATCCCCGTTGTAGCATCAAGGTGGCAGAATGTGGGAGTAAGCATTCTCATAATTGGTGAAGGTGCAAAAAATAAGAAGGATCCCTATTACAAATGTTCTGGAGCTGCCACAAATCAAAACGATTCTGTGAGATGGTAAAGGGTTGGGTGGAGAGAGGGGTTTGATAACAATACAACTAGACCCGCTGATATTCATACTGGAACAAAATCCCTAAATTTAAAAATACTTCACAAAAAAATTGTTAATCATATCCTGACAGCAGCAAGGGGGCTAATATAGAAGAATTGGAAATCATCCACAATCCCCAAAGAGGAAGAACTACTGGAAAGAAAAAGATACATATACAGAATAGATGAGACATGATATGGTAGATCTGCTTCATAAAGCCTGGTATAATTGGGATGTCATAGAACTCATGGAGGGTAAAAGAACCACAGTCAGCTAAGACAAATGATAGTTGATATACACACACAATATTTAGGGTTGAATTGTGCAGGAGACATGCTTAAATTCTTTGGTTTAGGATACTGACTATATGAAAAGATAAATAACTGTAAATGCTTATACAATTGATACATAGGCCTTAATGTCATATACAGTATGTCTAATATTTTTTATACGTGACTTTAAATGACAAATTATGTTATTCGCTATTTTTCTGGCTCATGTCCTGGCCTCAAGGGGCAAATTATTTGTTTGTTTGTATGAAATAAAAGCTTAATTAAAAAAAACAGACAGGAGAGGAACAGAGAAAGAATCACATTTAGATGCACCCCTGAACTTGCAAACAAAGTCCTGTATTCAGACATTGCACCTGGGTCTTCAGTGTCTAGTTAGAATGTTCTCGCCAAAGTGCAACCGCAGTCACTATGTCACTACACGGCATGTTGACATGATGTTTTGGCTATGAGCCCCCATCTTGAAAAAGGAACGATTGCTTCTGACACTTATGTTGATACAGGAAAAGTTGATGTACCGTGCCAGCCAGTTAAAATTTACAGGACAATCCTTTTGGGAAAGCATTGTGATTCTGTAGTTTGGATAGAAAGACATGGGTGCCCATTTTGAATTTACCCGAATGCGTATTTTTCAAAAATATATAGGTTTGCGGGGGTCAACATGTTTTTTTGTGTTTTTACCCCACAAAAAATGCAGTAAATGTGTTGAAGCTAAAGAGATCTCCAGGGCAATTTTTATGCACTAACTTTCTTTTGAGGTCTCTAAATGCCAGATACTTTGGTAATCCTATGCACTGGGGTAAACCTAAGGTTCCAAGATTTTTGGCTTTGGAATCTAAAGTATGCCGTATTCTGCTGTAATGCTTTGAGAATTTGGTAATTTACTGCTGGGGGGTTTTTGATCAAGAGAAGTTGGAAATCTCCATAAACCTATTTAGAGCTCTAAATCATGTTCCAGAAGTGGAAATACAGAATGTTTACAAAACGTCTGGCACTGAGGGGAACCGAAATGTGAAATTCTGCTGGCACTTAAACGATAAAACCTTACACAGTAATGTATTCTATTTCAAAGATAAACTGATAAACTGATTCCTGTGCTTATAGGGCACATAATGGCACACAGGTTGTTTTCTCTGGCAGTGGAGAAAACCCAATCTACTATGCACTAACGAACACAGAATCAGACTGTCAACACACATACATAGTGGATTATGGCCTGCAAATATAAGCATTTCTGCAAAAAAACAGCTCTGTGTATGTGATGACGAGCTAATCCCATTACTTTCAGTACTCACATATACAAAGAGCAGAAAGCAATGGATCAGGTTTTCTTAGCTAGCAAAGGAAATGACCCATGTGTAATTAGATTAATCTTTAAACCCTTGAGCAAAAGTTTCAGCAGGCATTGATTTGTGGCATGCCGTGCAACAAAAAAAAAGGTATACGTCAGAAATAAAGTCTTGCGTGTCATTTTTTCACACATGCACCAGTTTTTTTGCATGTGCGCCAATTTTTTTTCACACACGTCATTTTCGACATTTCGCAAATATTTTTAAAGTAAGGCTGATCTTGAATCACATGACACAAATTAGGTAGCTAAGCCCATGTGTACTACAAAAGAGGCAAATTCAAATTTGGGCATAACCTTTTTTCAAATGAAATTACAAATTTCCAGTAGAACATTCATACATTAAAACATATAATACAATTTAAAAGAAGTACACTTTTATTTTCAAAAACTAGGAAAAAGGGGAAACAAACTTGACAATCAGTTATGGATACTGTAGGGTTCAATTACGATCATAGCCACAAGAGCATTCACACCTTATCTACATAGTACTAATGCCACACAATGTGTAGGGTGTATATTTTCGGCAAGCCGAAAAACGCTTGCCGAGAATACGCGCCATATATGTGTGCCTGCACCTAAATGGAATACGCTCGGGTGCAGGCACATGTAGCCAATATTCGCATAAAAATGCAAGAAAATGAAAAGTCTCGCATTTTTTTGCGGATATCGGCTACATGTGCCTGCACCTGAACTTATTCCGTTCAGTCGGGTGCAGGCACAGGTAGGAGCATATGGTGCGTATTCTTGGCAAGTGTTTTTTGGCTTGCTGAAAATATATTCCATGCGCAACATGTGGCATTAACCTATCCCAACTAAATCAGCTTATGTCAAAAAAAGCAATATTTGATTGTATTGATGCTATTCATTAAAGGACTTTTGTCCAAACATGCTCCTTACACTTCCGTATAGCTGCATTAAGTCCCTTACATCAGTCCAGCTAAGTATGATGAATCATTTCTGTCGATAGAGGTGAACCCTATAGTAACCACCACCCTTAATGTAACGGCCATTTCAGCAGGGGTGCTACAGCCATGAGGCAAGTTGATAATCTTACCTCAGGTGGCAGGACCCTGCAGCTTGCCAAGGGCGGCAATAACCTGCTCCTGTTAACTTTGAGATCACTATTGTACACTCTGCACTAGCAATGCAGTCCCACCTTGAGGTCAGCATGTGAGGAGGGGATGCATTAGGAAGGCTGCCTCAGGGCAGCCTGGGGCACTAAAATGCTCCTGTATTTCAGGGATCCCACTGCGAGATGTGACACTTTTGCATCTGATTCTTCAGATGCACACATCTAGGAGGGCTTGTGCATGGCCTCAATTATAGTGGAACGTGCTGTGGGTAAAAACATGGCAAATTGCTTTCCAAACTCCACTTTGCACTTTAACCTTGTACCAATAATACGTCTTACAACTTACTGCTAAAATATACAGAACATGAAACACATAAAGCATACCAAAGATCACATAAAACAATGATTCTGAGCAGTTAAAATGTCTATGCTAATGCTATACACAAGTAACTTACCTTCATTGTTCAATAAATGAATAAATTAATTTTCTAATTTGTGTTGGATATAATTAATCACAGTTTAATTTAATTACAAAAAAGTCATCTAAAAGTATTAGTTAGCCACTGCTAGCAAATTAATGTAATTATAGCTTTAGTTAAATATAATGCAGTGTCTTCTGTGCACAAAAACAATGCTGTCAAATGATACTGAAGTGCTTAAATCATCTGTAAAATGCCAAATACAATTAATATAATCCCTATTCGTGACATCTTTCATTTGTTCTGTTTCTTATTTAAATGTTTCAGTGACAAATTTAATTTAGGAAATTTTTATTAGACAGATGTAGAAAAGTTTGCAGCCATTGTTCAGTGCCATTTCTGGTTGCTATGGATACGTTACGTTAGTAGTATAGTTGCATTTACATGAGATTGAATGGTATAAAGAAAAGGTGCTGGAAAACCGCAGCTTAAAATTAGGGATGCACTGAACCCATTTTTTTGGGTTCTGCTGAACCCCCAAACCCACCCTGATGGATTCTGCCGAATCCCGAACCGAATCCGAATCCTAATTAGCATATGCTAATTAGCATCGTGAAGGGCTAAAAATTGCAGCGCACGGCTAAAAATTTCCCCCCCTAAATTTTAACCCTTTCCAAATGCTAATTAACATTGGCTAATTTTTGCTAATTAGGATTTGGATTCGGTTCGGCCGGGACCATGGATTCGGCTGAAACCGAATCCATCAAAAAGAGGCCGAACTGAATCCGGGATTTGGTGCATCCCTACTTAAAATATATATGTACCAATCTCCCTTGGCTCCCCCAGTGGGAAACTGAGACTTTTCCCCTTAGTCTTAAAAGAAAGTTTAATAGCTAGCAAATTGGAACTATTTATCTTTTTTTTTTTGGTTACTATTTGTAATAATGCACTGTCCAGCTGGATAAGTGGAAATAATTGTGAAGCAGATCATAGAGTGGTGTGTAATACCTTCTAATAAAGAATTACCCAGTACCTGGTTTATTATGCACAAGCTAGTATAGCCTAAAGACCCCCAAAATTAAATACTCAGTTCCTGTCCTTAGAGTATCTCTCTTCCAGTGTTTATATATAGAAAAAAAAATTCAGTACCTCCTCAGTTCCTTGATGATCAATTATATAGACCTACTATAAGGCTACTACCTCTTTGTGAAATACAAAACCATTGGCTAGCCCATCCCAGAGTCAAGTGGAACTATACCCAGCTACTACATTACCTTGAGATTTGCACATGCTTAATTTACATACAGCAAACAATGCATTAAAGTCATGTGATATCCTATTTTTTCGGGGCTATATACTATAAGACAAATGGCCATTTTACAATGCTTGGTTGAGGAAATGACCATTTAAAATTACCCATACAGGTATGGGACCTGTTATCCAGAATGCTCGGGACCTGGGGTTTTCTAGATAAGGGGTAATTCGGATTTCTTACCTTGGCTACTAAAAAAAATATTTAAACATTAATTAAACCCAATAGGATTGTTTAGGCTCCAATAAGGATTAATTATATGTTAGTTGGGATCAAGTACAAGGTACTGTATTACTATCACAGAGAAAAAGGAACCGTATTTAAAAATGTGAATTATTTGATTAAAATGGAGCCCATGGGAGATAGCCTTTCTGTAATTCGGAACTTTCTGGATAGTGGGTTTCTGGATATGGGGTCTGATACCTGTACCAACTGGAAGAAAAATACCACTTGTGCTTTCTAACTTTGGTTAGAAAGCCCTAGAAAATCAGTAAATGTGAAAAATTATGAAATGCACAGAAGCAAACATATGGTCTACTAATGTATGGTGTTTTAGGGTATTGCTGGTACTTTAAAGTAAAATAAAATACAGTCCTTGCAATTGCTGCAGGTAAACGGGATCAATGCCACATTAAGCTACAGAGCACTTTTTAAGTACTATATGTTTTTAAATATAATAGTAAGACATGATTATATATGATTATAATATACCTTAATCATTAAAACATGGTTAAGATGGGCAATTTGGTTTTATATTCATTGCATTTTTAGCAGCCTTGTTCCTGTACTGGTGTTTTGCTACCTCTTTTGTTTCCAGTTTGTAACATAGGTCTAACTAAAAATATTTAGATCGAAGATGTAAGAATTACTTTTAAAATATATTAAAATGTTATGAAAATAAGATGTATAAAAATGTTATTGAACAATACTGGAAAAGTTGTCACTTAATAGATAAACTATTATAATTACTTGAATACAAATATGTTTCTTTTTTTCCCATTTTTCACAAATGTCATTCTTATTTAGTTTGAATTTAATGAAATTTACCAGACCATAAAGAATTCCTCAGATGAAATGGCTAGTTTCCAGGCAGTGTTACAATTCTGCTGATTACAATGCATTCTGACATTTATGACAGTTTTATAATTCCTGTATTCTGTACTTTGCTGTGCTCTGAAGTGTCTCTACACTGCTGAAGGCTTTCTCTTGGGAGATGGTACTAAAGCTTTGTGGGCAGGAAGGACAATAAAGCATTTTAATGGGAAAGCAGCTATGAGATATTGGTCTTTTGCTAATTCTTACTGTGTAAAATGCAAAAAAAGAGAGCAAACATGAAAGCAAAGGCTGTACATAACACATTGATGCTCAAATAGAAGCATTTAAATATTCAGAGGGCCTGGATAATTAGCCCAGTTAAAAAGGAAAAGTGTTAAAGGGGAGTGTTTTGTTAATAGCAGATATCAGATGAAGCATGTGTTTCTGTTGTGTGCAAAATGTAGATTCTACAGTTATTCAGGGAGCAATATCTAAGGTATTATAGAGCACATTAAAGAGTCAAATAAACCTCTTCTTTATACCTTCTTAGCAATTAGCCAATTTTAAGGTAGGCATAAACTGCTGGTGTTATTTTTATTCTCATTTTTATCATGTTCTGTATAATTAAAGTCACATAGGTGTTTTGATGGTCCTGAAAATAGCACCAAGAGCAACTTTGTATTGTGGTATATAGGAAATGGATGCCCTATTCATGTAAAAAAAATAAAGTCATATTTCTTTGCCTTGTAAATCAGACCTCAAGACCTTGAACTTTAATCTTTATGTCACCTATCAAAATGGTAGGACTTTGCAAAAGAAATACTTTTCACAACATAAGCATATAACACAAATGACTAATTTATATGAAATAAATAATTAATGTTTGTGCTTACTTAATTACCAGGTTTGATTTTTCCCTCGGCGTGTGGTTAACATGCAGCAGCAGAGATTAGAAGCTGGACAGTAAAGCTTTCAGACCTTCTGTTAATGCTAGGTTCCTTCCTTAAGGTGGCCATACATGGGCAGATTTTGGCTGCCGATTCTGGCTCTATAGACTGATTTGGTAGCTTATCTGTTCATGTATGGGCACCCCCCTATTAGGGCTACCCAAAAAAGAACTGACCTTAATTTGGGCAGATCTCAGTCGGACGGTTTGATTTTTTATGGGGATTGGGGACTGCATTGGCTCGTTGATGCGGCCTTCGGTCTGGTAGCGCCTATGCCCACCATTGTGATTTGTAATAATAATACCCACCTTTATGTAGGTATATCCACTTATTTGGTGAATCTTCCTGTGTATGGCCACCTTTACTCATGTCCATAACATTAGTCATATTGGCAGCCAATAGAATTAACACTATGCTAAATGAGAATAGCCCTGACATGCACAGTACTGCTTAACATTGCAACATCCTCAGTGACTCTCTCTCTCCCTGCTACTGATCCCTGCATCGCACAGAACCCATGGATTGGGTAAGCACTTCATCTATATATGAATACTATTTAAAGGAGTCATTTTTAAAAAAGAGTTTCTTATGCAAAGTCGCCTGACTTTTATCAAGATTTTGCAAAAATACACAGTATACATCCCCTTTAATAATGAGGTCATCAAAAGGGTTTCTTTAGAGCTACCAACCCTTTAACATTATTATCATATTCATTATAAGGCATGCTTCGTAATAGACCTATATACAACTTTATCAGTAGTTAAACGTTTTAGTGATCTATGAGTTCTTCATTGTTGTAGTGAGTTCTTTTTTTATAGATTTTTACAGTTTCAGGTAGTTTTTTAGATTTCCAGATATTGTTTAAACTTTCAAAAATCAATAATTCCAAGTGACTTCTGTTTCTTAACAATCTTTCTTTCAGAGGTTTTTCATTTCTCAGACAGCTACAGAGAGCAGCATATAATCATAAGAAGTTAGAAAGGTCAGAATATTCAGCTAACCCTGGAATAGTTTTCTCCTGTGTAATTAAGTCTTATCAGTACATCAACTTTTTGGGGATTTATAGAGATCATTTAGGGAAAAATGTGACAAAATACTAAGAATTTCTGCAAATTAGTTACAGGAATTATCAGTGTGAATCATATTGCTTATGTCACACGGAAAAGACCAAAACAAAACAATGATACCCATGCAACACAAGATCATGACCGTATCCATTGTGTGGAAATTCTGGTTATTTTAGTTGCACATCTATTCCTCTGAGAAATAAAATGATAGACTTTTGCCATTGTCCCCAGCAACATTAATGGGAAACTATAGCCTTAAACCTTTCTGCCTTGCTGCCCCTTACATTTGGAATGCCCTTCCTGATTTCCTCCGGAGGGAATCCTCCCTCAGTCTTTTTAAAACTAACATTTAAAGACTACCTCTTGGAGCACTCACCAAGCACCTGATCTGGGAATCAGCACTTATATTGTAGTGTCATCCACTGTGACCTACAGCACTTATATTTGCCTATTTGTGTCTGTAAGTTACCCTCCCATATAGATTGTAAGCTCTACGGGGCAGGGACCTCCATCCTCTTGTGTCTTTGACTCTTAACTTATTGCAACTGTTTTTATCTTTTATCTATCTGTATTTATTGGTATACTTTGTATTTATCTATTTTTATCTTACTAATGCCCTATTTGTATTAATGTATTCTACTGTACAGCACTGCGTACATAAGTAGCGCTTTATAAATAAAGATATACATACATACATACATATCCCTCTCTCTATAAAAATATTTTTCACATGTAAAGCCCATATGCACTGTTTTGTCTAAATAAACCATTTTCATACAGACATACCTCTCTAGTAGTATCTGCCACTGGATGATCTTAAAAATGACCTTAAATTGGCATTTTAAGTACAAAGTGCTGCCCCCTGCTCATATGATTCTCTATGCTCACACACAAACCAACCATGCTAGGATACATCAGCTAATGAAGGGACAGAGCTCTTTCTTTTACTCCCACACGTCTTCCTGTTACAGTTAGAGCTGCATTATTTCCTGTCAGATGATCTCTGAGGGAGCACACAGCCCATCACTAAATGGCGGCTCAAAGTTAAAGATGTAAGATGTAGATTTACTGATATATACAGTAGATGCCAATATCAGATTTTAGGGCACCTATTTATAATATAAATGGTCAAACTAAATTTAAAGGGTACAGTATTTATTTATAATTTTTCTGGTATAATCTGGTTTCCTAAAATACTGTGGTTTGGCTGATACACTACACAATATGCTTGTTTTTTGTACCTTAGATGAGAGCTAGTGTATTATGGCTACTTTTCCCTTAGGGTATTTTCAACTAAAGGTTTATTATAAGCTCTTTATTATTTATGATCACAGGATTCAAAAGAGCACCTTTTCTGGTTGGAGCTCCTATTACTTGATACATTCAATGCTCGTGCAGCAAATTTAAGAAATGTCTTCACTTTAATGTGCTGGCAGTTCAATTACACTAGTCAATATCTAGTTAATTAAAATCCCCCATGATTAAAACTTAGGCCAGTTGTCCAGCCTGTAAGTAAACCATAGTTCACTTGTTTCATTTCATGATGCTAGGAGCTTTTTTTTTTTTTTTAATTTAAAAAGCAGGTCAAAGTACTATCTTTACTAGTGTTTAAACCCCGCTTAGAAAAAAAAGTTACCAATAATGTATGTTGAGTATGTTTTTTGTTTGTATTTTATATGGTTTATATATCGAAATATAAGGAATGCAGCACAGCAACACAGCAACAAATAGAAATCCTCCAGTGTATTTCTGCACAGTGTATGACAAGATTGGATACATTTTCTTTAAAAAAAACAAAACAATGTTGTGGGTTGGGAGACGATATATACTATAATATAATACTGTAATATACTATACTTCACCATCTCTCTGTGTTTTGTCTATGAAGATTCTCATTCATCCAGGTCATGATATACAGTATCTAGTAGAATTAAGTCTAAAACAACTGGACTTTTTCTGAGTTTTTCTTGAAAACGTTTCACCACTCATCCGAGTGGCTTCTTCAGTTCAAATGACTGGTAGGGAATTCCCCGGTATTTAAACTCTTGATGGTAGTAGAGTCACAGACATCCAATCACAATGGTTCCATTGAACTTGTTCAGTTAGGTGTTAGCTGAAACTGACAGGTGTAAGAAGGTATGATCCAATCACAATGGTACCAAGATTCTCATTGATGAAGGTGTTAATCCTTCAAAGTACATGACTGGAAGTGTGAACTGTTGTGAAACTGCCGGGGTAAGGATGTCAACGCGCCATTGTATGTTGGTGACAAGCGGTGTCTCAGGCCCCCTCCTCTGTTCAGGGATGGTTTTTCCAGGTTGGCATAAATGGCCTCTTTCACACCTCTTTCAAACCATCTGTCCTCTCGGTCCAAAATATGCACGTTACTGTCCTCAAAAGAGTGACCTTTTTCTTTGAGGTGTAGATAGACCGCTGAGTCTTGTCCTGAGGAGTTTGCCCGCCTATGTTGGGCCATTCTCTTACAGAGAGGTTGTTTTGTCTCCCCAATGTATAAGTCTGAGCACTCTTCACTACACTGGACAGCATAGACCACATTACTTTTCATGTGCTTGGGTGTTGGGTCTTTCGGGTGCACCAGCTTCTGTCTCAGGGTGTTGCTGGGTTTGAAAAACACAGGAATGCGATGTTTGTTGAAAATTCTCCTAAGTTTTTCTGATGTTCCAGCAACATATGGAATGACTATGTTGTTTCGCCTGCTGTGTTCCTCCCTTCTGTTTGTAGGTCTGGTCTTTCTGTTGGTCTTTGATTTGGTTTTGATGAAGGCCCAGTCTGGGTACCCACAAGTTTTCAGAGCTCCTTTTAGATGTTTATATTCTTTCTCCTTGGCCTCTGCATTGGATGCCACAGTTTCAGCCCGATGATGTAGAGTCCTAATTACACCCAGTTTATGTTCCAAAGGGTGGTGGGAATCAAACAGCAAGTACTGGTCTGTGTGGGTGGGTTTCCTGTATACTTCAATATCCAGGTCCCTCCCCTCTTTGATAACTATAGCACAGTCCAAAAAAGCCAGTTTGCTGTCTTTCACATCTTCCCTTGTGAACGTGATGTTTTTGTCCACCGAGTTTATGTGTTTGGTGAAGGCTGGAACCTCGCGTTCTTTAATTTTGACCCAGGTGTCATCCACATATCTGAACCAATGACTTGGTGTTGTTCCCTTGAAGGTGTCCAGGGCTTTCTTTTCCACTTCTTCCATGTAAAGGTTCGCTACAATTGGAGACACAGGCGAACCCATGGCACAGCCATGTTTTTGTCTATAGAAAACGTCCTTGTGCTTGAAGTAAGTGGTATTGAGACATAGGTCCAGTAAGGAACAAACTTGTTCTGGGGTCAGCTTTGTTCTGCTGCTGAGGGTGGTGTCTTGTTTCAGCCGTTTCCTCACTGTATCAATTGCCTCGGCAGTGGGTATGCATGTGAACAGAGATGTTACGTCATAGGACACCATTGTATCATCGATCTCCAGCTTTAACTCCTTCACTTTTTTGACAAAGTCCGTGGAGTTCTGAATGTGGTGTACTGTGTTTCCAACTAAGGGGGCTAAGATGTTGGCCACGTATTTAGCAATGTTATAAGTCACACAGTTAATGCTGCTGACAATTGGCCTCAAAGGGGCTCCTTCTTTGTGTATTTTTGGGAGTCCATATAGGCATGGAGTGGCTTCGCCTGGGTAAAGGCGACGGTACAAAGCTGGACTGATGACCTTTTCCTTCTCAAGGTGCTGCAAGCAGTCTATAACCTTCTTCTTGTAGTTGCTTGTTGGATCTCTCTTGAGTTGCTCATATGTGTCTGAATCGTTGAGCAGTGTGGACACTTTGGCATGGTAGTCTGATGTATTCAGTACCACTGTACACCTTCCTTTATCTGCTGGCAGGATGGTGACACTTGAGTCCTTGGCAAGTGATGTCAGAGCCCTCCTCTCTTGCAGACTTAGATTGGAAGGGGGAGCTTTAGCATTAGCTAGGGCTGCTGATACTTTTAACCGGATGTTTTCAGCCTCATCCACTGGTATCTTATTGTTGTGGATGGATGATTCTGTGGCTGTGATGAAGTCTACCACTGGTACATACCGTGGGGCCACTGCAAAGTTCAGTCCCTTGGCTAAGACATCCTTCTCTGGTTCTGTGAGTTCCCTGTCTGATAAATTCTTTACCCACAGATCCTTGATGTTCTGGCATGTCTTGTTTTCATCTTCCTTCCTCCCTGTTGATTTGTCTGTTCGCTGGGTGTTGTTGGTACGTGATAATAAACTGGTGAATTTGTTTATTTGCCTCTCCTTGCCCTTGGCATGTTGTGCAAGTTGCGCCCGCTCTGTGAATTCAACCACTCTTTGCAACGTCAGCACCGGTAGTTTTGCTGTCAGTCTCTGTTTTGCATTATCAAATTTATGAACCAGGACCTCAATTGAGAAGTTAGTCTGCCTCACCCGTTCATTTAACAGTTGTTTCTGGGCTTTCTGAAGGATCACCTTGGCCCTGTGACCTTTAACCGAAGAACCCAGACGTAGGCTGCATGGTGTGATTCCCTGATATCGGCATCGTATCCCGATATCAGGGAATCACACCATGCAGCCTACGTCTGGGTTCTTCGGTTAAAGGTCACAGGGCCAAGGTGATCCTTCAGAAAGCCCAGAAACAACTGTTAAATGAACGGGTGAGGCAGACTAACTTCTCAATTGAGGTCCTGGTTCATAAATTTGATAATGCAAAACAGAGACTGACAGCAAAACTACCGGTGCTGACGTTGCAAAGAGTGGTTGAATTCACAGAGCGGGCGCAACTTGCACAACATGCCAAGGGCAAGGAGAGGCAAATAAACAAATTCACCAGTTTATTATCACGTACCAACAACACCCAGCGAACAGACAAATCAACAGGGAGGAAGGAAGATGAAAACAAGACATGCCAGAACATCAAGGATCTGTGGGTAAAGAATTTATCAGACAGGGAACTCACAGAACCAGAGAAGGATGTCTTAGCCAAGGGACTGAACTTTGCAGTGGCCCCACGGTATGTACCAGTGGTAGACTTCATCACAGCCACAGAATCATCCATCCACAACAATAAGATACCAGTGGATGAGGCTGAAAACATCCGGTTAAAAGTATCAGCAGCCCTAGCTAATGCTAAAGCTCCCCCTTCCAATCTAAGTCTGCAAGAGAGGAGGGCTCTGACATCACTTGCCAAGGACTCAAGTGTCACCATCCTGCCAGCAGATAAAGGAAGGTGTACAGTGGTACTGAATACATCAGACTACCATGCCAAAGTGTCCACACTGCTCAACGATTCAGACACATATGAGCAACTCAAGAGAGATCCAACAAGCAACTACAAGAAGAAGGTTATAGACTGCTTGCAGCACCTTGAGAAGGAAAAGGTCATCAGTCCAGCTTTGTACCGTCGCCTTTACCCAGGCGAAGCCACTCCATGCCTATATGGACTCCCAAAAATACACAAAGAAGGAGCCCCTTTGAGGCCAATTGTCAGCAGCATTAACTGTGTGACTTATAACATTGCTAAATACGTGGCCAACATCTTAGCCCCCTTAGTTGGAAACACAGTACACCACATTCAGAACTCCATGGACTTTGTCAAAAAAGTGAAGGAGTTAAAGCTGGAGATCGATGATACAATGGTGTCCTATGACGTAACATCTCTGTTCACATGCATACCCACTGCCGAGGCAATTGATACAGTGAGGAAACGGCTGAAACAAGACACCACCCTCAGCAGCAGAACAAAGCTGACCCCAGAACAAGTTTGTTCCTTACTGGACCTATGTCTCAATACCACTTACTTCAAGCACAAGGACGTTTTCTATAGACAAAAACATGGCTGTGCCATGGGTTCGCCTGTGTCTCCAATTGTAGCGAACCTTTACATGGAAGAAGTGGAAAAGAAAGCCCTGGACACCTTCAAGGGAACAACACCAAGTCATTGGTTCAGATATGTGGATGACACCTGGGTCAAAATTAAAGAACGCGAGGTTCCAGCCTTCACCAAACACATAAACTCGGTGGACAAAACATCACGTTCACAAGGGAAGATGTGAAAGACAGCAAACTGGCTTTTTTGGACTGTGCTATAGTTATCAAAGAGGGGAGGGACCTGGATATTGAAGTATACAGGAAACCCACCCACACAGACCAGTACTTGCTGTTTGATTCCCACCACCCTTTGGAACATAAACTGGGTGTAATTAGGACTCTACATCATCGGGCTGAAACTGTGGCATCCAATGCAGAGGCCAAGGAGAAAGAATATAAACATCTAAAAGGAGCTCTGAAAACTTGTGGGTACCCAGACTGGGCCTTCATCAAAACCAAATCAAAGACCAACAGAAAGACCAGACCTACAAACAGAAGGGAGGAACACAGCAGGCGAAACAACATAGTCATTCCATATGTTGCTGGAACATCAGAAAAACTTAGGAGAATTTTCAACAAACATCGCATTCCTGTGTTTTTCAAACCCAGCAACACCCTGAGACAGAAGCTGGTGCACCCGAAAGACCCAACACCCAAGCACATGAAAAGTAATGTGGTCTATGCTGTCCAGTGTAGTGAAGAGTGCTCAGACTTATACATTGGGGAGACAAAACAACCTCTCTGTAAGAGAATGGCCCAACATAGGCGGGCAAACTCCTCAGGACAAGACTCAGCGGTCTATCTACACCTCAAAGAAAAAGGTCACTCTTTTGAGGACAGTAACGTGCATATTTTGGACCGAGAGGACAGATGGTTTGAAAGAGGTGTGAAAGAGGCCATTTATGCCAACCTGGAAAAACCATCCCTGAACAGAGGAGGGGGCCTGAGACACCGCTTGTCACCAACATACAATGGCGCGTTGACATCCTTACCCCGGCAGTTTCACAACAGTTCACACTTCCAGTCATGTACTTTGAAGGATTAACACCTTCATCAATGAGAATCTTGGTACCATTGTGATTGGATCATACCTTCTTACACCTGTCAGTTTCAGCTAACACCTAACTGAACAAGTTCAATGGAACCATTGTGATTGGATGTCTGTGACTCTACTACCATCAAGAGTTTAAATACCGGGGAATTCCCTACCAGTCATTTGAACTGAAGAAGCCACTCGGATGAGTGGTGAAACGTTTTCAAGAAAAACTCAGAAAAAGTCCAGTTGTTTTAGACTTAATTCTACTAGATTCTCTGTGTTTTGTTACACTTTACTTTTTCGTAACTTTCACCACCAGCAACATGGTTTTGTTGTTTGATTATCCTATGTTTTCTATATTTCTGTTCTTCAATAGTGTAGTCATTTATCCTACTTTTGGCTGGTATGGTGAGAAGGCAATATACAACATGTGCTAGTTACAGATACATTAAACACATTACAGATAAATTGCAGTTAGGATCAATCAAGCAATCCATATAGAAAAGAAAATTAATGAAATAGAAAGGGTGTATGTCTGTCTTCCCCTTAATTTCCTTATTGCTAGAGCACCAATAGACTGGCACAGTATTAAGAAAAGCCCTGTTTTTATTTTGTTTTACTGCATCTATTTTCTGGGAGGACTATGCTATTCTAGTTTCATGCAAGATACAAATTTTTATTCATAGTACAGAATGCCAAAAAATGGCCTGTGATAAAACATTAGTCTTAATAAAGTCTTAAATAAATAGTAAATGGCATAAAGAGATGTGTCAATAATGTTTCAGTGTATAGAAAGTGAAGCTCTGTTACCTTAATACAATATGTGCCAGGATTTACATAAAGGAGTGCTCTTGAGTGTTCTTTATAGTTCCTGTTCTTTTGTCTTGAAGTCCACCCCCCTTCTATGTCCATGCTGGTGCATTTAGCTAAGCTAAGCTTCATAAGATTCGCAGGTATTGGTCAGTATGGAATTTTCATAAGAAAATAGCTGCGGCTAATATCCAGGTAGGTTTGGGTCCCCCCCCCCTTTTTTTTTTTTGTTTGTGTAGTGAGAGCATTTGGTGTAGGGTTGTTGCACCTCCTAGGATAAAAAAAACTTATTAATGTCAGGACAAGCCGGGCGCGTCACTGGAAGAACTCGTAGAGGAAGGACCTCTCCTACACCTCCCACTAAGGATCACAGCCACTGAGGATGGAACAGGACTTGAACCAAGTGGAGGAGTGGCAGGAGTGTCGAACCGGAACATCAGAGCAAAATCGGCAGGCAAAAGCGAGGTCGGACAGGCGGGAAGTCGGTACAGGCAGCAAGTTTTCAAGATCGAGAGTCAGGCCGGGTCAGAGAATCAAATAGGCAATCACAGGAAACAAGCTTGGCGTCTTTCACAAGGAAACGATCACTTCGCAATGCTGGTAGGCCTTTGGCGTCCTTTTGAGCGCAATGCGCCTGCGCCGGCGTCAAGACGCACGCCGGCGTCACGACGCGCGCCAGCGTCAAGACGCGCGCCGGCGTTAACGCGCGCGCGCGGGTGTCACGACGCACGCCGGCGTCAATACGTGCGCGAGCGACGGAGCGCGCGCGGCCGTCGGAACGTGCGCTGGCGATCGGACGCGCGCCTACCTTAGGCGAACGACCAGGTACCTGACAATTAAGCAAAGAAGGTGTGAACATAACATAAAGGGAACATAACTATTCCAATTGTAAAAGATGCAAGTAGTCCATTTCCAGGTCACTTACAAAAACAAAGTAACCTATAGTTACTGCCACAATTAAGGCCTACCAAATACTGAGATATACAATACCCCTACACAAGACTAGATTACATAGCAATTGACAATAATACTCATAGTAATAATTCTCCTTCTTTGATCTATATGCCAGTAGCAGTTCCCTTTCTATTTTCCTCACCTCTTTATTGCATTTGATGACATCAGTGCTTTTATAGCCCCTTTCTATAAACCTATGTTGTAAGTAGATTGGTATTAAATGCTTTGTTATTGAGGCTATCATCAGACAATGTCCTATGAGCTATAAGGAGTTGACCCTTAGGGATTGCTTTAATTATGCTCAGGGCATGAAAGCTTTTGGCATGTAGGACATTGTTCTTACCAGTAGCTTTACGAAAAAAAGCTAGTCTGTACTACTTACATTACCACTGGCAAATAGGTTTGTGAAAATTTCAGCACAAAAAATTTGTGGTTATGCTCATTATAAAAATCAAAAAAGGCACGGTCACATAAAAAATGTGTGGTTACGTCACAAAGGTCACACATGTCAAAAAAGTTGCAAGGTACCCACGTTTCACTAATTTTTCACTGTTTTGTAAACTTTTTTCGCAGTTCCATATTTTTTTTTTCACATTTTCACAATTTTTTTGCTGAAGCATACGGATTCGCTCATCACTACTGTTGGAATATGGGACTTTCCTTCATCACTTAATGAAAATGTATACTATGAAGAGTGTATAGACTTTTATAGAGCTCCCTGAGATATTTATATTCCCTTTCTGTTACATGGACACCTTCACTGGTATATAGGTGTGTTTACCTATGTTACTTCCTGTACTGAACATTAAAGTTTTCTATTTACTATTGTGAACTTACACTTGATAAAACATGTTGTGAAATAAAATATATTTTTTCAGCTAGTACTGCATATGTAGACTTTTCTTTATAATTAGCTTTTGGTTGCTGTTTCTAGTCAGGTGGTATAAGTGTTTGGCCTGGTTGGTTGGTTGTTATACAAACTGTTATACATAGATATGTCACCACATGGTGGTTTATTTCTAATCTTATATACTATACGGAGTGTGGCAATATGTTAAACATATATTGGTTATGTGTACTTGTTTAATAAAATACAATGCAGACTTTTTTTTTTTCGCCCAAAACCGCGTCCTTGTGTTTATTTAGTGGTGGCAGCAGTGAAATTCTAGGGTTAGTCACATTGGGAGTGGGTGCTGAACTCAATATTGCCCTGGGCATTTCATAAATTCTACCCTCTGTATTTGTATCCTAATTCTTTCTGCTGTAAGCCACATCCAGCCCGTCCTGTCAATACTTAATTTATGATGTTAACTTTCCACTTTTCATGTCTGTACTCGGCCAGCCTTGGCCTGTTGTCATTAACCTTGATCGATTCTTCATGTTTCTTATTTTGACCTGACAGGTTAACTTACATTTGATACCCTTGCTTTAGCTAGTTGAAGCTTAAGGATTCTTGTGAATATTTAAAATGGGCAGCAGCTGAGAGCATTGATCAAGGCCAAATGATGCTGCTATAAGCAGAGAACACTCCTCTATCATTAGATTGCTATTCCCCTCGGCTTTGCTGCCCACCATGTCAAAACCACATAACCGGGGGAATGTTACAGTGCCATAATAACTACTGTCAGAGATTTAATAAGGAAAATTTGCATTTTGCAGAGAAATTATGTTAGGTTGAAAAGTGCTCGTTTTAATTGCACTTATCATTTGAATATTCTTTTTTTAAAGTAATGCTTTATCCACCACACTTTGGCTCAGATGTTCAGTGTTGTTGCTGATGGTCACCTTGAACATTTTATTGCATATTCTCCTAGCTTTTAGAATTTTTGTATATGAGAAAAGTTATATATTTAGTTTGCATATGTAATACTTTTTTTCATGGTGCAATTCCTCTGAATTAGGATGCATTCTTCTCCTTAAGCTCGCTGCTAATGTCTTACCTGTTACAATGCCTGAAGAGTAGCATCTTGCCACAGTTCCTAATAGAGCATACATAACACAGGACTCTTTTACTAACATGGGCCCTTGCTCAACCACAGGTTGAGCCATTCATTGTGCTAGATCCCAACACGGGATGAGAGAGGCTAGAACCTAGGTCCCATTTCACTGTGCCCCTTATGCCAGGCAAGTATGGCCTGAACATTAATAACCCAACTGACTCTCTTAGCCCAGAGATGTTTTTACTAACTAGCTGCCTCTGAGTAGTGATGCATGAAATGTTTCGCCAGGCATGGATTCGCGGCGAATTTCCGCGTTTCGCCATTGGTGGATTGTTTTGCGAAACGGATGAAAAAATTTGCCACAGAAAAATTCGCAGTGCGTCCAAAAATTGTTGCGGGCATCAAAAGAATAGCCACGGTCGACAAAATAATAGCCGCGGGCGCCAAAATAATAGGCGCGTGACAAAATAATAGACGCGGGCAGCGAAATAATAGCCGCGCAACAAAATAATAGCTGCGGGCGACAAAATAATAGCTGCGGGCGACAAAATAATAGCCACGCAACAAAATAATAGCCGCGGGCGACAATTTTTTTTGACGCGTGGCATTTTCACCGTTTCAAGAATTTTTCGCTGTTTTGTGAATCTTTTGAAAGATTCGCAAATTTTTTGGCGAAACGGGACAGATTCGCTCATCACTACCTCTGAGGTTTACTAGGACAGGGTATGCTATATCACTAATTCATCTCCATTGATGGGGCCCTGTTCCCAGACTTTAATATTTTTCCTCCATGAGCAGTCTGATTTTCAAAATGACCGTGTAGGCTAATAGTTCACTAGTTAGCTGCAAACCATGCTCCACATGAAATTTAACCTTAATATTCATCTTTTAATTATTACAGATATGCATATACATCTTGCAGTTTCGCCTGTGTCACATTTGTCTTTAATTGTAATACATTGTAATACAGTAAATAGTCAATTTTCAAGCATTTTGAGCTGCAATATGGAAAAGACTTCATAAACTTAATAAAAAAAATAAAAAACAAAATTAAACATAGAATAAGTGTAGATACAGTATCTATATGTAAATATGTGTGTAGTATATACAAAAAAATCTTTTTTCATCTTTGTATTTCTTTCTTAGTAAATGTAACATATACTGTACAAGTACATATTATAATATATTGCCGTAATCAAATTCTGCTATGTGGTAACATCAAATGTATCGCTAAATTGTTGAATTAGCTAACAGCACACAGCAACATAGGCTAATTAAAATAAATAAGTAGTTCCCTAGCACAAGCGCTCCTATTGACAGACCCTAAAAATGTTAAATGACCAACATATTGTTTAAATGTTGTTTCTTAATTTAAAATCATTATTGCGCTGGAACACCAGCATAGTGTCATTTGTTCTAATATCTTGTTGGTGTTCCTGTTTTTTTTTTCCTCTGCAGGTTTAGACATATGTAAAATTAATGGAACTGCAGTTATAGTAACAGCTTCACAATTTGTAAAGATACATCATTGGCAAACCATATTTCATTATTATTTTTGCCATTTGCTAAAGTGGATTCAAGCCATTTCAGCATTCAGTAATTGCACATTTCCCAACAGTATTTTCTCAAAGGAGTTTGATGTTTATCATTGAGTTTATGATCTTAGTGCAACTATTTATCTAAATCTGACCAACAAACCTTAGGGAGCAGAGATTTCTATTACATCCAAGCACACATACACACACGCATACACACATGCACGCACACACACACATAGACACACACACACATACAGACACACACAAAAACACACACACGTATAGACACACACATACACACACATACACACACACACATACAGACACACACACACATATAGACACACACACATAGACACACACACATACAGACACACACATACATATAGACACACACATACACATACATACATATAGACACACACATACACATACACACACACACACATACATATAAACATACATACATACACACACATACAAACACACATGTTTACTGTAATGGATTTCTAGTTCCTCTTTGCCCTTTCTCATATAACTTACAGCAGTCAAAGGGGATGAAAGTAACAATTGTTCTTAACCCCACTTGCACCAATCCTACCTGGTACATGATAGCCTGAAAGTCATTTTTAAAAAGTGCTTTGCACAAAACAAGGCGGGTCAAACTAATCATTTTTGTGGTTTACAGGTTTTTGCTACAGTAATATATTTTCTAACAGACAGAGATCTGGAAACTTTGCAAGTTTCTATATAAATGCAGATTTAGAGACATCCTGTCCAGCTTGCACAAAATTTGACTTATTTTACTTTTACCCCATTCCATAAAATGTTATCACGTGCCATTAAGGTTCATTTATAATGCAACTTTACAATAGGCGATTGCCAAAGTCTGTGTACTGTGTATCTCCAGATCTCTAATACCAAGATTTGTGTGCCTCATTTTGTTTCCAGTATTGCTAGAATATTGCTGTCCTTGCTTTAACCCTGGAACCCTAATGCCTATGGATTTATAAATGAATATATCATTGCTAGTTCCCTGAAAGTGCCTTTAAATATGTATTACATACAATGATATGCGAGTGCCCAAACATAGCTGTAGAATCATTTTAATACACCACTGTACCTAATATAGCTTTTTGTGCAAACATATTTAGTGATCTATTGGCGAGTGGAAAAGATACTGGCCATTTTGTAGTGTGGACCAGTGTGCCAGCCTCATTCCATTTAAATAGACCATTATCTCACTTTATACATAAAAGAAATGGTGCAACATACTGTACTGGGGTGTGATGTTTTGGCCCTTTTGAGCCATTTGACTTCATGATGACAAAGTTTGCTTGATCTGTGGATCCAAGCCTACGTAACAAGAAAAGTTACATACAAACCCAAATGGAACGTTTTAAAGGGGTTACCATATTTGCTAGGAAATAGCAAATAATTTTAAACAATTATTTAAAAACTAGTTAATAAGGTTATTTTAGGTCCATTGCACACCTATCCCTGTTTGGAATGTTTGCCCATAGACTTAATTGTCAATGCACAGTTTTGGGCATTCTTTTCCGTGGCAGGCAGCCACAGTGGTACAGTATGTGGTGCCAGGTGATTCTCTGCTAAAAGTACACTAGAAGAACATATGCCTGGTTTGCCATGCATATAAGAAATTACATTGTTTCTAAATTAAGAAATAAAAAACCTTATGTAATAATAATTATGAAGATATTTTATACAATACAATAGAACACAGTAAGTAGGACTAATTTGACCCCTATATGTAGGTCTGTATATCTTTATTTATAAAGTGTTACTTATGTACTCAGTGCTATACAGTAGAACAATAAATTAATACAGGGAGTTATTACAATAAATACAATGTATGATAATAAATACAAGCTACAGTTGAAATAAGTTAAGAATTTAAGAGACAGAGGATGGAGGTCCCTGCCCCGTAGAGTTTACAATCAAACGCCGACTAGACCCTGATATAAGTAACTACTACTGTTATCCAGTCTGAGGAAGCTACCACATGACTACCACATGTAGGGGCCGATTCACTAAAGGTCGATAAAACAAGCGCTATTTATAGCATGCGTTAAAAATTTTATCACTTCTTATTTTTTGCGACTTAACGCTCGATTCACTAAAAGGACACTTGTCATAATTAAGAAGCGATGTTCTTTTCTTTATTTAACTTGCGATGAGCGTTTTTCTTGCGTTATTTTCTGCCGTGTGCGTTAGTCCTTTCATACTTGAAAAAATCCCACTGCAAACTCCATGTTGTGTTGCCAAAAGCTCACGAACTGCAAAATTCTTTAAGTACCGCCTGCCCCAAGTAGGTGTTAATATTAAAGCGATATTTTGCTTGTTTAATGCTTCTTATGTGTTTGTGAATCATGCGTTAGTACTATTTCTGTTCGCTAATTAACACAATGCGTTAGAAATAACGCTTTGCGATGATGTGTTTTTTTGTGCATGCTATATGCGGATTAACGCATGCAAAATTACTTTGATGAATCGGTACTTATTTATCGCATGCTTTCTAATGCAAAATAGCATGCGATAAGTGTTATCGACCTTTAGTGAATCGGCGCCATAATGCATTACAGATGAGCCCAAGGGTGGGCCCCAATGGATTGGGACTGAGTTTAAAACCTTTTATACCTTTATACATGAATTATAGAGCTCTAATTAGTTAAGAGTACAGTCTTTCTGCAATAGCTAAATGCAATTTAAGGGTGTAGAAATATAAAACAAACAAAAGTGTAAAAAGTAGTATGGAAATCATATACTGCAAAACGTGCACGGCTACAAACCAGGGACATAAATAGAAGTTGATTAGAAGTGTAAATTGGAATAGAAAATTAATAAAGAATAAAATGGAGCAAATAACTAGGTGCCTGTAGGCTACAAACCCACTGAAGCATTAGATAATTTAAGGATGTCATACAAAGGCCAGTGTTTGTGTAATTAACCTGAATTGCATTGATTTGCTTGTTAAGAATATGGATTGCACAACAGATCTCATTGAAAGCCCATCCAATGTACAGGTGCCACTGGGCTAAGCACCGCAGTGTTCCCTATTCCAGTTCTAACTTGCATTTGTCCAGTTAAGTGTATATGTATTAGTGCTCAATGATTTCATCTTTACAGCCTCTTTCTGCCCTGATGTAAAAGACAGAAGTAAATTCAAATGAGTTATATCTCACCCAGTCATAAAACTCCTTCTTTGTAAGATATCTTGCCAGAAGTCGATATTTTGCCAGCAGTTATTTTTATTTGGATATCACAATTGATTCCTAGAGCACTTTGCAAAATAAGATGATACAAACATAAGATGTAAAAATTTAGAAATACAAATAGTAACATCTTATTGATACAACTACATAGCAGTAAGCAAGAGCGAAAGGGGAGGTGTGTGTGTGTGTGTGTGTGTGTGTGATCTGTCTATTTGAGGAAACATCTTGGGATCTTGGGTTTTTGAGTCACACTTTTCTTATCCTAAAAGCATATTTTATTATGCATTTTTGAAACAATGCAATTCACTGAGGTTAACACTTCTATCGATAAAGTCTAACACATTGAATCAGCTGCTAACAGTCAAAAATGGTTGCCATGCCAATACCTTTTATTTAGTCCATAGTTATGCCCCCATTAGGTATCCATCTTGCCCTCCATCTGGCCTCCATATTGTCTCTCTCTGAAATTCCTTTGTCCTTCACTTTGGAGGGAAAATTACCTCCCTTCTTGAAACAAAGCCTGGAAGTGGCATTACCTTCTTGTACCTTCTAGAAGTGGCATCTCTAGCCTTTAGGCCATTCGCATTCTTTGGGTAAGAGAATCCATGCCCAACCAAATTTATCATTTCCTACAAGCTAATAAGCCTCAGAGATGGAACAGACCTTTGACTCCATGGGAGCAAATCATGATAGGCTCAAAGATGATTAATAAACCACTTTCCAAAGCATACAGGTACTTATTGAATGCCATGCCCTTACCACCCAGGGCATTTTGTAAAGCATGGGACAAGGAACTTGCCACCGAAATATCAGAGGAAACCTGGGACAGAATCCTCAGCACCATGCACAAAACATCTAGAGCATCGAGAACAAACGAGTCGATCTTTAAGCTGGTAACGAGGTGGCATTACACACCGGCAAAATTAAGTAGAATGTACCCTAACAGTTCTGATTTATGCTGGAGATGCAACAGCCACAGAGGCACTCACACACATATCTGGCTGACTTGCCCCAAAAAACAACAATACTGGTTGGATATTCTGGGCGCAATAAATCACATTACGAAATTCAATCTTGACATTGGAGACCCTGCACTAATTCTACTTAATGTCCGCCTACGTAGTAATGCCACCATTTCAGACCCTCTCACGTTACACTTATTACAATCTGCGAAATCGATCATTCCAAGAAAATGGAAATCTACAGACCCCCCACTATTCACAGAATGGCTAGCCAACACAGAGGATATTAGGCAAATGGAGGAAATAACCTTCATGATACACAATAAAAGTCACCACTATAGGAAAATATGGACCCCCTGGATAGACTATCTAAGATCACTATAAAACATTATTAAAAAACAGCCACCCACATAGGGCACTCTAGAAGTAAGATTTACAAGGTATAGACAATCGAATACTTAATGGAAAATGTAGATATGACTTGATGACAGCTTGCCTGAAAATGAAACTGTATAATAATGTAAAGACTAACATTTGCAATGTTCCCCTCCCTACCCCTCCCTCTTTTCCTTCTGTACCCCCTCCCCATAATTACAAAATGATAAATAAAGAATTTTCAAAAAAGAGAATCCATGCCCCCAGGCAAATGTGAGATATAAAAAGGTTAACAAGGGTTTTTGGGTTGTTCTATTTCTGAACAAACTGCTGTATGGGTACTGTGGTAAGCTGTACAATGAGATAAGTATTGCTGGAGTACCTCAGTTCCATTTGGGAAAAGTATCTGGCTGTAAGGAGTTTCTGTTTGAGAGCTGTGGTCCCTTGCAGTGAAAGTCTGGATAACACTGGGCTTGGAGTGGACCAGCTAAACACTGTGGTTTGGTGAGTGATGTGCAAAGCACTATCCATGGGACACTGAAATAACATATAAATTGTGCTGGGAAGTTGCTAGACCTTTTATTCTTTACTTGGGCCTTTAGATTGCCATTTGAACTGTGGGCTGTAGTCACTGGATAGTATTTGAACTGTGTGGGGAATTGCAGGACTGTCCCTTTTGTTGCCGGAAGTAGGCTGGCTATTTCGCCTGAGGGAGGAAAAGCACTGTACTACTCTGTGAATTAAATATAGAAAATAAAATCAAGTCTGATTAATAGCCCTGTGATTGTGGACTCTTGTGTAAACCTTGCAATGGTGCCATCCAAATTATAAGCCTATGGTAATTACAACACAATTCTGTATATGTAGTAGCCAGCACTGCTAACATCTTTTACTTTTGTGTTTGCCATTAAAACTTATCGTAGCCATCACACTCTTCCTGCCCACCTTTTATGCCTCATTACGTGTTACTGACCAAGCTATTATTTACTTAAAAGGCTGCACTTTTTACTTTACATTATCAGCCAATCATCCCTCTTTTCTTTGGTCACCCTGTCCTGTTCCTATCCCAGTTACTTCTGGCAATGCTGGAAATGATTGCATGATGGAGGATGGGAGGTAGTCTGCAGCAAGCCATACCCCGTCTGAAATGCAATGACACACTTTCTGCACTTCAGCAATATAGGATGCAATTCATTTAATAAAATACCACTGATAATAACTAAGCATATGAGCTTACTCTAAGCTTCCATACAATTGTTTCTCTCTTAAATATAAATGAATATACAGTATAAAGAACTATTTTTGGTCTGAAGCCAAAATACCTATATTCCTTGGAGATTTTTCTTTGTACACTGCAGTAGAATACATGCTGTGCAGTTGCCTGTTTATTTAAGGCCAGGGTTTATACTAAACTTTAAGGACAGAAAAGATCCAAAAATAGAGCTGCACAGATTGATGAACCAGAAAAAGAGGACACATCTGCTGGGAAATTTTGACAGTACAATTGGTTTATTTACTGACCATTTCCTTCTGAGTGCACAAAACCCAGCTAGCCCAGGGCCATGTATGAGAGTCATTCTTCATCGCACAGGACATGCACAAAGTAAATGTGTTTTATTGTTTACTGTAAATAAAATATATCCTTAAACCATCGAAAATTGAAAATTCTTATAATAAATATGTACTGTAACTGGACAAAAGACAAAAAGTCATTTAATAACCCTAATTTGACAATTTGTTGCTTCTGTATTTTCCTGCATAGTTTTTATAACTAATGTCATTGTGTGCATGGGGCTTTACTTGTTTACATTAATTTAGTATTTAAATAAAAAAAAAATATGAATAACAGAAACATAATATTTGGTGGTAAGTTTAAAATGTGGTATTATCAGCAAAGGGAAATAAACAAGTAAAACAATAAAACAGCTTCTTGGTGCATAGTACAGCTGAGTATAAACCAACATTTCTGTAGTTTTCAGTAAAGCAGTTGGGCTAAAATTTGGAACTGAATGTTTTAGCCTCCGAATGTATCCTAACTTAAATGGTACAAGCTACTGGCTTGAGAATTATTTTATTATCTCCAAACTGAGCAGAGGCAATGGTAATTTTACTTTATGTGAACACTTGTTGAGTACTTAAAGAACACATAAGAGAATTCCCGGCCATAATTTATTAATAGAGGAAAATTGCTAAACTGAAAAAAAAATTTCTGATGCAAAAAGCTGCTCTAAAGTTTTGTGCATGAGCTTTACTAGAACAGGGACACGCAATTGCGCCTGTTTATTCATAGTGTACAAACTGCATATACTGTATGTCATTACAAGTAACATGTGGGTAAAACATTGACAGTTGCCTACAGTCCATGGCCCTCACTTAAATATATATATATATTGCAGCAAAAAAGAGAGAAAATAGGCACGATCCAAATAATAAAGCCTGTATTTTCCTTTCACTCCCCAGTGCTCCTAATTTGTCTCAGTTTCTGAGTCAGAAAAATAACAACCTCCCCCCCTCATTTATGCTGCAGGTGTTTGAGGCAGGGAGGTCCATTTATCAACATTCTGATTTTGGTGGTTTTTGAAACCATGAATAAACTCATTTCCACTAAAACCAGGGATGTCTAGTCACTTATTAAAAAAAATAAAATATAAAAAGTACGAACAAATTAAAATGTGGAATGAACACAGAAACCTCTAATTTTTACATTTTTGAATTTGCGTGGACCTACAAATAGAACTCCCTCCCCCCCGAAAACCTCTAAAGCCACTAATTAAATAAAGATTGTTACAATTTGCCTAGGACAACTCCCACTGACTTCTACATGACTTTGGCAGCTTTTACTGTATATGGAGTGTAGGGACCCATAGGGTTAAATGGTCCCTATGGCTTTAAATCCCTACAGGTTCAGTTCCCTTAGTTGCTGGGCAGAAGGGAATGTATCTAAGTGAGTTCATTAACATGTGTGCTATTGGTTAGAAGGTATAGTGACCACATCCTGCCTGACTTTGGTATAGTGTTGGGAGAGGAGTGGCACCTTCCTGTTGTTTGCTTCCACCTTAGGGACAAGGTGGATGTGTGCTGAGAGCCCAGGGCATGGGCCCAGGCCCAGTGAAGTCGGGGAACAGGGCCCCGTGAATGAGGCATTAGATAGAGGCAGGTGTAGCTCCCTTTATAGTACACTCTAGGAGTGTAAGGCAGTTAGGGCTGAGCTAGAATGAGCAGCATGAGCTCCTGCATAGGATTTGCAGTTTTTCTGGAGATAGTTCTCCCAGGCCACATTGCCTGTAGTGTAGGGATCCAAGTGAATAGGGAATCAGGATAGAGAATTCCCTGAGGGATCCACTACAGGGTGTGTCGCAGAGGTGAAGGGAGATTCCTGCCAGTCTGCCCGCAGGAGAGTGTGAGTCTGAATATACACTCGGTATGTGTTGCATGTACCAATGGCCTCTGAAGCTGTATTGTAAGTAAACCCTGTGGATGTTCAATAAACACTTATTCTTTTGTTAATTACAAGAACCTCTGGCGCCCTCTGTTTTCATTTTTCTGCATAGCAGCAAGAGAGGTGTAGTTGCACAACACCCTCACCTTCCTCTTCCACTTAGCGAAGGCCCATTCTGGGTAAGAGAGTACAGTGTAACCCATGTTCTACTGGTACTAGTCCGGGAAAGCAGCTATTGAGCTGAAATAGGTGTTACAGGAGTATTTTTACATTTTTTTTTTACAATTTTTCTTGGTTTTGATACAAAATAAATAATGAAAAATATTAATTTTTTACATGAGAAAATCGAGTTTTAGAGCAAAAAAGCACATATTGCAGAAACAAAATATATAAACGTTAGTAAATCTGTCCCTGCAAGTTTGGAGCCTCAATTACCGACACCAAATCCACAGATTTAGTCATTTTGAAGCTAAATGGTTTTTCCAAAGCCATAGTCCTAAAAGTATAATTCCCAGGTTCAAAAAAAGGATGGAGTGTTCCCCAAATACAAAAACTAAGTTTGCAAAAATTTGGAAACCTGTTAAAAAATTTGCGCAGGGGCAAAAAATTTGTGAAACTCTTTTTTCACGTCATCTTTTTTGCTGCAACCTTTTTTTATGCACTTTTTTTTGTTGTGTGGTGAATTAGTGCACCTGTTTCCCAAAAATAACCTTCAATAGTGAAATGTGGAAATTCGCAGCAAATCCATGCGTGCCAAAAAATTTTGCTCATCACTACTTGTAAGCTTTAGAACCATGGTGGTATGTAATAAAAGATTTGCTAATTACCTATAGCAACAAATCATTTACATCATCTGTTTAAAACATCTGATTGGTTGTCATGGGTTACTACATCTTGGCAACATTTGTTCTTTATACATATAGGGGCATATGTCTTAAAGTACCATTTAACCCTGCTATGTTTTTTGAGACATAAAAATAGCTGCACTGTAATTCTCATTGATATCATGAGATGGGGGTGATTTATGGGATTTGACTCATTGCTATGGCATCAAACTGTGGAAGATTTAAGACTCTTATGAGCACTTCCAGACATCAGAGACATGCTATTATTCCAGTCCCACTACACTTTTGTACCAGTAGCTATATGACTGATGTCTACATCTCTCGGCAATTAAAAAAATGGCCCCACTTCTAGAGTAAAGGGTCTATTAGTATAATTCTGGCTCCCTGCATACCTTGGAATGATACAAGACCTGTAGATATTATTAACTATTGGTTGTTGTTTACTGGTAAAAATCATTACAAATGAAGGGTGATACTGTTAATTAAAAAAGGCATACATATATTAGTCATCCTTCATCTGAAAAATATGATATAAGGAAAAAGCATTGACCCATTTCCTGCGAAAGATTTATGGATAGCTCTTTACAGCTGCAATTTGACTTAAATTACCACAGAGAGCATATTTGTAGTTAATGCAAGTGTGCAGAAAAGCGAGGGGTTAGCAGTATGGAATCTTTGAAACTAACAATAATATGAAAGTGAATCTACACAGAAAAAGCTATCTAAAAATAAATGTGCTTTGGGATCATGGATCATGTACTGTGCCCTTCAAAAACTGCAGCATGATTTATGCCTTTAGATATTTTTCAGTAATATATTGAGCATGATTTGTGCCTTTAGATAAGTTCACAATAACTCATTGAGCATGCTCTAGTAATCTTTTGTGACTAAACATGCTTTGTGTTGTGCTTTGGTATCATGCGTAATCATAACTTCCATCAGCTTAGCAGAAGGCAGTCATCATTCATGAGGAGATAGCAGCATGACAGGAAATCACTGCAATTACCATTATTCAGATGTGTACCATTAATGCAATGTGTTGTAGGAAACAGAAATCTGTACATACTATTGAAAGCAATCCCTAGTGCCCTTGTTTCATTTACCCTTTTAATTACAATGGCAAGTCCCCATATTACTAATTTCATAGAGGATGAAAATGTTTCTCTTTTTACTTGATTTGTTCAACCCCTAAACTGATGTAAACCTTTTCAGCTTAATAACTGCCTTCCCAGCCTAGTACCAGTAGAACATGGGTTACACTGGACTCTCTCACTCATAAGTGGAAGAGGAAGGTGAGGGTGCAACTGCATCTGTCTTGCTGCTATACAGAAAAATAAAGCAAAATGGCGCTAGAGGGACTTGCAAACAATGAAACAGAAACAGTTTATTAAACATCCACAGTACAGTTTCTCAGAAACAAGCTGAACAGGTAACATCGCATGTAGAATGTAAAACAGACTGACACTCCCCTGAGGACAGACTTGGCAGGAATTTTACTTCACCTCTGTGACACCCCATGGTGGCTTGGATCACCTCAGGGATTTCCTCTATTCTAATTCCCTATCCACTGGGATCCCTACACTACAGGCAATATGGCCTGGGAGATATAGCTCCAAATCTGCCACTCCTATGTTAGAGCTTAGAACTGCTCTTTCTAGCTCAACCCTTACTTACACTCTTAGAATGTGTTGGTACAGGAGCTACACCTGCCATTATCTAAAGCCTCATTAACAGGGCCTGATCCCTACCTTCACCAAAGGTCTACCTCCTTAACTAGGCCCAAGGCCCAGGCTCTCAGCTCACATCCGCCTTGTTCCTTAGGTGGAAGCCAAAGAGGAAGTGTCACTCCTTTCCCAGCACTATATCAAGATGAGGCAGGAAGTAGTCATCCTACCTTTTAGCCAATAGCACACATACAGTATGTAAATTAGCATTCTTAGATACATTCTCTTCTTCTCAGCAGCTAAGGAAACTGAACCTGTAGGGATTTAGGGGCTATTAACCCTATGGGTCCATACACTGAATTACAATTGATATACAAGCATGGGGTCTGTTATCCAGGTATGGGACACGGCACCTGGGGTTTCCAAGATAAGGGGTCTTTCCGTAATTTGAATCTCTGTACCTTAATTCTACTAAACAAATTTTTTCAACATTTAAACCCAACATTATAGTTAGTTTTTAATGAATCAGGTTTAATTTTATCTTAGTTAAGATCAAGTGCAAGGTACTGTTTTATTATTAGAGAGAGGAAAAAGATTTGAATTATTTGATTAAAATGGACCTCATTGTAAATGGCCTTTCCATAATTCAAGGATTTATGGATAATAGGTTTCTGGATAATGGATTCCATCCCTGTATATATTGGAATATAAGGTTTACTGTAGTAGAATGTATCATATCAGGATAACAACTGGCATATTTACTAATCCAATGTTACATTTGTGTTGACTGAAGAAATTGTTCTACGTATTTTGAAAGGTAAAACCTCTCCTTCATGCATACATTAGAATAAAATAGGCTATAATGCTGTAGTGAATCAGTCACTCTTCAGTAACACTCATACATAAGATCTGCAATGATACAAACAAGTGTTATTTTGCATTATACATGTTTCTGCATCTCCAGAAGCTCTTCAGCTTGTGACTGTAGCTATATTTGCCTTTACAAATACATTTTGCAATTGTGTTTGCGTACGATTTGGATGGAACAATATTTTCATTAGTCATTTGCCATGCTACTTTTTCTAAATGACTAATATAGCCCTTGAAAAGGCAATGGTATTGCCTATATTTTATTTCCAAAAATCCACCCTTTTCAAATATCTTCAATACCAAAGCTATAAATCTATGAAAAATATAATGTCAGTATTCAGAAGTAACAAGTTATAACTACTAAACACAGAAATTATATATTTATGTATGTACAGATAAATACTGTACATACAGTAGTTTCTTCAACCCCTGCATCACATTTCAATGTCTTCCAGTATTACCATAGTACAGTGCTGTCCAACTGACGGCCCACAACCCCCCTTTGTGTGGCCCCCCACCTGTCTGGCTGCTTTGATGGCTTACCTCTGTGTAATCTCTAAATGGTATCAGTACTGAGATTAATTGGCTCCCTGCATTGTTCACACCTCAGATTTAGGCTGTAATCCCCTGTGTTGTTCACACCTTCTAGTTTCTGCATTGTTCACCCCCTGCATTGTTCACACCTCAGGCTCAGACTGTAAGACCCCCGTTGTTCTTCTTTTCACACCTTAGACTGTAGGAGCAGTGGCAGAATAGTGTTACTGTATGTACTGCCTGCCCTATACTGCCTGTGTGTATGAAACACAAAGGCAGCATAGTGCAGACAGAGCATGACACACACAGGCAGTTAAGAGCAGCCAGAGTATGGCACACACAAGCAGCACAGGGCAGGTAGAGTATGGCACACACAGGCAGGGTAGGGCAGGCAGAGCATGGCACACACAGACAGTTTAGGGCAGGCAGAGTATGACACACACAGACAGTTAAGGGCAGGCAGAGTATGGCACACATAGGCAGCACATGGCAGGTAGCGTATGGCACACACAGGCAGTATAGGGCAGGCAGAGTATGGCACACACAGGCAGCATAGTGCGGGCAGAGTACTGCCTGTGTGTGCCATACCCTGCTTGTCCTATGCTGCCTGTGTGCCATATTTTGCCTGCCCTATGCTGCCTGTGTGTGCCATACTCTGCCTGCCCTATGCTGCCTGTGTGTGCCATACTCTGCCTGCCCTATGCTGCCTGTGTGTGCCATACTCTGCCTGCCCTACACTGCTTGTGTGTGCCATACTCTGCCTGCCCTATGATGCCTGTGGGAAGTGAACATGGCATGAGTTTGTTCTGGGAGTTTGTTAGCAGTTGGATATAGCCATTAAATGGTCTCTAAGGTGTGTAATTATATGCTGGGGGTTGCTGAGCTACCCACAGGGGAGTAGGAGGCATATGGATTTAAGAGTATGTCTAAAAATGACATGATATCATTCTTTCACATATGAATGAAGGGTGATATCCCCACAGTGAGCACCAACCATTTACGTTTTTGCTGCACTACCACCATGTGGACGTGGTCTTAAAAGCTCTTCTGATAACATGTGTGTGGTTTGAAGTGGGTGTGGTTTTAAAAAAGGGGGAGTGGTCAAAACTGGTGCTCCACTATGTATGCTAGAGAAAGTCCAGCCCTTGGCACCACAGAAGTTGCACAGCACTGCCGTAGTATATTTTGTATCCATTGTGCTATTTTAATTCTGTCCCTCTGCCCCTGCTACTTGTATCAAAATGAACTCCTTGCACTTCCATTTAGTTGTGCTGGGTGTCACTTAGTCCTTCCTGCCTTCTGTTCTGATTCAGGTGCTGCTGTACACAACAGGGAATCCTGGAGCTACCGCCACCTTCTGACCAGGTGCTAGCTTTAGGGTTCCTCTGTTGCCCAGCATCAATAGCTGCAGCACACTTGCCTAAAGAAATGGGTGGTCTGATTTGTGACAAATCACATGCACAGTTGCATTCATTTTGGGAAATCAGAAGCAACTGTGTGCAGAACAACTGAGTAATGAGAATTACCCCTTTGCAGCAGCAATGATGCTGTAATTCTGGGAAACATACATAATTGTTGCAAAAAAAAGTGCTGATTGCACTTGAAATTGCACTGTGCTCACTACACTTGTGGAGGTAAATTGGCCCTTTTGTCTCAGTAACTGTGGCTTTCTTTGCTACTGGTTTGCTAACTTACATTTTACTATTGAATATAACCTGTTTCCTTTAGGCTTTATTGTATTGCGCAAACCCCTGTGTATGTGTGTTTTGTGGATCTCTCTAGGAGTCTTTTTATTCCTTAAAGCAAGGATGTGTATCCTACAACTCTATAGCTGTGAAGTAGAGGCCCCTAACTCCCAATAACTATTGGAGGAACATAGGAATTATAGATTAACCCTAGCAAGAGCTAAAGGTTGGATATTTATCCTATAAGAATGCATTTACAGAGGTTCAAGGGCAACCTTGCAGCACAATTTGTAAAACTGCAGGTCAAGAAATTACAGGTCTGTCCCAGTGTCTGAGAGATGCTACAAAATCCAATGGTAAGGGAAATTATAGGTATAATTTTAGGAATTTGTACAACTTTTTAGATGTAATAATTTCCCACACTGCAGCAGTTTGTTTCATCATGGAAAATAACTGTCCAATGACTGAGCAATGCAATATGCACATTGTCATTAATGCTCCAGTAAGCAGCCCAGAGTAATAACACCCACTTAAAATGATTATGACTGCACAAAGCAGTTAAACACATTTATATCATATGAGGATAGACCAGATACTAGGAGGAGGCTGTAAATGCTTAAATTCATTAAAAGTTCAGTGTAATATGAATCTGGGTAAAACAGACTGCAAAATAAAAAGTGGTTTCAATATAGTTAGTTAGGCAAAAATGTAATTAATAAAGGCTAGAGTGGGCAGATGTCTAACATAATAGCCAGAACACTTCTTACTCCTTTACAGCTCTTTAAGCTGTTAGCTATGGGGTGCCGTTTGTCCAAAGTACATTTTGTCTACATAAATACATTCTATAAACAAAGGACAATCCCCAGAACACAGAATAAATGTGTGACCATATACATTTTATGCACAACAGAATATAATTATATTACAAACTTCATTCTGTAAATTTTAACAAGCATTCTGTCTCACAAATGTATAACATCCATACAGCAGAACAAGTTTTTTACAGAATGAATTATGTAAAACAAAACTTTGCACAAAATATATAATGGTGTAGCTGACTAGCTTATTCCAAGCTAGATTTTATGACAAAATAGATGCTTGTTACAAAAAGGAAGATTCTATAGCACAAAAACCATTCTATCAACAAAATGAATACTCAGTTCCACAAAACTGATAAAATATCCATTCTGTGAAACAACACTGTCAGTCAAATTACTGAACCAATAGGAAGCAAGTATATTCATTATCCAATAACATGCAAGTTTTAATTGAAGTCCATTTACTGGTCTTTCTTCCCACTGTTTGAATTGTTTCTATAAAGTGTTGACCCTGCCCCCCCCCCCCCCCCACATACACACACACACACAAAAAGGAGGATTTGTTTGTAGGATTTATTTAACAAGGTAAAAAACTGCCAGCTCTGCCCCACATAGCTGCACCATCCACAGTGTATAGATGTGTGGCCTGATATAGAGGTGCCCTCTAATGGCTGCTGTGCTGCATAGCAATAACCATTAACAAAGAACAAACACTCTTAAAAGGGCAGCTGTTAAACTCTACAGGTTCTTAAATGGAATGTCTTACAGGTGGATGAGAACTATAAGGGTGAAGACACACAGAGCTACTAGTAGCAGCTACTTTTTCATGGCTACTAAACACCAGAAAATCCCCTGCCATAGACAATACGGAGAATTGACAGTTATGAGTAAATGATCAGCATTGTCTGTTTTAGTAGCCATTACAAGTAGCTGCTACTAGTAGCTCTGTGTGTCTTCACCCTAATTCTGTACTGATTCTGTGGCACAAACTGATCTAATGATGTTTCTCTGGATTGTGCAGCTAAAAATGAATCTAGAATAAAGCATTTTAAAACATAAATATAATACCTTCAGGTAAATATAATAGGCCTAATTATGATTGCCCCCCCCCCCTTTTTTTTGTAAAAAGATTCTTGCTCAAGCTAAGGGAGTGGGAGTAGGACCCTGAGGGGAAAATTGGTGACATGGAGGGGGTGAGACAGCAATGTAAGTGGAGGAGGAGGAGGGACCAGTGATATAGGTGGGCAGGCTGGGGGCGGAGCCACAGAAACCCTGTGTATGGGCAATAACAACCTGGCTTGATTAGGGATTTTGGGCAGGTTGAGAGTAGGCTGGAGAATGACAGGTAGACTGGTAAATTCCCAATACTGGCCCCGGCCTTGCCTGGTATTTACTAGCTAGACTGGCAAATTACTGGCCGGGTAGCAAGCCTACCCCTGACAAGTCAATAAAACACAGGATATAAATAGCATTATTTCAAATAAACTCTAACATTAGCAGAATAACCACTCATGTGGGGGTCCCTTGATATAGTACAATATACAGATATTTATGGTAGCAGTGTAACTCAGTATATGTGAGACACTTACACCAGTGAGTAGAGCACAAACCCATAAAACATAAGCTCCTCCCCCCAAGGATACCAGCTGACTCATATCGTTATACTGCAATATAAACTCCTCCCCCCAAGGATACCAGCTGACTCATATCTTTACACTGCAATATGAAGTTGCACAAGTTTGTATAATTCTCTCACTGTAGTAGTGACCCTAATAAGCTTTGTAAGTGATTGTTAGGCTCCAATATCTGCCCTCCTCCTAGCTGTAATATTGCAGCATTTAGCGCTCTATTAATAATGTGCTTAGCTATAGTTCAACTACTACATAATATGATGCAGACAGGCTGGTTGTACAGTATGATGTGTAGGCCTTATGAGCAGTATCCTAGTTAGCTGTAGTTCAACTACAACACATCAGTACTATGTGCAAACAAAAGGGATCAGTTACATATTGGTACTTCAGGAGGATCATCAATTATTTATATGATGTATTATATGTGTGCGTGGTGTTGCACTGGGGTGTCCAGAGTCCAGCAGGGCTGCCCCCCCAGAAGCCCCTCACCTCAGTTGCCAACTTCTCCCCCGCTGCCAGCCTTCACCCCCACCCTGTGTGTAATGCACACTGCATACCCCCTTCTTCCTCCTTGTAGCCACTATTGGGGTTGGGGGTGGTGCGCTCACTGGGATTTTTTTTTCCCTGTGGCTACATAGTGTAGTAGTTGAACTATGTATAAGTAAATTATTAAGAGACTGCTGTAAGCTAACTAGTACAATATGTATGTATGTAGCGTGTGTGTGTGAACACTTTATAGACAAATTAAAACAGTGGGCAGATCAGTAAATTGACTCCAGTTAAAACCTGCATATTATTGGATAATGAATATGCTTGTTTCCAATTGGTTCATGAATTTGATTGACAGTGTTGTTTCACAGAATGGATATTTTATCAGTTTTGTGGAACTGTGTATTCATTTTGTTGATAGAATGAATTCTGTGCTATAGAATATTGCTTTCTGTTACACGCATCTATTTTGTCATGAAAATCTAGCTGAAATATGCTAGCCAGTTACACCATTATATATTTTGTCAAATTTTTGTTTTACATTATTCATTCTGTAAGCAACTTTACACATAACTTTTTTTTGTATGGATGTTATACATTTGTGAGACAGAAAGCTTGTTAAAATTTAAAGAATGGAGTTTGTAATATAATAATATCCTTTTGTGCACAAAATTGATTTTATTCTCATTCTTCACTAGAAATATATCTTTTGTATATTTTTTACCAGTGTTTATATCCACACTTTAATTCTGTCTACTGGGGATTGCTTTTTGTATATAGAATGTATTTTTATACAAAATGTACTTTGGACAAACGGTACCCCATAGTTAGCAGTCAGTAACCAATCAGTGACTTGAGGGGGGGGGGGCATATGGGACATAACTGTTCAGTTAGTTTGCATTTGAATCTGACCTGTGTGCCCACAAACTAACTGAACAGTTATGTCCCATATGCCCCCCCCCCTCAAGTCACTGACTAACTAAGAGATTAGCTGAAAGCAGGAAGTAGAGTTCTGGCTGTTCTGTTAGACATCTGCCCACTCCAGCCTTTATAGATTAAATTTTTTTCCTTACTACCGTAACTATATTACAAATATTTTTTTTTTGTGCAGCCTATCTATTTTACCCAGTTTTATTTTTACACTGAACCTTTAAGTTTATTTGATTTACTCTCATTGTATAGTTGTTATAGAACCTGACTGAATATTGATTCCTCCACTTATATATGAGTTACTATAGTAGACAGGTCTTGAGAGCTGTCAAGTGTAGTCAGGGACACTCATGCCATACTCTGCATCTCAATGTCCAAAATTTGACCCTGTAAATTTCCTGGAAAGTACAAAAGGGTTCTTATATAAGGTAAATATAAAGATAAGCCTTTTCTGAGAACATTCAGATTTTTATTCAATAGGACATACAGCCATGCCTAAAAGTATTAGAATCTTTGCACTGTTTTTTTATGATGATGTGCAAGGGAAATGCAGCTTTCTGACACTGGGTTCAATATTATGCTCCAAATGCATAGGCAATTGGCTAATTTTTTTATGCCAAGAAAGGAAAAGATGGCACCTAGTTTGAAAAACATCAACTCACCCTGTATTTGGCTGTAGGGATGGGACATTCTTGCGGAAGGATTTTGGCTTGTTTTGTTGAACTCCTGCTGGGCTGGAGCAGAATGTATATTGCCCTTTTTACTGATTTAGCAACTGATGGTACAAGTCCAAAGAGAGAATCTTTCTATAAACATTGTGTAATTTTTGTCTAGTCCCTCCATCCCTTTGGTTGGGTTCTTTACTATTGTTTTTCTTTTGGGTAATGTTTTTGCAATCTCTTACATTTGTGCCCTCACCCCCTGATCATATACTTGCAATTGGGGAACTGGGTGTAAAAGTAGGAAATGTGTCTGAAACAACACTGTGGTAACCTGGTCTCACACTTTTTTTGTTCTTGTTTAGTAAAGTATAATGTTCTAATTTATCCTGGTGGGCCCATACGGTGTCATAGGGTTATACTTTAGGTAGGTAGTAGCTAATGCAGGCTATATTTTAGTTATTTTCATTGATACAAAATGTTGATAACAAAAGTTATGTTTTTTGATAACTGATTCCTTCACTTGACAGGTCATTTATTTATATAAGTGCATTAATTTATATAAGTGCAGTGAGTAAAGTGCAGAGGGGGGCATTGCACCTGATGCAACTGCAGTTGATTCATAAAAATTAATGCAATTTCACTTGTACCTAGGCACAATAGACAAAGTCTGGTTGACAAAATGTTCAATGTTTGGCATGTGAGTGCCGTGTGCACTTATTTTTTAGGTACAAGTACACTACGCCCATTGATGTAGGGCATTGAGGGAATCCAGGAACTATTGCCTGGTCCAGAGATGGTGGTAGCTTCAGGTTCCTCTGTGTCAATAAGTGCAAATGAACTTGATTCAGAAAGGAAGGCAGAATGGGCTAAGTGGTGCAGAGCGCAACTACATAGAACTGCAACTGCACTTGTGGTCATGAATACCCCTTTAATCTTTCGGTAGCATGATATCCCACAAAATATGGCTCATATTGTCATTGCTTGATACTCCAATTTTTGGTGTTTATCAGTGAAACTGGCCCATTTTGTGTCAGTGTCTTTGTTTTTCTTATTTCTGGAAAAACATGTTTCTTTTTCCCCAAAACCAAAAGCATAGTGAAATTCAAATTCTCTTCTCTGTCTTTTTCTGAAGGCTGCTTTAATAATTTCAAAGGTCAAGTAAATAAAATGCTACAAAATTTGCTCAACTGTTTTTGCACAATCACAGTTCTTTGCTCACGAAAAAAATAAACTTGAACCGAGTAGTCACTCATGTGGCCATCTAATCTTCTGCAGATAAAAGCTCTCTGTTAACACACAATATTTTTCTGTAGGTATAGGCTGCTAAAAAATTATTAATATGTCTTATTAAAAATGTTAACCATTTGTTAGATATAAAGCTTTTGTACTAACATTACTAACTTGCCCATAGACCAGAAAACCTTTGTCCATACAAAATTAGACTTTCACCACTCCTGCCATAAATCATATCCTCAAACCATATTATTTGTACTGTATGTTGTAGTCTAGATTAATGTTCCCCTTAAAAAAATGGTTGTGACCTTCTGTAAATAGGATGAATGACATGACAAAACTGGATCAAGGTAATGGGTAAAATGGCCCATTTTTAATTTTGGAATGTTTGCAGATGTGCATAGACAGAACGCTACTTCTTGTAGGTATTATCAATGGCACTATATCATTTAGTAGACACTATCTTTGTTAACATTTAGAGTGCTGATTGAATAATAGGTTCTAATGTTAAATACCTCAATTAATATTTGGTACTTAATATGGAGCAGGTAGCTGGAAGTTCAAGTTCTCTATTTAAACTTTCCCCTTTAAGCCATTTACCTTAAAAATGTAAGCTTTACTCATTATACCTCTTTTAATTCCTTAACATGAATGTATCTTGAAAATCAATCATCATTACACAGCACAAATTCATCACCATAAATTCATCCCAGAACAGAAAAATGAATCATGGTATATCTGTAAAATTAATAAACTATGCATTTATCATAAAGCTGTGAAACTCTCTCGACATAAAACAGGAAAATCATCTTCATTAACAACATATGCCTAAAAAATATTTCTAATGTTATTCAATTTAATAATATCTCATTGCATTATAAATTGCTGTAAACTTTTTTTTCCAACCTTTGTATTAACCATTGCAAATCTCAAAATATGAATATATAATGATATTTGTGGGTGACTTCTTTTTAAAAGATTTTACTGATTCTGCCCTATCTCTTGTCTTTATATTGTGTATTTTCTACACAGTTCTGCTTATATACTCCTTATATCCTACCTGTTGGCCTCATAATCCTCATTCAAGAAACCAGTAAAGGACATAGGTCAGGTGGCTAAGAAGAATAACCTGCTGTTATTTGGTACATGGTAAGCTATATATAACCAATAAAGACAGACTAAAAGAAGCAGCAAATGGAACATATTCACACAGTGCTTCCATAAAGGTACGTCTCATATATTTTATCCCCTACCAAGTTTAGCAAGGACATTTCAAAACATTAGTGTTTATTTAACCTTCTTTCAGACCCTTGCATTGGATCCATTTTTACATATTTTGTTACCATTCATGAGAAAACCATTGTTTTAATGAGGAGAATCTCGATGCAACCTAGTGCTGCCAGTTGTTCTATAAATGTTGTCCATTTAATGTTCTTCCTAACAGGTTTTCAAGAAGTTAACCTATTTGCGGATACTGTAGGGTGCGGAAATAATTTCAATATATACAAGCAGTTGCATAGTTGATGCTCTAGAAGAGGCATGTTAAATTACACAAAAGGCCAATTATGAATTAATTTACATCAGTGATGTTTATAACCTAACATATTTAAAATTTGTTAGTGGATCACATTCAAGAGCATGCTCTGAAGAATTGCATTATAAGAAGTGATAAGCAAGTCTTTATGAAGGACAGACCATGAATGTAATAGATTTTTCTGATGATTAAGTAGGAACCTGGTTGCAGTAGATTTGCTTGGGTTGCTGTAGAATTGATCTACTTTATTTTTTCCAAAGCATTACTATAATGCTGCTTATACATACATAGAAAGCTGACTAAAGAATCATGTACAGAAGGTGGCAATCAATATTGCATTGTCTATTTGGAGTATTTGGAGTAGGGTGCCATAGTGTTTTGTGTTGGGTACGCTACTATTTGATTTGTTCATTAAAGTGATACTGACATCCAATTCATTTTTTTTTTACACCTGCTGTTGTGTTTTAATTTGTATCAGTTTTAAATTCCTTATAAGTTTTTTCACTTCATTATTATGGTAGCATGAATTAAAGACCCACGGAGCAGACATGTTTGTTCCCCTTTTCCCGGTTTTAATTTAAATGCCTCCCAAGTGAATAAATATGCCCAATCACAAACCTGCAATGCCCCTTCTGCTTTCAGCCGATGTGTGACAAGCTAAACTCCGTTGTCTATATGTAATGGGGAGGGGGAAGGGAGAGCCCTTAGAAGCAGGCAGGCACGGGAAAGCTATTTAAATTCTTTGTGCGAAGAGCAGACAGTGGGGCAGCCCTTTGAAGCAGGCAGGCAATGGAAAGGCCAAGCCTGCCATCTAGTTCACAATGCGAGGAGCGAGGGAGGGGGAACTCTTTGAAGCAAAAGGCAAGCTGAATCCTCCCAGTTTATGACGTAGTCCTTTTGACAGATTGAGAAGCTACAGTCGGGCAGCCAGACAGTCGGGTTCAGGATCTTCAGTAGGATTTATGTAGAGAAACAGGACTTTTAGGAAAAAATGGTCAGCATGACCTATAGGTAGGTTTGGAAGTAGGCTCATATTTTTTAAATAATTTTTTTGGTGTCAGTATCACTTTAATGAGAAGGTATTATAAGTAATGTATCTGCAGAAAAGTGTTTGCAGATGACACAAAATTATACATCCCAATTAATTCCATCCAGTATGTGACATCCTTGCATCAGGATCTGGACAAACTGAGGGCCTAGGTGGTTAAGTGGCAGATGACATTCAGTGTTGATAAATATAAGTTTATGGGATTTAAAATGTGAGAATCACTTATACCTTCCAGTTCTCAAAACAATATTATTGTAATAGAGAAATTCTAAAGAAGAGTTACTAATCTCGTAAAAAAAAAGTTGACAGTTTTAAAGGAACACTGGCCAAGTTGGAATTGTTTACACAGGAGAAAAGATTATTAAAAGAGAAGGAAAGGTAAAATTTAAGTAAGCTTTATCAGAAAGGTCTATGTAAATACAGCCATAAACAGTCACAGAGTCCTCTATCAAAAGAAACACAGGATTTCTTGTCTCCTCTTTTGGGAACATGTTCTTCGGTATCAGACTTCCTCCTTTTTAGGACTCCTTCAGATTTGGGATTTGAGTCTGCTCAGTTCTCTCCCTCTCCCTTCTTCTGCTCCCCCCTCCCATAAGAATGATAAGAACTCCCTACCTCAGCCTTAGGAATGTGTGATTTGAGCTTCCAACAGCTATAACTGCAGAAGGAAGCCACCAAGACCAAGCTAAAATGGCAGCTGCTATCAGAGGGAGTTTCTATGGTTCTTTACTCAGGTATAGTAAAGCTTTCTGCTGAATAAATATAGCATTTTAGTGGCACTAATGTGGCAAATCTATTGGCAATAAAATGCCAAAATTACTTTCCTTCTCCTTTAAGGGGTAAAATTATAACTATGTACAGTATAAATATATAGGGGGGGCCATATGATAATCTCAATGATACTAATTTATCAGCAGATGCCTCAAGTAGACACAAAATCATCAAAAAAGATTAGAAGAAAGGAGGTTGCATGTTAATATGCAAAAAAAGATTTTTCTATAGAGAGCTGTGAGGTTTTGGAACTGTTTCTCTGAAGTGATTGTGCTGGCAGATACATTAGTTAGCTTCAAGAAAGGGTTGGATGGCTTTTCTTGGAAAATATAGGGTTATTTAAATTAAAATTAGCACAGAGCTGATCCATGTTGGTGTCAGGAAGAAATTTTTTCCTTCTCTAAAGGCAAATTGGAGAGCCTTTAGTTGGGTTTTTTTTCCTTCATCTGGATTAACTAGCAGTTAGGCAGGTTTCAATTGAAGTGTGTCTTTTGTCAGTCTAAAATAATATGTTACAGTCATAATAATGAAGTGCCACAGATCAATGTCTGGATCTCTTGTATGCATTTCATTTAAAACTTTACAAATAAATTACAAAGAAAATAGGTCACTGTTATCTAATAATAAAGGAGCAGGTAAGATTCCAGGTTTATGAAAACTCATCAGTTGGTTAAAATTTACTTAAAGACACAAAAAAAAGCTTAATAAATGAAAAATGCTTAATTTAAATTTAAATAGAGAAGTCTTGGCTAATCAATTACAATTAACAACTTTTGACTACCTTCTATTTTTCTTCCCTTTTCTTAAAAGGCATTCGAACAATTTGAACTAAAACTTAATTATCTCTTTTCTTAATCAAAGATGTACAATTCTCATTCTAATCAGGAAAGTGCATTATTAAAAATACGGCTATTGAGTCAGTGCTGAGTAGGTGGAAAGCAATTTGTCATAACATGGTGGAAGTGATGAGAAAAGCTCTGAATCAGACAAGTGAAATTCCTCAGCCTTGTTTTTCTCAATACGAGTTTACCTAATTTTATTTCAGATAACAAACAGCCTATTCCAGTAGAGTTTCGCTTTAAAGCTGACCATACATGCACCAATGTAATCATATGAAACAAAGGTTTTGTCCTATTTTCGGACCATGGGTAGGCTCTAAATTATCATGCCGATCATTCCGACAAATTTTATTTCATGTAATGATTTATTTCATGTAATAAAGTTTATATCTGAGCATGTATTGCCTATGTAATGATATATATTTTTGGGACTTTTATCCTACAATTTCAATCTGAATATAATTTATAGATTGTTGCATTAAAATGTGCAATCAATATCTGAACATTCAGCATAAGACAAATAAAATCTAAGCATGTACGGCCAGCTTTATTCTAACCCCCACTTGAAAAGGTATTAAGAGTTAAGTAGCCTATTATCACCATTGTAATACAATGAAAAAACAATGGAAGCTATGACTGTATTTCAAGCCAACTATTAATTACAGACACTAATGTCCCTCTAAATCTGAACCTTTTTTGCTGTTTCATGTTGAGGGTTTGTAATAATGGCAATGTATGTCAAAAAGTCCTATCTTTTTTATCCAGTAGTGAAAAGATAATCACTTTGACATTTTGTAAAAACATTCACCAAACTATATGAAAATATATAGTAAATTAGCAAGGGAAAAAACAGAAAATGGTTGTAACAAAAATGCACTGTGCGTACGTACGTACGTACGTACGTACGTATGTACAAACAAATGTACACACACACACACACACACATATATATATACTGTATACAAACTGCAAACATGCTGATAAATATATATATATAGCAGCAATAATACAGCGAACCCAGGGTGGCACTCTGCTTCAGCTCTTAGCTCGGGTGCAAGGTAAATGATTTAAATATCCAAAAAAAGACCAGCAACACCGAGTTATATTCCAAAAACAATCATTTGTGTATTAAAAACGCATGAACAGCCATATATATATATATATACATTTAGCAGTAAATAATAGTGATGGGCGAAATGTTTCGCCAGGCATGGATTCGCAGCAAATTTCCGCGTTTCGCCATTGGCAGATTGTTTTGCGAAGCGGATGAAAAAATCCGCCACAGAAAAATTTGCCGCACATCCAAAAATTGTCGCCGGCGTCAAAAAAGAATAGTTGCGGGCGTCAAAAGAATAGCCGCGCAAAGAAATAATAGCCGCGCAAAGAAATAATAGCCGCGCAACAAAATTATAGCCGCTGGCAACGAAACAATAGCCGCAGCGACGAAACAATAGCCACGCGACAAAATAATAGCAGTGGGTGACAATTTTTTTTGTCGCTCAACATTTTCGCCTTTCGTTAATTTTTTACTGTTTCGCTGATCTTTTGAAAGATTCGCAAATCTTTCGGCGAAGCGCAACGGAACAGGTTCGCTCATCACTAGTAAATAATATATGTGTCTTTTGTGGAAGTATGGTTTGAGACCCCATGTAAGGCAAAGTAAATAATTGAGTCACGCTCACACAATTGCTATGCTGCACCATCCCCGCAACTTAATTTTTTGTAGATTTTCGACGATTTTGAGTTTCGAAGTAAATTTCTGCAGCTACACTTTACTGTATATTCTGATCCATCTGGTACAGCAGCTATAAAAGTGCACAAAGTATAATGACAACAAATTTGCTTTTTTTGTCTTACAAAGTGCATGTGTTGCATTTGAGAAGGGCTCTTTGGCTTCTTTTAGCCCTTCTCATCCTAGCCAATATGGTTCTTCTGATTTGCTACTTTCAAAGTCCTACCTCTTTAAAAGCCTTCTTCCAATATCTTGCTCCAATGAGATCTAAGGAGATCAAAACAGGCTATTTGCAAGTTTGGATAAATGGCTCTGAATCATAAGGCTGTATCCAAGCAATTAAACAAGTGGTTATAGATGCTTAGTTGGCTACAGGGACATCTTTTGCATGTCTCTGCCTATAATTCCTTAAGTGAACATTAAAACTTCTTAATTTTGGTTTCAAGGCAGTGCTATCTGTGTAGCATGAGGCATGTGAATACTTTCTGTTTTAAGAAGGCTCTCTGTACATGTCTTGCATTGGAGAAGGGCTCTTTGCCTACATGTAGCCTTTCTCTCCCTAACCTGTATGGATGGAGCTCAGGCTGCTTACTGGCTAGCCCTAAACTATTTAGCACATCTAATGTGATCTAGTACAACCTGACACTGACTAGGCCTGTACCCATAGGCAAAAATAGTTTTTTTTTTATTGGGGGGGGGGGGAAACACACATTTACTAGTTCACTAACGCTCCAATGTGTCCGAATGCGTTTTTTTCGTAATGAGTGTATTTTTTGCTACAATTTCATATCTTGTGCGACTTTTTCGTATTTTTTGGGACTTTTTCGTACTTTGTGACAAAATTTGCGCGACTAAATCGTATTGTTGCGGCGAGTACAAAAGTTTCGGATTCATTCAAGCTTCGTTATCGTGACTTTCCTTGGGCCAGGTTGGAGCTGCAGAGTGCCATTGATTCCTATGGGAGGCTTCCAAAATCATGCACAAAAGGATCAAAGTTGGAAAGGTTTTCCTGCATTTTACGATCGTTCAATACAAAAATGTTGTGATTTTCAGATCACCAATACGATATTTTTGTGACTAATTCGATTTTTTCGTAAGCATACTTGCGATCTTTAGAAATTTTCGTATCCAATCCGAATGTATCCCATTCGGGATTCCAACTCCCATTGCTGGTTCAGCCCTCAGAGATGAAATCCCTGTATAGCCTCTCAGGAATTAGATTGGCTGGAGCAAGGTTTAAAGTTTACCCTTAATTTTGCAGGAAAAGGCAGACAAAACAATTCAGACTTATCACTGGAACAATAGCTCTACTAGCCCATTGTCTCATGATAACCAATGTGCCTTCGTATCACATAACTTTGTATTTCTCTGTCCTTGCTTTTGTTATTGAAAAATAAAAATATAAGTTACAAAAAAAAAAAGTTTACCCTTAAAAGGTCTATACACTAAAGAGAAGAGCAACACTGATGTTTGCAAGTATGAAAATAGATCTAACAGTGACAGAAGATACACCCACCCCTACCCAGATAGGCTTCCCATCAGTAACAGTGGAAATTAAGTTGTTTTGCAGATGTCAGTTAGTTAGGCCTTCCCTAGCCTTAATGAAGATCCGCCCATGCCTGTACCTGACCCAGGTTCCACTCCCCCAATCTGCCTACTCAGGTGGCATTCTCAAAATGGCTCCTGAGCACATGGCTGCTCTGTTTAATATATTATAATACATTGTCATCTAGTGGTCAAACTAGAAAACTGTAAAAACGTCATTTACAAGACCTCATATGGAAAGGTAAACACCCTAGGATATGCAGGGAATACCTATATATCCCTATGGAAAAAGGGGGAATGGAGGTACCCAATATTGAAGCCTATATGAAAGCTACTATACTAGAACAATGTAAAAGTTGTTGGAAAAATGACTCTCAAAAACTGTGGCTAGAAATTGAAAATGCTTCTTTACAAGGTAACACAACTAAAGATATACTATGGGCATTAACTATACAACCAAATCTTAAACTCAAAGCTTTGGGCTGATGCCACACCAGGCGTAGGGCTGATTTTTTCGGCAAGTGGAAAAACGCTTGCCGAAAAAATTAGCCCTACGCCTGGTCTGGCATCAGCCTTATCCACAACAACCCATATGTTTCAGGTGTGAAGGGAAGTTGTCCCCCAAGAAAGGTGGTGGAAACATAGAATATCCGAGATCCCTGCTATCAGGGTAATCCTCCAAGCATCCAAACTTAAGGGCTGGATAGAGAAAGGTATCAACCATGTAAGTGATATCCTAGATAATACCTCAATTTTGTCTTTTCAACAAATTGTAAATAAATACCAAGTTCCTAAACAAAACTTTTTTCTCTATCTACAAATTAGACATATCATATACCCATTAATGGCACTAGCCACAAATATAGCATCCCCCTTTCAACAGTACCTCAGCTCAACTAACATAAAGGAAAAAAAAGTATATCTTTATGCTATAAACTTTTGAATGAATCAACTGGCCATGATAAACCAGCATTTCTTACTAAATGGGAGAAAGACCTGTTAAAGGAGTTTCCCTGGGAATAATGGGTGTCTGCTATGAAATGGCCTAAAAAGGCCTCTAAATGTATTAATCATACTGAACTAAGTAGGAAAATCTTACTAAGATGGCATTTAACACCCACTAGATTTTCTAAAATATCTACAACCTCAACAGAAATTTGCTGGAGAGGCTGCGGCCAAAAAGCAGATTCTTATCACATGTGGTGGCTATGCCCACAACTGGGGAAGTTCTGGTCGGAAGTGTCTAACCTATTTCAGTCAATAGTTCCTTACAAACTGAATCTATCCCCAGAACTAGCATTGTTAAGCATAGGGATAGACTCCTTAGCTCACGATAATAAAGCAATTATATTGCATATTCTGACAGCAGCTAGATACTCCATTGCTAAGAACTGGAATGCCCCTCTACCCCCTTCACTCCAAGAAGTAATAGAAAGAGTCAAATCACAAGCAACAATGGAAGGTCTTTACCAAAAATATATGGGTAACCCTGAAAATTTTTTTATAAACACTGGCAAGTATGGTTAAACAAATATGGTAGTGCTTTCACCAAAATATGATTCTAAACATGACATCCTGATACCATATATTGTAATAGATAATCAAGCTAAGATGAAGGGAAAAGTGCTATTTATGTGATCCCAATACCGGTTATTAGTTTATTTTGTTTATATGTAAAATGATTCTATTGCTTAATGCTTCTTAAAAATCAAGATTCACATAGACTTGTTTACTGCAACATACCTTGTATCAAACTGGAAAGATAAAAGCCTGAAAAATGTATGTAACAGCATTTTTTTTTCATGTTTAAAAATTAATAAAATTATTTACACAAAAACATTAAATACAACCCAATAGGACTGTTGGTTTTTTTTTTTATGGAGCTTAGTTGCCGTCAAGTTGAAGGTACTGTTTTATTATTGTAGAGAAAAAGGAAATCATTTTTAAAAATTAGAATTATTTGCTTAAAATGGGCTCTTCGGGAGTAGAGATGTAGCGAACTGTTTGCCGGCGAACTAATTCGTGCAAACATCGGGTGTTCGCGAGTTCGCACGTTCGCGAACGTTTCGCGTATGTTCGCAATTTGGGTGGCGTTTTTCCGCTGTGTTTTTTCTCGGCCTAAAAACGCTGCACAAGCCACACATGACGTTTTTCAGCAAATCCCGTTTCCATGGTGCTAATAGTGCGAAATTGCAAAAAACGCTGCGTATTTCCGCTAGGTCTGCCAGCTGCCTTTGCGGTTTTATGCAACGCTGTGTCAACAAAGTATGTTTCAGAGAAATTTTTGCCCTTGATCCCCCTCCTGCACGCCACTGTCCAGGTTGTGGCACCCTTTAAACAACTTTAAAATCAGTTTTCTGGCCAGAAATGGCTTTTCTAGGTTTTAAAGTTCGCCGTCCCATTGAAGTCTATGGGGTTCGCAAAGTTTGCGAATATTCGCACTTTTTGGCGTAAATTTGCGAACGGGTTTGCAAACTTTTTTTTTGAGGTTCGCTACATCCCTATATGGGGGATGGAACAAATGACTAATCCCACAGGGAACCTTTAAAGTAGAGGAACATGACTGCTTATTCCATAATTAAAGAGAAGGAAAGAAAAACGGCCAAGCCTGATTAAACCCGTAGCTGAAGGGTAGATATCATCGAAGTAGAAGTAGGACATCAAGCACTCCGGACTTCCAGGGTCTGTTAAAACTTGGTCTTTATTTCATCACATTAAAAACAAACAAGTGCCTGACGCGTTTCGTGCGTTAGTGCACTTAATCATAGGCCTATGATATGATAACTTGCATATTAAATAACAAATATCAAGCTAATTTAATGAATGTATAATTTTTAGTTTCAATCACTCCTGTTAGTTGATTAACATGTCTGGGCATCATTCACTGTGTACTGGTAATTCAAATTACCGTTTAAATAATACATGCAAGTAATTCAACTTCTTGTCTTGTTTTCTTTTCCATCATTTGACACATAATTAATTAACATTCGTTTATTAAATTATTCATGTTTGCTTCCCTTTTTTTTATTAAAATGACTAAATTGATGGAAGCACTGAATTATTTAGTTTTCTCAAATCCTCAAATAAGTTAAAAAATATTCAGAAGTGTTTGATATGAATATTATTTTCACATAATATTAAATGCTACAACATTGGGTGGTACTTTTGTCAGTCAACTCTATTATTTTATGAGACAAATTATAGAAAGGCAAATATCACACAACTGTGACCAATTGTAATTACAATCATGGAATTATTGTATTACCTAAGAAAGCTAGGGTTGTTTTACCTAAGAAACCTATTCCGAGCAGCTTTATGTTTATTTTAAGATGTAAATTGTCTGTTTTTTTTAATATGATCTTGTAAGAAATTAAAAATCTTGGTTTTACATAATTTATATATATATATATATATATATATAGGCAAACAGAGTACCGCACACATAGGGACTTTATGAAAAAACAAAAAAGGTTTATTGAAAGAGATCCGACGTTTCGAGCACCAAACTGTGCTCTTCCTCAGGGACATAAAGTCCCTATGTGTGCGGTACTCTGTTTGCCTTTTGAATTTTTTGACAAGCACCGAGGGCATTTGTTTGCTTGAAGGGTGTGCTCCTTTCTGTTTTTGTATATATATATATATATATATATATATATATGGGTTTATATAGACCATGTCTTATTGGTCATTGTAAAGTTTGTACCCACACACACACAAAGGCTTTTGCTAAAGGCTTTATTTTACAAACTGTAAGGCTGCCAGCTCTGCTCACATGGCTGTATTAAAACCATAGTGACTATGATACTATATGGCTTGCTGGAAAGGGCGCCCTCTAATGTCAGCAGTGCTGCATAGTATTGAACATTAACAAAACATAATATACATCTTATAACAGGGTTGCTGTTGAACACTACAGTCATGTAGGCTTACTAGAAAACCAGTGTGTCCGGGAAGCATAAATATCAAAGGGTTTTTTTTTTAATATTCTTTATTTTTGATTTTCACAAAAAAAAGGGGAGGGAAGGGGTACAGAAGCAAAAAAGGGGGGGATGGGTAAAGATAGCAGTCATACACATAGTTATTTGGCAGTAAGTAAAGGCAACATCTGACAGCAAGTCATAACTATCTAATACTGACACATTTTCATGTTTTCACATTAACTTTTCACATTATAACCTATTCGTTGTCATTATACCTTAAGAGTTTAAAAGGGCAGGCGGAGGGGTTTGTGTGGGTGGGCTAGTAGCCCTTTGTTGGGTGTGCCCGTTTTGGCTTAGTTTCTGGAGGTAGTTAGTCCAGGGTGTCCATATGTTTTTATTGTAGTGGTTTTTGTTTTGTATTAAGAACAGATCTCCTCGAGTTTCCTTACTTCTTCAACTTTGGCTAACCACTCACTGTACGTGGGGGGGTTAGGGGATTTCCACTTTTGAGGAATCAGCGACTTTGCAGCTTGTAGCAGGTGTATCGTGAGTGGGTCTACTAGGGTTATGTTTTTCTCTGGAATTGCGTATAGTAGTATTCAAAGGGTTTTTTTTGGTGAATGGTGGTTGGGCAGTAAGTTTGCTACAGGAAACATAAAACTCATTACCAGAATACCCTAAATTATGTGGAGGCCATCTCCCATAATATTGCCAGCAATCTACCACACAACTGAAGTGTCTACTGTACAATCCGATCATGACTAGGGGCATGACCCATTGCTCACTCCTCCCTCCAGTATTCCAAATAACCACACGTGACATCACCTTGTTGGATGATATGGCCACAGCTTTTATTTGTACAACAGTCATGTAGAAATACTTTATTGTTTACATAGCATGGAAAAAACATCATTAATAAACATTAATAAACATGGTACGAACTTGTAACGATTGATAGTAATCAGTAGCCCTTGGTAAAGCCCTCTGCCAGTCTGCCCTTCCAAATGCCAGCAATGCTCACTAGCCGCTTGCCCCTGGCTCAGTGAGTATGCATAGCGTTAATATCCACACCATAGCTGTTAAACAGAACAATCCACGAGGGACCAAGCCCTGGGGAAATTAACTGAACATATTCAACATCCCCGTGGGTACCCACCTTAGGGGTTGCCCCAACGGTCCAGTATTGTCCAAACCACACCAACATGCCCGGCAGACTGGCAAGGGACCCGCCATGCTGTGACTAATATGCTACCATGGGTAGCCCATCTAACCTCCCTATATTGGTTCCGATATAGTTTTTCCGGTCCTATCCTTGTATCAGAGCGTGCCCTATCTCTTGACTGAAGAAATGACAGATGGGGAGGGTGGGTGGGGATTAACGCAGCTGCTGCCCTATCCTGTCTCGCGCTGTCCTCCCGCGCAATTGTTTGGTGCCTCCCTCTGCCCCCCTTTTTAACCCCTGCTAACCCGTGTCTAAGCTGCCCAATCGGCACTCGCATTGCCTGCCCAGTCATGTGGGCCCTCCTCCTACACTGCGCCCGGTATCCGGGCCCTTCTTTATATGGGTTATAGAATAAGCAGTCACGTTCCTCTACTTTATTGGTTCCCTGTGGGATTAGTCATTTGTTCCATCTCCCACAGAGCCCATTTTAAGAAAATAATTCTAATTTTTAAAAATGATTTCCTTTTTCTCTGCAATAATAAAACAGTACCTTGTACTTGACGGCAACTAGGCTCCATGAATGTACAGTATATTGTTGGCAATTGGGTACCTAACAAAACCACCGCTCTCTCTCTGATTTTATGTTCACAAACTTCAATTCCCTATGAAAAAAACAATGCTTTTAAATATGTAAAATCATCTGATGCTTCTCTATTTTTTGTACATTTTATTTTACCAGCAGAGTAACAACAACCCCAGTTCATAAATTATACTCAAAGCACTAATTTTCTTTTCTTGAGGAAACATTGGAAATGAGCTGAAATTTCTTTTCCCCTCTAGAAAAGAAATGTAACTACACTAATGCATTTCTCCTAAAAGTTCTATTCAATAAGTGTTATTAATGCCCTCTTTAATGGCACTTAGTTCACCGGTAATGGCTCTTTTCTCCTTTTAATATCCCTTAAACTAAAAATACAATGAGAAAATGCAATCTATTAAATCTCTTTTTTTCCAACAAATTGCATATAATATATTCCCAAACGTATAAATATGTTACTGATTCATACAGAAGGCAGTATTAAAATTTCAGTGCAAAGCATCGTGGCCATTCTTGTCTCCAAGTTCATAATTGCAATTGCCTAAACAACTTAGTAGAAATATGTTAACAAACTGCCAGAAATATGAGGGTTGAGGGTGATTTATCAGTAACAGTCATTATTCTGATATAGTGATAGGTAATTTCCTATTTATATTTTTTGCACTTGAATAATTTGTTCTAGAGGAGAAAAGAATCATCGCAATTTGTGCCCTACATCTAGTTTGCACCAAGGATTAACCCTTAGGATGAGCACCCAAAACTGCTTCTGAAAGTAATGTGTTTGATTGCTTAAAGAAGTTTGTCAGAAAACATGCTTTGATGAATCAGATAAAGGAACCAAACAGGGTCTTATTCAATATTCTACCAAAGAGGAGTCTTTGTTCAAAATGTATTTGATTAAGAAATGAACAAGAATAAAAGAAAAAAATCTTTGTAACCTCATCAACTTGTATTTTTGAAAATGTACTGCATTTGCATATAACGCATCTAAGTTATTATAAATACAGAGAGACAAATAAATTAGGTTGTTAAGGGTCCATATTTGAGTTCTGAATCTAGGATGGATAATTTGAAGAGGTAAAGCTATATAGAAATACATTTTTGATAGACGATGGGGAAAGTAGAATCTTGTGAATATTGCTAGAAAGTAACTCTCTGGTCTCAGATCTTTCACCTGTGACAACTGCTTTTGGGAGGAACCCTCAGCTACTCAGATGCCACCAGGTCTTAATGTGAGAGGAGCAAGGTTTGGTCCAGGCAGAGTTAAGTCACGGCAAGAAAACAGGCAAAATGTCAATAACAGAAAGCAAATTTTTTTATCAATAGCTAAATTTTTGTGTCAGTTTCGCAAAAATAATTACCAATATATATATATATATATATATATATACAGTATATATATATATATATATATATGTTGCAAGAATAGATGTTGATTTGAATAAAACTTCTATATTTTCTTAAGACCTGTGAGTGCGGACTCTCTCTACAGCTATATATATATATATATATACAGTATATATATATATATATATATATATATACAGTATATATATATATATATAATCATTTTGCTACATTCTCAGCGAATCCATGCCTGGTGAAAAACTTTGCTTATCACTAGAACTATATAATCATTTTGCTACGTTCTCTGTTTCCACCTCAACTAGATTCTGGCAGATCAGTAATCAGGGCCATTATAGGCTGACTTTTTGCCACCTGGGGGGATGTTGAAGTCTAAAGCAAGTTTCTGAAGTTGCCTCATGGCTGGAGCATCCCCGGCCTTCATGAGACTTTATATAAGACTATAAGATTTTTTCTGCTTTCAGTACTTGCTAATAAGCTTATTTTGTGGACCTGTTTCTGTCTTAGTGGTATATTTATAATGCTGTGTAAAGAGTGGAGTAAAGCATTACCTGGGATGTTGCCCAGGGCAACCAATCAGCAATTAGATGTCAACAGTCAAAACCAAAGCAAAGCATTTGATTGGCTGCTATAAGCAACATCACTGGTAATGTTTCACTCCACTTTTAACACAGCATGATAAATATACCCCTAAGTTTGTAGTTTGTAGATTTCCTGTATCTTACTGCCTGCCTTCTGACCTCTGCCTGTTTAGGAACACTGAAGACTGCTACCTGCCCTGACCCTTGGCCTGTCTACTATCTGTACTTGTTTGCTGCCTGCTGTAGCCTTGGGCTTGAGCAGCACTTTGTTCTTATGGATTTCTGCCCTGTTCCAACCTTGGGTTCAGAGGTATATGTGGTGAGACATATGGGACACTGGTTACATGCATACAGTATGGTAATTTGCAATTGTCTCAAATGCCTTTCTTCATTGGTAGGCAAAATTATTGTACATTTAACATGACTTTTCCTTTCAAAAATAATCCAAGTGAATGAACTGTTAACACATTAGCTATATGACGTATACACACATACTATTTATATTTTGATGATTATTATGTAACATGAAAACCATTAAACCAATTTACCTTTAATATTGTTTTTGAAAAATGCTTTGACTTGTGGCTTTGATAAGCTTTTTTTATGGCTTACACTTAGGTGGGATTTCACAAAGGCAGAAAAAGAAAATCCCTCTCCATTACTATGATAATTACTTCAATAAATTTCCTTATGTCGTCTTTGAAGAAAGGTGGTAATTAAACTATGAAATTTTATTTTCCTGTGGGGACATATTAATTTATGGTCTTATGAAATATTTGTTTCAACACCAGATTTTTTACATTTTGTAAGCGCTCTCTGCCAAGAGAAATAAACTATTCATAAATGCAGTGAGAATGTATATAATATAATACTTGTTGTAATGTTTTTAAAGAGTGAAATAGTTAAGAGGAAAGTATTTTAGTTCTTTGTGAGTTAAAAAAGTTAACCAAAGCCTAAAATGCCAGAGAAAGTTATCTGGTTGGGGAAACAATATTCAGACAGTGAATATATAAGCAGAATAGTAAGCGCGTAAGGCTCGCAGACTAATGACTACGAGATATTAAGAGCCAGAAATAAAAGCTGTATTTTATTAAACCTCTGTCCCCTGGGTTTGTTCATAAAGTAATTACTACCTCAGTTTAATCCACTTTTCTAATTTTCAGTCTGTTATGGCATCTGTGATAAAGGTCAACATCTCTGCTCCTTCCTTCACTTGACATTATGTAGAATTGCAGTGTTTTTACAGAACCTATACTTTGTGTTAAGTACAATTAAGGAAGGTACAACAAGTTTAAAAACTACTTTACCTATTATTTACAGCATGCAAATTCTTGATATTGCTACAAGGACATATTCAAGAACTTAGGGACATCTTTATCAAAGAGTAAACTTAGAGCTTGCCACGGTGAAATTCCTCCACTCTCTGTTCGTTTCTATGGAATTTATAAAGACAGGGAATTCACCCTTTGAAAAACCCTATAGAAATGAATAGAAAGTAGTAGAATTTCACTGTGAAAGCTCTTTGATAAATATGCCCCTTTTTTATGCTTATATTTTCGAGCAAGTTACAGGTCTTAATCTGGCAATTAGAGTAATTTAGAGCATAGCCAACATTTATACTAATATACCAGTATTTCTCAAGATGCAAATTAACACACGCAATCCCTAATAAAGGGAAGGAAATTATGTAATTGTAAATATACTTCATTTAGCACCTCCTGTATATAGGCAAGACTATCACTACCTTATGGCATTTAATGGTAAGCCTTAAATCTACTGTTGCTGTTTTAGACTGCTAATACCAGGCTTTTGGCTCAACAGCTGTCTTTAAAAGTGATTATGTCACCAACCCAACTGATTCCCTGCCACAGTCATCCAACAATAAGGTCTCGGACACTCTGGGGATGAAGTACAAACAGAATGCAATGCAAAAAGTGCAAAAAGGTGGCAATCAGTCATTTATTTGCACTTTGCTCACTGTATTCTGCTCTTTGGTACTGGCTGCAGGTCTCTGCATTGCTTTTCAGAGCACAGAGATCTGCCTTTTTCATTGAAAAATACAGTGCTGTCTGGGTTTGTCAGAGCTGTACTTGTGAGGAGTGGTAGGGAGGTGGAATAAAGCTCCCTTCCCACCACCTAACTTGTGCATCATTCAGGCACACAGGTTAAAGGAACAGTAACACCAAAAATGAAAGTTTTTTAAATCAATTAAAATATAATGTACTGTTGCCCTGCACTGGTAAAAGTTGTGTTTTTGCTACAGTAACACTACTATAGTTTATATAAATAAGTTGGTGTGTGGCCATGGGGGAAGCCATTCAAGCTGGAAAAATGGAGAAAAGGCACAGGTTACATAGCAGATAACAGTTAACCTCTCTAGAATACAATAGTGTTTTATCTGTTATCTGCTATGTGCCTGTAACTTTTCTCCTTTGAATGGCTGCCCCCATTGCTACAGAGCAACTTTGTTTATATAAGTTTCCTGGGAAAACACACCAGTTGTACCAGTGCAGGGCAGCAGCACATTATATTCTAATTACTTTCATACACTTTCATTTTTTGGCGTTACTGTTCCTTTAAGGGGTGGCAGAGGCTCAGGTCCCAATGGTGCCCTGTCCTCACCATGTATCCAACGGCAGGTTGTAAAGACAGCGATGGCCTGCATCACCTGACTGTGCTCTCTGCACCAAGAGATGGATTTTAATCTGGCACATACTGTAAAGTGCAGGAGTGTAGCATTCCCACGCGGCATGTGCTTGTGACCCTTTTGAGTAAAAGAGAGCTGATTAAATAAGTAGTTTACAACTACTAATATTGCAGAAACAAAAGACAGATCATTAAAATTGTAAGTAATTGCAAAACTGCTCATAGAAGCACTAAGTAAGTTTACATCAATCTTCTTGCCAAAGATCATCCTTAATGAAATGGTGTAATATGCTCTATTTATTCTACTAAGATCATTGTACATTGTAGTAATGATCCAGGTCTTTAAAGTTGTCACAGTAGCTGTAATCTTTTAGAAGTGTCAGTGACACTCGCATGCTAAGTAAGCTCTGAGCAGCTGTTGAGAAGTTAAGCTTACAGGTCGACCCAAATTATCAGGCAGAAAATTAGACTGGCCTGTCGTATAAACTGATAGTTACATAGTTACATAGTTACAAAGGGTTGAAAAAAGACCAGTGTCCATCAAGTTCAACCCATCCAAGTAAACCCAGCACACCTAACCCACACCTACCAATCTATACACTCACATACATAAACTATAAATACAACCACTAGTACTAACTGTAGATATTAGTATCACAATAGCCTTGGATATTCTGATTGTTCAAGAACTCATCCAGGCCCCTCTTAAAGGCATTAACAGAATCTGCCATTACCACATCACTAGGAAGGGCATTCCCCAAGCTCACTCCCCTCACCGTCACATGCTACAGGGCTAATTATGTTTACAAGGTAACCCTTTTGAAATAAAAAATAACAAAAGTGGTATAAAGGTGATACCTTTATTGGCTAACTAAGATAATCATAGCAAGCTTTCAGAACATTTTAGTTCCTTTTTCAAGCTGATTACCTACATTTTTGATTGGCTAACATGGTACATCACCTTTTCCAGGGCTAATTATTAAATACTGGTGCTAGTTGCACTGGTTTCAGAGCTGCCATGTAGAAATGATCTGTCTTATTTACTTTTCTGCCTTATATTGTGACATTTATGTTCTGTAAACACAGTATATTGTGTCAGTCCCTAAGCTCAGTATCTGACAGCAGCACAGAGCATGTGCAGGGAATCAGCAGAAAAGAAGATGGGGAGCAATTGGGGCATCTTTGGAGGCACAAGTCTGCTGAAGGGCTGTGGGTGCCTTAGTCTTGTACAAAAGCCCAAAACATAATGTGCAGAGTTTCTGCCCTAGTTCTTTAGTTAGGCTTTAGTTCTCATTTAAGTTTTGAGTAGCAGCACACATGAGAAGGACTGCTGTCAATGGAGTCAATGTGCTTGTTTTATTCAAACTAATTTATGAACATAGTGTTTGTTGTAGTTGAATGTAATATTTAAACACAGGAATGTTGATGGAAGCACATATAAAAGGGATCTCTATATTTTTGTTATCACTGGTACATGTAATATGGACCAATGTCAATGTCATACTGTATGTGCTGAATGCATACATATTTTGTATATAATTGTATATAATATATTTTCATTGTTTCGCAAATTTTACGCCATTTCTTTTCCAAGATTTGCACGTTTTTCGGGGAAGCAAAACGGGACAGATTTGCTCATCCCTAATAACAATTATTTTTAAAGGCAAAAACTGTGCTCTGCCAATCATTCTCATTTTTTTTGTGTTCAAAAAATAGCTTTTTATCTTTTCTAGCAGCTGATCAACTCTAGAATGTTGGTTAGACCAAGGGGCACATTTACTTACTCACGAACGGGCCGAATGCGTCCGATTGCGTTTTTTTCGTAATGATCGGTATTGTTGCGACTTTTTCGTTGCCATTCCGAATGTTGCACAAAATCTGGCGATTTTTTCGTAGCGTTACTACTTGCGCGAAAAGTTGCGACTTTTTCGTAGCCTTCGCGCCGAGTACGAAAGATTCGGATTCATCCAAGCTTCAGTATGGTGACTTTTCTTGGGCCAGGTTGGAGCTGCAGTGTGCCATTGAGTCCTATGGGAGACTTTCCTTGGGCCAGGTTGGAGCTGCAGAGTGCCATTGAGCCCTATGGGAGACTTTCCTTGGGCCAGGTTGGAGCTGCAGAGTGCCATTGAGCCCTATGGGAGACTTTCCTTGGGCCAGGTTGGAGCTGCAGAGTGCCATTGAGTCCTATGGGAGGCTTCCAAAATCATGCTAAGTCTGAAAGTTTCGCCCGCCGCTTACTAGCGCTCAATACGAAAAAGTCACGACAAGATACGAGCGCATCGTAATGGCTCCAAAAAACTTGCGTTTTTTCACGCAAATCGTATTGGTAACGAAAAAGTCACGACAATTTCCGAAAAGTCGTAAAGGCGCCGAAAAAATCGCAAAAAATACGAAAAAGTCGCAAAATGTTCGTTTTCCAATCGGAATTTTTCCAATTCGGATTCGTGGGTTAGTAAACCCCTAAGTGTTGGCTACAGCATGGGTTAAACAGAATGCTGGCGATTTCCTTCTGTATTGTTCCTTCTAGATTGTAAGCTTTTTGGACAAGGCCCTCTCTACTTCTTGTTTCAGATATGGGTTCCTTTGTTTGTAAATCTGTATGTTCAAAGTATTCGCCAATTTATTGTACAACACTGCAGAATAAGTGTTTGTTTTATAAATGCAAGTTAATTATAATAATAGTAATAATAATAATAATAATAATAATAGTAATATGCACAAGTTGCAACACCAGCAAATTGATGCAGAGCACTCCTTTACCAGAGCCCAAGAAGGGCACATGGGGTTTTAATGAGCTCAGCTGTATATACTGTACATTATTGCACTTTATCTATGTATAAATAGGCCCTGTTATCTTTTACCCAATGTCCTCGTCATTTAGATAACTAATTATACTGTATATGGGAGAATGAGGTTGGAGACTATACCCATTACTTCTGTTAGAATGTAAACAGACATTGCAAATTGTACTGGACATTTTGATTGTCTGTTACTTTTCAAATTGAAGTAAGATTTTCTTTTTGTTACATAATCTTAAGTGCCTTTAGCTTTTAGTCATGTCCTGAGAAAATTGCCAGCTCTTTACTTATCATAAATTGCACTGAGAGTGTGTTGAATTAGTTTCTATTTATATTATAATAAAAAAAAGCATGAGGTAATTCTTTCTATTTTTCTGACAGTTTGGGTTGTTACTTTTTAATGGACTACTTTTTAAAATACCTAGGTGGGGAAGTATAAGGTGAAGCTGTTTGGTCAGCTTTCCCGCAACTAATGGTGATTAGCACACATCACCTGAAATGCAATTATTCAAGCATAAAGTTAAATGATACCAATGAATTATTAAGAAGGCGGCATAGCTGTGTTGGTTCTTGGAAAGGAAATGGAACAGCAGAGCTGGAAGAAGCAGCATAAAAGTGACAAGATTATTCTTCAATGAATGTCTCTGCCAAAAGGGGATAAAGTATTACAAGGAAAGAGTTGGTCACAGTGGTCATGTAATAGAAGAATAAAAACATTATTATGTGATTAAATAAGAGAATGGGTATGAGGAAACATACCTAATTGAATAGAATCCACTAAACACAGTTGTTCCACTTGTACTTCCATTTACTACTATGCCACACCTCACTGCCCCTTTGTTATAGGTATTAAATATATATCAAGAATTTTCATTTCCAGCTGTTTTTTTTTCATTCTCATTTCTGGTAATTTGTTAAACCTCATTTTGACTTCCAACACATATCCCACAATATTTAATGTTTTCTTATCTATTTTTGGGACAGATGCATGTGCAATAAATAGATAATGTTTATCTAGCTTTTATGTAATTAAATTATGTTGCAGACACACTTTAACTTGACTTGGTCATCTCGAACATATTTTAATCAATCTTCTCACAGCAACAGCTCTGTGTTGAAATAGTATGGTAATTTAACATATCTTTAATTAAATCTTTTTCATTACATGCTTGAAGAAGGGACCGTTAAAGTTAAGTTTGCACTCTAATTTTATAAAAATATTTATAAATAAAGTGCTTTCTCTCCCTCTCTCTGTCTCTCTCTATACTGTATATATATTTATGTATAATCAGAATAACTGAATTTAGCTATTTTTAAATTCAGTTTTTAAGAAGTGAGGTTTCATGGAAAATAATAATCAATGTTTAGGAAAGGCATTCTTTTTAGGTGTTAACTTATTTTTGACCACCAACCCCACCCCCCCAAAAACATATTTTTTTAACATATTTTGCTTTAATACTTAGCCTGTAAAGCAAATCTCAGACTATTTATTAACCAGGAAACTGATGTTTTCAGACATGTTTCAGAAAATGTTACTGCCCTTTAGACAGTGTATAATGCAATTATTTCTGAGGTCCATTTTCATGACTAAACCTGCCGCAATACTGCCAGAATGGTAAATTATGCATAGTGTTAAGTATAATGTTTCATTGCTTTATTCTGGCATAAGGAATATACTTTATAAAAACGTGTTGACAGTACTTCCAGACATTAAATAAACACAAATGAAAATCACTTAATGTGATAAAATGCAATAATGCTAGTTGTAGAACATAAAATTCTCTTTCAGCATTGAAAGCAAAATTCCCTGAGGATTGTAACTTGTTCTTAATTGGTATAAATTTGATAATGCATATTACATTTTAAGGATAATTTACAATCACTGTTACAAGTGTGGTCACGCTAGATAAAGCTACATGTGTTCAAACATGCTTCTTTCCTTTTACTATATGTGCACCAAAGCCTGCAGAGTCCACCCTGTCTGCCATTATGAAAAACATGCTAGTGTACCTATTGACACAAGACAACCATGGAGCTACTACCACTATAACCCTAAATATAATTTTAATTCCAGAATCCCCATGTGCAGTCATGTAAAAATGGGCAGTGTGCTTCCATCCACACACTCCCAGAATTTTCATTTATTAGTGCCAATGTGCCCTGATAAATAGCATGTAAGTGTGTCTATTGATGCATGGGAGAACCATATTTATTTAATTATTTACATAGTGCCAATACATTTCCACAGCACTTAACAGAGATTATTCATCTGCCCCAGAGGTCCCTATCTCATGCTATGGCCAATTTAGTCAGGAGCCAATTAACCTACCTGTATGTTTTGCAGGAGGAAACCAGAGACACACAGACTCTGCAGATAATGTCCATGCCAGGATTGAACTCAGTACCACAGTGCTGCAAAACAGAAGTGCTACTCACTGAGCCACCATTCTGCCCATAGAGCTACAGCCACCCTGAACACAGTTGTAATAGCCACAACACCCACACAAAAATCCCTTGCAAACGTAATTTTAATGGCATGCATCATAAATTTTGAAAAATTCTCTAAATATATCCAGAAATTGAGACCTGACTAAACTAGCTAGTTACTAATATACAGTAGGTAGTATTTATTAACAAGCAGAACTGTAAATAAATGTATATACACGTAACAATTCCCATATCCTTCTCAATTAATTAATACATTTGCATTTAATTTATTACTAGCATGCATGTTATTTTTGCCCAAGTAAATAACCTTGAATTTATAAGTGGCGAACCCTAATGTGCCAGTTGCTGCCCGGTCTTCCAATTTATATAATATCTGAAACATCCTATAGTTTTGTAGAGTTTCGAATTTTCGGCAAAAACATTACTGAAGTAACATTTCTACATTCCATATTAAATGAATTTTGTTATATTTTTATTTCAGTTAGCTTAGAGTAAACTAATAGCTTGACTGTTCCCAAATACCCTTTTTTCCAGAGTTTAAATGTTGAGCTAAGCAAATTCATAGAAAAAAACTGTAGGTCTTAAAAAGATTTTTAATCCATATCCCCTCCTTGATTAGGACGTCTACATTATTGTGCAAGGTGTAGCCATAAGCATAGAAAAATCCAGAACTGATCAAAATCACTTATGACAACACAATTGAAAAACGATAAGCAGTCAAGGCAGTGGAGAGTACAATGGGCAAACAAATATCAATTTACATATTTATGAATTGCAACAATTCCCCGGCTGCTCAGCAATCTATTTACAGTGCTTGTAGAAGAAAAAAAATCTTTACGAGCAGAATGTTTTCCCATTTCCAAATAAAACATAACTTTTATTTTGATCTTAAGCTAGAGGGTAGAGAGGCTATTTGTTCCAGAAATGCAATAGTCTTATATAGTTGTAGGTGTTTGATATGCCTGAGCTGTTGGTGTTGTTCATAATTTCAATTTTGATATAATAGGACGTGTTATCATCACAAATGCATTAAGAATGAGATACATATACACATTAAATAAAAGCATCAAAGTTTTACATATGAAAGCTAAAGTTTCATGCAACTTTTATTAAAAATTCTGGCAAAACAAAATATAAGTTTTAAGTATTTTAATTTTATTTTGTAGTGAGTATTATCTGACCAGGAATATTTTCTAACACTAACACTATATCTATGCAAGGGAGTTGTGTGTCTCTCACTTTACTAAGAGGTCAGAGGGGAAAAAAGGATTTTAAATTTAAAACCAACGTTTAATTCACAGTGGCTCTTCTGCGATCAGCTAGAACATAGCTGATGGCCTTGATAAGAGATCACTTGTTATGTTGGTTCTACTGCACTGTAAATCAGAAGCCCCGGGGTCTTTGTGAGGAATGCAAAGCCACAAATACAGAAGATTGTATCTACAGAAAGTGATCAGATTGTAAAAATAATAATAATAAAAGTGTTAGAAGCCAAAAAAGTATGAATGCAGAAGCCTAAACCACAAACATTTATATGCTACAATGTACATTTGGATTAAACAGTTCTTTTATTAATACAGTTATTATGCAATTAAATGACATGTAAACCCTACATTTCCTACCATGTATATAATTTGGGCCCATCTCCCCCACCCAAACCACACCATTTGTACTGCATATATCCCCTCCATTTTCCAGCTCTATAACATTTTCCTAAAACAAATAGCAGATTTCACCCAGCACCCATTTTCCCTCTCACACATTTTCAGTGGCATTTACATCTTCAAACAGCATGTGTGCACTGTAAAGTTCATGCAATTGTAGGGACCCATAGGGTTAAATGCCCTGTGGAGTGAATCCCTACCTCTTTGCACATATCCCCTTGTTACTGGGCAGAAGCCTTTGTAACAATTTATAGTTATGCTCTATGCCCATTGGGTTAGTTAGGTTGACCACTCCCCTTGCAGACTGATAAAGTGTCTAGCAAGGAGGAGTGGCTTCCCCTTTGGCTGCCTGTCTGCACCTTAACAACAGCTCCACTGAGCCTGGGCGCAGCAACAGGCCCCAGTAAGCCAAGCATACCCCAGATACAAAACCTGATCTGGAGAAGTTGGGGACAGGGCCCCGTGAATGAGGTTTATATAAAAGTAGCAGCTCTGTTATAGCACCTTCTAGAAGTGGTGAGAGTAGAAAGGTTAGATAGTAAGGGCAGCTGAGGCCCCAACTAGAAGACAGACGGAAGTATTTCTTCCACTAGGCAATGTTGCCTTAGCTTAGGGCCACGGACTAGTGACAGGATACAGGCAGGATAACCCCTGATCTTTGCCTAGCCGTAGGATCCACAGTGTTAAAGGTTATCAACCTGGGGATTGACTTCACTATCTGATCTGCTTCCTAAGTGGTGCCAGCTGACAGGTACTTTACCCTGCCCAGACTCCAAAAGAGGTGGGATGAACCGGTGGTACCCTCCTTTGCTATCCTAAGTGGGTTCTGCTACTTCTATCTTGTTCATGTGAGTACTGATCCTCTGTGAAGCAATACCATCTGTCTTGGATGAATAAAGCCTTGTATTATAGTTTACTACTGAACCTTCTGGCGTCCTATTTAATACATCTGCACCACACAGCCTTTGTGAGTTGTAGTTAAACCACAACCTCAGCTCCATTATCTGCTATTCTCTGCACAAACTATACCCTTCCTTTGAAAGAGAGTCCCAATGTATTTGTATATACTATTTTCCTTGTAGGTCATCTACATGCCACATAGTAGCCACGCAGTAGCTTCTGATCCCAGGAGTATATTCTATTATTCCTGTACTCTAGGTTGCATGAACTTGGTTTGTTGGGTTTTTATTAATTTTGTTGCATTCTATATTGTTTTTGATAAAATGTTTTTTTGCCGGTAAATGTATTTGTATATAATATTTTCCTAGTAGGTCATCTACATGCCACATAGTAGCCACACAGTAGCTTCTGAGGAAGTGGCAAGAAGCCATGGAACGCGTTAATCTTGTTATGTAAGATTCTGTGATGCTTTTAATGGAAATAATAAAAGTGACTTTTTAATGAAGAGGTGATTCCGGTGCTCCGTCTATATTTTCGTTTGGATCTACATGCCACATAGTTTTGCAATACTATACATACTGGTTATGAAAACTGATCAGTAGACATATTTATGTATTATCTTTGCACTGAAGGATATGTGGAGATAAGATCGGCTGGAAGTGAAAGGGTTAAATCAGTAATATCCATATACTGTCATAAAAATGCTAAGCAGCATAAATCTAATGTGTTCCTCCAGGATTCTTACTTGTTCCATTGCTCAAGTGCCTTTTCGCTCCCTGGGTTTTACTTGTTACATATTCTGATTTGAGATTTTATAACTTGAATTTATTGGTCTTAAACTAGAATATGTGAAATTCTCATTGTTGGAAAAGACACCAAAATTATATATTTTTCCTTTTTCGCAGGTTTAGTTCCAGTTTATGAAAATATGCATTTTAGGGGGGGGATGTTTATCAAAGAATGAAAACAAAATTTGCTGTATTTCCACTCTGTAATACATAGATATATGCATCTAAAAATCAAATTGATATTTGTGAAATTCTCCTCTGTTCCACCACAGTGCACTCTGTTTTCCCCCTTTGATAAATATGCCTCTAGCATCATTTCATTTTTTAAGGATTGTTTATTCCATGTATCGCAATACAGGTTAAGTTGGGTAGACACAATTACCCAATTCCTATATGTAGAATTTTCTGCTTTCATTTAATAAAGGCCTGCATTTCACCATATTCTAAGGAAGGGCTAGTCACCTTTAAAACACCCTAACCACCCAGAGATCTACTCATTACTGGACCACCAATACCATTTACCCACTAGTTCATATGTACAGCCAAGCAGGAGCTACTTCATAGTATTTCCTCTCAACTTTCATTGCCTGATTTGACTACCCAAAGTGGACAGCCATATAAAGGTGTTCTGACTGTTTGCTTCCTGGGCCAATCATCTGACCACACAAGCCACCTGACAGACAAAATGAGAAAAAAATAATTATTTTGGTTCCTGCACCCAACTTTATTTTACAGCCTATACAAACAATAAATGCATGAACCCTAATCAAATATTGGTCTGTAATGCATGGCTTTTGTGCAGTACAATGGTTTAAGCTCACTCAATTTTATCTCTAAAACAAATATTTCTAATTAAAGGTTATTTCGCCTTCACTTTCAAGACTTTTATTTTCATTTCTTTTGTTTGTCTGATGTTTTATCCCTTTTATACAGATCTCCAAAATGTTCAACTTATTTTGATGCATATATGTTTAAAGCCAAATGTAAATTGTGCCCTAAAAATAATTGGTTAGTGCTGAGGCTCAGTGGATAGCACTTTTGTGCTGGGGTCCTGAGTTCAATTTCTACTTGGACACTATCTGCAAGGAGTTTGTATGTTCTCCTTGTGTCTGCGTGGGTTTTGTCTAACACTCCAAAAACAGGTACTGGTGTGAATGATATACAAAGTATAATCTCTTTAAAGTGCTGTGTATATGTTGGCCCTATATAAATAAAGGATCAGAAGAGCATTTCATACAACTGTAGCCTATTTTTGTCCCCAACAATTAAAGAACCTGTATTTTATTCTTCACACAAATGTCTGCATAACTTAATGTGAAATATCACTATCATACTTTTCATTTACCATGAAATATTTATTATATTGTTATTGTCTCTAAGCCACAGGTGATAGAAAAATGTTTTGATCAAGACTGGCATGTTGCAATGTAAAGACTTTGTTTAATCAACCCAGCATGTTCCCATTGATACTGAATAAGGAAATGGAGATGGCAGTTTAGATTCTATGGGCCCAGATTCACTTAAGTGTGATAAAATTTATCGCATGCTTTTTTGCGTTAAATAAGTCGCGATAATTAGCGCGCGATTCACTATAGTATTATCGCGTGCGTTAAGTCGCCATTTTCGCATGCGGTATTTTTCGCGCTAGTTTTAACACATGCGTTAATTTCCGCGCTGAAAAGAATACGGTCGCATGATTCACTATAAATTAGGCGCGCTAAATATCGCATTAGGCTATGCGAAAATTAACACCTACTACAGGCAGGCGAAAAATTATAGAAAAGTACAGTAAATGAGTTTTTGCCAATAAAATATGGACTTACAGTGTTATTTATTCAAGTATGTGTCTTTTTTACTCAATTTTACTAAAGTCTTGGCATGTATGGAATTTCGCTACTAATATACAGTACTATAGCGGTAAATATTTAGTCGCCAAAATATACAGTACTATAGCGGTGAATATGTTGTCGCCAAAATATACAGTACTATAGCGGTGAATATGTTGTCGCCAAAATATACAGTATTATAGCGGTGAATATTTTGTTGCGATAATATACAGTACTGTAGCGGTGAATATTTTGTCGCGCAAAATACATTACTATGTATATTTTGGCGATTTTTTTTGTCGTTACTTTGTAATCTCGTGACTTGCGGACATTTTGTGGCGATTTTGTAATCTCGTAACATGTGCGACTTGGGGCCATTTTGTGTCATTGAGCCTGCAGTCACACTACAGAGAGGATCATGCCTGGGGTTTTTATCTGCTACCAGGGGAGAGGCGCTATATTATCAGCGTGCTCCTGCGCTCAGGATATGAAGACCCGCCGCTGGGGGAGAGGAAGAGGGCAATCCTGGGCGAGCTAAGAGAAGGTTTGCTCGCCGGGTTTGCCCTTGATGTGGGCCCCCGCCTGCTCCAGCGTCTGTGGTCTGACCTGAAGCGTAGGAGTCCAGATCTGTTTGCTGAAATTGTGGAAGGTAAGTATTGTACTTTATTATGCTGTTACAGTATACGTTCAGTAAAAGATTTAGCAAGTAATTTGAACTAAAGGTACAAATGTAAGAAATGTCAGGGATGACGAAAGTAACATAGTAACATAGTAAGTTGGGTTGAAAAAAGACATACGTCCATCACGTTCAACCATAATGCCAGTGAGGAACTGAAACGTTGCTCACAATAAACCTCTGAATATTATTTCACATCTTTGTGACTCCTTGTCAAAATCCTGTGTGTGCTGTCACCCCATGCCTGTCTAGATTTTGTTTTGCCACAGGCACCCAGGTGTTATTGTTCCTTATGGTGTGCAGCTTCCCAGCTCTTCCTATTGTATATATATATATATATATATATATATATATATATATATATACACACATCTATTTTCAAATACATATGCATAAATGAGTTTAAAGCAGGGGGAAGCAGCAGGGAGCGGCCCATAGTGTGAGTCATTTGGGGAAGGGCCACGTATGTTTTAGGGGGCCCTGGCTAACAATGTCTGTGTGTCCTTTGTATTGATGTGAGGGTTCACAGGGGGAGGGGCCATTGGGGGCGTGGGAGGAGGGGGGCCCAAAAATGTTGTTGTGAGGGGCCCCGTTATTTATGATGGTGTATGAATGTATATATATATATATATATATATATATATATATATATATACATATATATATATACAGTATATATATATATATATATATATATATATATATATATAAATATAATATATTACACAAAATAACATCTTGCAATACTATCTCACAGAACTTCAGCTGGCGCCTCCTCCCCAGGCCCAACCCCAGGCCCTCCAGGCTCCTGTGGCCCAGCAGGCTCCACCGGCCCCCGAGGCCCGACCTGCGGCCCCCGAGGCCCGACCTGCGGCCCCCGAGGCCCAAGCACCGCCCCCCGAGGCCCGACCTGCGGCCCCCGAGGCCCAAGCACCAGCCCCCGAGGCCCAAGCACCGGCCCCAGAGGTCCATCCACTGGCCCCTGAGGCCCATCCACTGGCCCCGGAGGCCCAAGGACAAGTGGCCCCCGAGGCCCAAGGACCAGCGGCCCCCGAGGCCGAATACGCCCCCGAGACCCCAGACACCCCCCCCCTTGATTCCTCCCCCAGTTTCCCCCCAGGCCCTTGAGTTCTCCCCCCAGGCCCCGGACTCTCCCCAGGCCAACGGCTAGGCGCCAGGTTCTCCTGCGCATGAGGGACCATCCGTGCAGGAGGACCTGGCCAACATGAAGGCTGAGCTGGCCCAGCTCCAGGGGGAAGTGGATCAAATAAAGAGGAACATTAGAGAACTCAAGGGCAGCAAGCCCTAAGTTTTTTTTCCCCCCCTTTTTTATTTTATTATATTAAGTAAAAGTTTTTAGTTTTCTACTTTTGAACTGAGTAATGTCTCATTATTTTTCCTTCCTTGATATGGTATTCTATACTTTCATGTCGTTTCTCCTACACTCTTACATTTATCAGTAACAGCATCAATATGCTATATGGGTTAAATGTTTTCAAATATTCTGGCAACAATTTTGTCTTTAGCCCATTTTGCTGAATAGTAAAACTTGCGTTAATTAGTACGTAGCATATTTTCTGGCGAGTGTGATAACTGCCAATCCAATGTTTTGTTGCCAGAATAATTGCAATATTATATTTGTTCCTGTTTAATAAAGTGCCCATAACACATTTATACAGCAACTCTCTAGCACTCTGTACTCTCCCAGGGCAAAATGTCGCCAATTTTATGCTGCCGATTGTCGCGTGCGTAATGTTGCGACAATTAGCGCATGCGATAAATAGCGTGCATGCGGAAAATACCACGCACGCTATTTATCGCAACAAAATTATCGCATGAAATACCGCGCGTAAAATAGCGCGAGTATGCTTATAGTGAATCGTCACGAAAAATTAAGGCACGCTAAATTTAGCACACGTTAAATCGCACTTTAGTGAATCGGGCCCTATATGTCTATGTCTGTGCAGTGAACTAATTTTCATAAGACAATGTAACACTGATTACTCTTTCTCACTTTGTTTAATAAAGCATCTAAAATTAAACTTTAATTAAGCTACTGCAAAAAAAAAAAAATACATTTATAGGGCTCAGGTCTCTTTCATCAGGGATGTTTCCTTTGAATACGTGTGAAACTCATTCAATAGAAAACTACAGCCTCACAAAATACCCACTACACCAGATATTTCTAAGAACACGTAGCCTAGGCATATGAATCATCATTGGTGCAGACATTTGCCTGCATGTGCCTAGCCTAGAACCTGGTGTCCTTTAGCATAGCTGCCGGGCTTTATGATATTATATTGTTTGGGACCAAATATTCTTGCTTCTATTAACAAAAAAAAACAAAAAACAAACATGTGCTTATACCAGATGCGCATTTAATAGTATTCCATAAACTATAAATTTGAAAATTGTACCGTGTACTTATTGGTCTACACACAATGGGGTCATTTAGCAACAGTGAATGTGAGTTTTTGCCACAGTTCATGTTTTTTTTTAGACTAAGTCGCGAAGAATGTAAATGCAAAAAAAATTGTAAAAACCTGAGTATAAAAATTGAGCATCTAAAAGCTGGTGAGTTTGTGTAAAAGTCAATGGTAGCTGTAATTCAAGCTCTTTTTAAATTTGAGTTTTTGAGATTCATTTATAATTTGGCAGACTCATTGATGGATAGAATGTAAAGACTGCATTTAAGGTTGCTTTTTCATTCTCAACAAACAAGTTTTTGAAATTCAAGTTTTTTAAGGTGACCTGGTACCCTAAGCAATCATTCCAAATCCTTTTATATTTTGTTAGTTGAGCAGGATAAACTTTATTTACAGTAAAAAAATTATTTAAATCACAACAAGCAGGCAGGCGCCATTTTGTGGACACTGAAAGTTTTGTTTCACCCAAAAGCTTGTATTTGAGTCAGAATGGGGGATCCTAATGCCCATGCACAGGCTGCACAATTATAGACTGTGAGGAGGGAGGGGAACTGTGGGGAGTGCAGTGTCATCTAGGAAGTGCTAAATGGAAAGTGAAAGTAATTGACTGCCCCATCTGTATTCCTGAGGCAATATATGATTGACAGCTCAGATTTTCAAATACCTTTATAACTGGTTATTTTAACGAAAAAATAATCTGAGTTTCATGTTTAATTTGTAAATGACTTTTATTATACATCTTTTTATGTGTGGATGACAAGCCCCCTCAATAAATAAGCATACAATTGAAATTTCTGAGTTTTCATGTTTTCTTAAATTAGAAAAAAGATTTTTACTAAATATGCCTACAGGCATGTGATTTTCTGTCTAATTTATGTAAATGAGCGAGAAGTTAGTATTTGCAGGAGGAAACTCAATCTAAGGGTATCATTGGACTACCCTTAATGTAGGGTAACTGTAGGGCAATATTTTAAAATTAATACCCCCTATTACAATTTTTATGTTGTTTGCTGGTGTTTAAATACTTTTTTCTAATTGTATCTACTTTTCCTGCCCAAATGGAAAAATTGGGAGGTGTGCCGCACAACTGCAAATGCAGCACCTCTAAATTAGCCAAGTTAGTTGCATGAAAAACCCCATTTGCCAAAAGTCCCTCCTTGCACTTCGATAAGGTTGCGCTCTGCACCACTGTTCTGCCACCTGTTTTGAATGAAGTGTAGTGATGGGTGAAATGTTTTGCCAGGCATAGATTTGTGGCGAATTTCCGTGTTTCGCCATTGGTGGATTGTTTTGCGAAATGGATGAAAAAATTTGCCACGGAAAAATTCACTGCACGTCCAAAATTGTCGCTGGCGTAAAAAAAGAATAGTCGCTGGCGTCAAAAGAATAGCCACATGACGAAACAATAGCCGCGGGCGACAAAATAATAGCCGCGGGCGACAGAATAATAGCCGTGCGACAAAATAATAGCCACGCGACAAAATAATAGCCGCGGGCGACAATATTCTTTGCCGCACAACATTTTTGTCGTTTCGCTCATCACTAATGAAGTGCAGTTGTGCACATCAATGCATCAATAGGAGCAGCTGACTTGTGCCTAAAGAATCATTTCTCCAATCCATCATTTTGATGACAAATGCCAGAAGTGACACCAACAGGAACGTTTTAAGCACAGATTGCCACAATTGAGTCAGATGCAACTCCTCTGGATGACCACAATGATGCTAGAATTATGGGGGGAAATGTTGCATTGTGGAGAATTACACTTTGCCCACTAAACTTGTGGTCATAATTGACCCCTATAGCGTATAAAAAATAATATTCTTGATACAAGAATACAGCTGTTATACAGTATAACACCACTGAAATATTATTTTCAAAAGTATTATAGATGCTTTTTTTTATAGAATCACCAATTCAATATTTTAGAAACTCCAATAATCACATTATGTTTTGTGCTAAGTTAAGTAATGCATCTATAGATTCACTGAAGACAAGATCTAGACTTATGGGAATATTTTAAAATATGCATTATAAGTAAATCTAAGATAGGTAGGAAGCAGCCTAAAAGCATTTTCTGGTTAAAACCTTACATTTCCAGTAATTTAGCAATTTATTTCTGTAAATCTGAAAATCCAGGTTAAACTTGAACTAAAAACAGTTTTTATGGAAAACATAATAAGTGATGTCAAGACCAATAAATTGTTATTTCTTAAAATTGCTCCTAATGCTCTGCAATTGTGAGTACCCAAGAGGGAACTTCTTCAGAAAAGTTATTCCGTTGTGAAACTTAAGTGCATGGCTAAAGGCAGATCTACATTACCTAGCACAGAGGCTCGTTTCGAATTGCACATTTTTGGTGATTCTCCAGCAACAAAGGTGATTCCTGTATCTAATGTATTTTTTGTCATAAAACTATTGGGCCCTTGCAGCCACTTGGCCAACAGAGAATTTACTCTTCAGTCCTTTATCAGGACACCTTTGGAATTCCTCTATGAACACCATGTCTCTGCACTATGTAGACTTAATTCTCTACATCTCAGAGTAAACGGATAGCGATGAGCAAATTTATTCACCAGGCATGGATTTGAAGCTTATTTAAACCATTCTTTAGGTACAAGTGTGCTGTGACTATTGATTCTGGGCTACCACCTAGTTAACTTTTTCGTTACTAATACGATTTGTGCGAAAAAACGCGAGTTTTTCGTAGCCATTCCGAAAGTTGCAACTTTTCGCGCAACTTTTAACGCTACGAAAAAAGGGGCAGATTTTGCGCAACTTTCGGAATGGCTACGAAAAACTCGCGTTTTTTCGCGCAAATCGTATTGGTAACGAAAAAGTCGTAAAGACGGCGAAAAAATCGTGAAAAATTCGCAAAATGTTCGTTTTCAAATCGGAATTTTTCCAATTCGGTTCAGATTCGTGTCTTAGTAAATGTGCCCCTAGGTGTAGCAGAGCTCTATTCAGAGCTGAAGTAAATAAGCCCTTCAACGTCCAGCAACCTATAGGATAAACTAAGATGTTTGCTTTTAACAGAAGACTAGTAAATGTTACCTGCTGATTTGGTTACTACTGGGAACTGTAGCAAGCTTTGCACCTTTTATTCATTTCCCAATTAAACTACCTTCTTTGCTGTTGAGACTTGTTCTTTTTTCACCTTAAGGCAGCAGTTGTAATTAGTCCATACAAATTGTCTACAATACAAGGAATTTTAATGAATAATTACGGCTGATTTAAATTGGTTGTAAAAGTAGAAAAAGGCTGACACTAAGAGCATTACATTTGACTTTAAGGTATCAATTCTACAAGATGCCTAAATCCCAAGATTTTTGCAGTTACTGCTGGGATAACCTCCTGAAAATTGTTTTCCTGAAACATAATTTCATCACCATATGGTAAAATGTTATTTTGGATTTGTTGATTTGTATACATTTAAAAGGAAGGGAAATCAAAAAGCCTCAATAAAGTGGCTATAGCAGTGCCCTAAAGGAGTTATGGAAGTGGGAAGTCTTTTTGCTTCTTTGTGGCACATTAAAAACAAAATCCTTACCCTATCCTTCTGTTAGATCTGTTTAGTTGTAGATAGTTAAAAAATAAAAACTGGTGAAACTGTGTTTATTGTTCACCTACCTGCTATGGAAACAACACAACAGTGTTTCTTCATATTCTAGTGCTTTTGGCACGTTTTGTACCTTGTTTCTTTATACTTCATACGGTATAATGTAAGATCAATGTAACTTTTTTGATGTTAATTTCATTTTATTCACCAATAAAAACAATAAATAACAAAAAAAACAAAAAAACAAAATCCTGTTGCTCCAAGGTCCTCAGCAGATTCCAAAAATTAGAATCCATCTTGCCTAACTCATTTTTGCAAACACATGCTAGAATGTTGCTGGGAAAAATGTTTGCTGAGAAAAAATGCTGTCTTTTGAGCTTGAAAAACAGAACAATGCAGAAGTCATATGTTCCGCTTGCATATCACTGTGGGATTGGAACCAACTAGGTGAAAAACAAACTTTTGCCATTTCACAAATTTTTCAGCAGTTCTGCAAATTATTAGACAAAGCAAAGGCAGCAGTTTTGCTCATTACAAAATATATGCTATATCTGGAACAAATCTTTCCCATAGACGGCCATCATCAGAAAATGTATCCTGGTAAATAAATTAAAAAAAAATTATACATACTAATATATGTATGGCTTGTGTCCAGCATAAGCTTCCATCACTTTTGTTCTTTCCACTACTCCTTTTTGGTGAATTCCCTCTGCTGCCAATTTGGTGCTTGTGCAAAACTCTATAATCCAGCACCATTTGATCCCCCTCCAGACACCATACTAAAAATCTACACCCCAGCATTATGCATTCTGGGGGCACCGCCCTCATTTTTGTTGCTTTTGAAAGAAAGAAACCAAATTCTACTAAGCGCTTTATGGTAATGTTGCTGGTGAGCTCATGGACAGTAGCTCATTGTTACACATATATAACATTGCTAGCAGCTATTGTGTATTCCGGTTATGAACCTTATGCAGTCACATATTTGCTGGGATTAATATGGTTGCCATTAGCAATTGTTTAACAGCAAATCTTTCTCTATATTCATGGCATTTTCCTTTTATTTTTGTGTCAGTTTTATCTTGACCTGCAGACCTGCAGACTTCTATACTCTTTTGCTGGAGTGTGGGGAGGTCTATCTGCATTTCGAAATACACATTACCTTAGGGTAACATGTAGTCAGGATAGAACATTCTAAAATATTGGAAAACATGCTACAATATAGGTAACAGCTATTTTATTGTAAGCACAGACTTTTAGGTGAAAAAAACCCACAATTTTTGTTTTTTAAGTTATAAGCACAAATAGAAATATAACAGACCTTTTCCTTCTTTAACTCAAAGCAGGCAGTTTCTCAACAAAATAAACCTCAAGCATGTGGACTGACTATTTACACGAATAGAATGGGCAGCCCTAGAATGGATGAGATGATATCTCTGCACTTAGGCAACACGCTGAAAGGCCTTATTTTTGTATTGTTACCTAACAGAAAAAAAGTCATGTTGTCTTTGAAATCTGAAAGGTTTGCAGTTCTGCTGGCAGAATACACAAGCAAATATGCTGCATTACAAAGCAACAAGAACAGTACTTTTATCTTTTCAATTCACATGATTTCTCTCAAGTACTAGAAGATACAACCAGAAATGTGTATTCTGTTTAAATTAATTTTTATATTTGGATGTTCAGTTTACAAATGTTCTAAGAGCATTGGAGCATCCACAGCTGAGTATGTGGACATTTGGCTGAAAGATTTTCATCTGCATTCCATATAACATTTGATTTTTCAAGCAACTTGTTTTTTTCTACTGTTACAATCTGAATATGCTCTGTATATCAACTAACTGAAACTATTACACAGTGACATCTAGTGGCCAGTACATGCACCATGTCAAACATTATGTTTACGGGAATCATTTACGTGACCTCATAAACGGAGCATATTCTGCTTTTTGTGATTCTTTATTTAGCATATAGCACACATAACATGAACTGATATAGAACCTAACAACATGCAATTGCAATATGTGCTTTTCTAATACAGGCTGGTTATTTCATGTGACTGCCTCACATCTGATCTACCAGTTTTGCAGCACCAAACTACCAGCATACATTATTACGTTGCTTCAGATTGATACCTATCTCTTGTATAATTATATATTGTATAATTATATCATATAATGCCTGTATAATGTATGCGGTTTGTATTTTCTCCCTTGGGATACAGGCACCTAAACAATTCTAAAATATCTGTTGAATCTGTCATTGACACCAGTTCAAGGAGGCATTTTTCTTAGGATATTTAGAAAACAGGCAACTATCAGCCATGGTAGCAAGTAGGTACATGATAAAACCTTAGACTTTCATTAAATACACTGTCAGTTGCAATATGTGAGTACCACATGAAGTTTGGGAAAGGATTAATGAGATGGTACTGCTTATCTGAGCCTTTCTATGTGTGCACAGCTCCATAGGGTCAATGATCCTTCTTTATTCTCTGCTATTATTCTGTCACAGGTACACAAGGATATGGGAACAATGAATGAATGAACAATAATATACATTTTTGACTACATATATTCAAACCAAAATACAACTAGAAGGCAGTAACAGTTAGTTTTTCTTTTATACTGTTAAACTTTGTTTTGTTTTTTTGGATATTGATAACACTTTATTAAGGAATATTTCTGACATGTTTAAACAGAGACAATGTCAAAATGATTGCACAAATATGATAAAAAATGAATGAGGACTTGGTAAAATTCAAGGATTGGTTTTGTGTACCCACAATGACATTGCTATATATTTGTAATACAAATCTAAAGTACAGAAAGGTTAACATATTGTATCAGCATTCTCAACTAAATTTTTTAATTAAGGGCCTATCTACTTTCTGCTGCCACTGCTACACACAAGTGTTCTGCAAATACAAGTGGGCTTCTTGACCAACTTGCAGATACTTCATTATGTGCTTCATTTGGCAAGGAATGGCCATTTTCCTCATTAGATTCCAGTTGTTAAAGATTTACTTGGCAACGTAACTTGCTTAACGTGTTTCCAAATAAGAATTCAAATTAGGGCTCTTGTACAGGTGTGTGTTTGTGTGCTTGTGTGTGTGGGGTTGTGTGTGTGTGACACTTGTTTGAGATGCAGGTTTGAGTACTAGTGTTCACAGTTGTGTTTTATTGCTTCCTCATTTCATGATTCATTAAAAAGGACACTGTAATTAGCAAACATATTGGCACATAGTGCCGGACTTAGTATAAGGCCATAATTTAGTGTAAGGCCAGAAGAAATTCTGGAAAAAGGCTCTTTTATGCTTCAGTAAACATGGCAAACTGCAAAATATGATAAGCTTTCTGTACATGGCACCTACATGGGTTGTATTAGTGGGTCTTATAATATCAAAACTTCAATTCTTTTTTCAGATTTGCTTTAGAAACACTTGAGCACTTAAACTCCTTCCCCCATATGTAGTAAAGAACACACAGTCTGCCCAGGTGCAGTAACCCATAGCATCCAATAAGATGGTTGCTTTTCAACAGGTGACCAGAAATTACAATTTTTGGTTGCTATGGGTTACTGCACCTGGCCAACGTTAAGGGCAGATTTATCAAAGTGTGAAATAGTGGATTAAAGGGGTAGTGCAGTTGTGTAATAAAATATGAATAGAGGCAGATATTACAAAGTGTGAAACTCACCACAATAACATTCTGTTATTTTCAGCTACTTTCTATGTGATTTGAAGAGGCATATTTATCAACTGGTGAAAATTAGAATTCACCATTTGATAAATACACCTCTAAAAATCCCATATGAATGGAGAGTGGCAGGATGTTACCGTGGTACGCTCTCATTTTACACTTTGATAAATTCTCCCCATGTGTATTTTATTACACAATCAAACTACTCCTTTGATCCACTATGGGCAATGTACTATAAAGATACAGTCACTGTCTGCTTAGGTGTTTGCTTAATGTGCCATGGCCTCAGGGAACTGTGATCCCTAGAGAGCTATGAGGGGTTATTCCTCCCATTTAGTTTTTTCCTATTCCTGTAGGGATGCTGTGGAGATTTCTAAAAACAGTAATAAAATGCTTGTTTATATTTTTTTATAAAATTATCTTTAATTTCCCTCTCTCTATAAATATGTACAAAATAAATCACAGCCAGCACCAAGGGTCCTGTGGTTCAAAAAGTTCTTATATTATTATAATTGCATGTACAACCTTAAAAAAGGTCCCAAAGGGGACTGAAACGTCGGCTGTACATGCATTTATAATAATACACAAAGTTTTTGAACCACAAGACCCTTGGGGCTAGCTGTGATTTATATTGTAGGTGCTGTTTTAAGGACTTCATATATACTGTATATATATATGTAACTTATTGGCCAATATTTTGATTTTTAAATAGTGCCTAATCACCAAGTCCAGGTTGGAGCCAATGATGCAGATAGAGCAGTAGAAGTTCAGCAGAACAGTCTAGGTTGAGATGGTTTAACCCAGTATCGGTGAGGCTATTTTCTTGCCTAGGACTATTGTCCATTGGCAGATTATTTTGTGAAACGGGCGGCAAAATCCGCCACATAAAAATTGGGCGTGCAACAAAAATTGTGGCCCACGTACAAAAAAAGACGCATGTCAAAAAAGTTGTTGCTCGTGTATTTTTTTTGGCGTGCGCGACAATTTTTTTTTTTACATGTTACATTTACGCTGTTTCGCAGATTTTTCGTCGCTTTGCAAATCATTTCAAAAATTCAGAATTTTCCAGCGAAACGGGACAGATTCGCTCATCACTAGTATTTACAAATGAGCCAGTCATCCACTTCTAAAGGGGAAAGGAAAATGACATGAGATCCCCATGCTGAATACATAACTTTGCTGGGTATGCATATGAATAACATATTTTTAACATATTCAATAATTTAACATATTTTTTATGAACTAGGTGTCTCGCTTCTTTTTTTATTACTGTGATAGTTAACATATGTTTCTAGACTGCAAAAGAGAAATCAGGGTAAAATTTCTCCCTGCGCCATTGTAAGAGAGAGTACCTTTAGTTCTGGCCTATAATGCACTGTAACAGTCTTTGTCGTGTAGGAGAAATGGCGGTGAAGTAGCTTCCAGTGGAGAGTTCCTTGGTGTAACTTGATGGGCTTTCTCCCCAGCAAATCATTTTTTAGACACAAGTTTATTTTAATAAAAAACTACGATTGGTGCTTCTCCACCCTTCTCCAAATCATCGGATTTGTCTAATGCCATTTTAAACTGCTGTATAATGCTTTACATGTTGTGTTGCACATGGGGGAAACTGAGTCTTCTAGAATAGAAACCCTGGTTTCAACAGTTTTGCAGCACTGAAAAATCTGTTTTTATTCTCCTCTAGCTGAGCCGTGGCAACCATATGGCTACCTATTATTCCCCACATGCATTTCTAAATTGGTTTGTGTAAGTGGGAGGGTGGAGAAGAAGAACAGTGGAAGATTGCTTTGGCAAGAACCTTTTGCTGGGTATGCATGGAGTGATCAAGGGGTCAGAGGGTGGTTCTATTTTACAGGACAGAAGTATTGTAATTGGAGCTTTGTCTATGTGCAGTAGGATAGGGTGCCATCTTGGACATTCCCCCCAAGTCTCCCCTTTTTAAGACAAAAAATCCAGTCAAGTCTTAATATAGGTTTTGGTATATATTCCTTTCATTAAAGGTGTTGTAAATGTAGTTAATTTTGCAATCTAATAATCTTACTTGCAAGAACCAAACATAAAGTAGTTTAAATGTAACTGATTGGCTGTTTAGCTCAAGGAATAACAAAAAGCATAGGATGGAGGACTCTTTTGAAAAGATAACTGTCATCAGTATCTAAGATTTGTATCTGGTAATTAGTGAAAGAAGGATAAAATGAATCCCAAAGGAAAAGATAAAACCAATAGAGGGATTATGTACACAAACTGCCTCTGTGTCTTAACAAGTTTGTATGGGTGAATATTGCAATACAGGGCCCTTTAACGGAGCATTTTTTTCTGGCCAAAATAAGGGAAAAAGAAGCAACATATTTAGCATTACTTTGCTCCATGGAGGTTACTTCAGGGTTCTGGGTTTAAAATATTCATAAGTTAACTTTCTGAACTGCCTATTCAGTCTTGTAGAATTGAAAAATCTGTCTTTTAGATTGTATAGGTGCTACATCTACAGGTTTTTTGTGCACATGTGGTTCCAAAGTTATTTATATGAGTATTACATATTCTTTACCTTGCTGTACATATTAAAATGGGGTACATTACTTATTTATGTTCTGTGGCTACAAGATACCTGCAAAGCATTAGCAGCCACTAACAGAACATACACAATTATACTGAGTATAACACGTGTTAAAATATAATGGGCAACTCACCTTGAGCTGATCGTAATTACAGATAATTTAGAGACATGCTGATACACAATCTGCGAATTCATTTTCAGCTCCCTAGCATGCTGGGTGATATTTTGAGACATCATGGTCTTACTACAGTGATTCTGACTGTTCACCATGTATTTATGCATAATAAATGTCATCTCAGCTACCTATAGTCATTATAACTTGGAACATACTGTTGTTCTAAAAAATATTTCACTATAATATCTGGAAAGTTATTAGTTATATCATACTCATATAAATATGATACATCACTTGTAGTAATTAACACTTCATTTCCCAACAGGCAGGGGATGTCAAGTTTTCCTTTTAACAGTGATGAAATTGTACTGTATTTAAAAAAAAGGTTAAGTGGTCACATCTTCATCTGGTGTTCCACTAACAGAGATAAAAAAGTCAAAGAAGGTTATATATCTGGGAAAAACAGGATGACAGAGCCCATGGTTTTTGCGTCTCTCAAAGATTCTGAAGGTCATAGGTAAATACAGCCCTTCAGTTGGTCACTGTTGTCACTTGTTTATCATTGTGAAGAACAAATGAAGATTGTGCTATTTGGCCACAAGTATTTGTAATATTAATAAGAAGATACAGAAAAAATATTTCTTTGTCATACCTAAAGTACCCATAAAAAGTGGACAAAATAGACCACAAACACAGCCATATTAAGCATAATAGAGCTCATAAACTACTAGTACAGCCCACTGGGTTTACTTTCACCCAGGCCTGTCAAATCTAAATCTTTGAGACAATTCCAAATAATTGTGCTTCTGAGAAGTGAACTCAAATACAGGCTAGCAAGGCACATTGTGAGCAAAAAACATTGCTCTTTGTGCTATTTTTTTCCATCTTGCCTTTTAGTACTAAAGTTTGTATTATAGTTGCAAGTTTAAAGTATATCTGGCAATAAAGAGAACTCTTAATCCAAGCATCTACATTATAAAGACCTGCCCAGTATGCAGTACAAAAGGGGAAGAAATTTATCAAAAAAATAATGAAAACAAAGTGGAACACAAACAAAATGCAGGAAAGATGAATGGGAAATATTGAGTCCCCTATTTATTGGCCACTCACGTTCAACCATAATGCCTATATATAACCTGCCTAACTTCTAGTTTATCCAGAGAAAGGCAAAAAACCCCATCTGAAGCCTCTCTAATTTGCTGCAGAGGGGAAAAAAATCAGACCAGTCCCTGGATTAACTTGTACTATCTCCCATAACCCTGTATTCCCTCACTTGCTAAGAAGCCATCCAACCCCTTCTTAAAGTTATATAATGTATCAGCCAGTACAACTGATTCAGGGAGGGTATTCCACAACTTCACAGCTCTCACAGTAAAAATCCTTTCCGAATATTTCCGAATTTTTAAACGGAACCTCCCGTCTTCTAAACGGAGTGGGTGCCCTCGTGTCCGTTGGAAGGACCGACTGGTAAATAAAGCATTAGAGAGGTTATTATATGATCCCCTTATATTTTTATACATAGTTATCATGTCACCTCTTAAGCGTCTCTTCTCCAGTGTAAACAGACCCAACTTGGCCAGTCTTTCCTCATAACTGAAACTTTCCATACCCTTTACCAGCTTAGTTGCCCTTCTCTGGACCCTCTCTAACTCAATAATGTTCCATTTAAGCACTGGAGACTGCTGGGTCTTCCCCAGCCCCTCCCAACAATTTGTCTACTTGTTCCACCACATGCCGCAAATTTTTCTGCGGCTAATTTTTTAATTTGTCTCGCGAAACAATCCGCCAATGGCGAAATGCGGAAATTTGCAGCAAATCCATGCCTGGCAAAACATTTCGCCCATCATTAACAGATATCATTATGTAACAGAAGTTACAACTATCTAGATGTAGTGTATAAAAGAGGTCAGGTATTTTCCTTGCTTTGTTTTCCATGGAGTGTCTAAAGGCATGTTCCCCTGGCATGAGCAATAAGAATTAAACATTAACCTTTCTATATCAGATCTTCATTATATGAATTAAAATTCTCTTCATTAAATGCAAAGTATTCTGTCCTTGAAAAATTATCCAGATTTCTTGAGGTTTTCATTGGTTGTCAACTTAGTCAATTTCCTTAGTGCACAATTACGTTTGATGTCCAACATTATTATGTTATTGTTCAGTTATCATGAGAGACTGTTCTCCAAAAGATCATGCATATACAAATTCTTCAATGTGAGTTAAATCGGATTATAATGGGTGAGACAAATAGTAGCCACTGCTTGATATGCATTATAATATATTCTGTAGAACTTTATGTATGCCAAAGTACCTATACAGGCACCGATACATCAGAACAAGTCCCTAATTTTAGTGATGAGCAAATCTGTCCCATTTTGCTTCGCCAAAAAATTTGCAAATTTTGCAAAAGATTCACAAAACGGGGAAAATGTTGCACATCAAAAAAAAATTGTCACACGTGTCGTTTATTGACACGCAACATTTTTTTTTTGCTGCAGGCGACATTTTTTTTGATGCACCGTAAATCCATGCCTGACGAATTATTTCCCCCATCACTACTTATGGCCTGTTATAAGAGATACCAAAAAATGAACAACCATAGGCATTTTCCTTAACTAAGTACAATACAGCAGGACATTTTTAGTGTGCATGGCAGTATTATATTTTCATACGATGACAAATAATTGTTTTAAACCAAATCAGACCCCACATCCCCAATAACACATACATTGACAGTGGCATGTGGGGGTTCAAGAAACCTTGATAGTTCTCACCAGATGTCATCACAACAGGTCAAAAGCATCTTCAGTGTATCAACAACACATACATTTCCAGTAATGAGACAATTAACATTCTTATCTTTTATGAAACAAAAGATCTGGTATCAAATGATGTTGCTTTTCAGAGAATCAGAGGCAAATGTGGTGAGATTTAATCAACGTTTAATCCTTTAATTAAATAAGGCCTTTGCAAGTAGTCATTTGATATTAATTACAGTTTAAGCTTATTCCTTTGTAAAGGTCTCATTGTATAAATTAGAACATACAGTATGTGCAGTACATAAGAATTGGTAATTATTAGGGGAAAAAAAACAATTGCTTGCATTGTCAATCTCTCCCACTCTCACTTAACATAATTTTAACATGACTAAAAAAGTAAACAGACTCATGGGGATTTAAAAGATTCACTGAAATAACAAGTAGCTGCATGGTACATTTTAGGGTGCGATCAGTGTTAATCTCTATTAATAAATAATCACTTAGCTGTATGTAAACTTTATAAGAATTAATCTAGTTAAAAAAAAAGAACATCAAGTACAATTAAAAGACTGTTTCAATGCAGCAGTTAGCAAGTACAATGAATTATAATCTCCCTGAGAACAAATCCAGAAAGCACATAACACAACCTGTTCTACTTCATTGAGTCATTTCTTTTCTAACCACAATTGAGAATTTAACTAAAATAGTATTAAAGAGATTATTATTATTATTATTTATACTAAAATTATTCTTATCATTTTATTATAAGGATTATGTATTTATAAAACGCCAGCATATATTGCAGGACTGTACAATAAGAGACACCTTTATAAACACTCAAGCCTTTGGGCACAAGCGTTACCAAGCTCTCACATGGTTTCTTCATCAAATAGACCGATTCCCGTGGATCGGGGTTTTATTTTCCCTGACCAGAAAATAAAAAGCTCTGCACCTAAAGCCTGCTGAGCTTCCTATTTTTTGGTTGGGGAAAAGAAAAAAGCGATTCGCACAAATCAGTCTAATCAAAAGAGTTTGGAAACTCCTGCGTTAGTTTTGGGATACGAAGGCTCGAGTGTTCATAAATGTGCCCCTAAATGTGTATATACATTGAACATACAGAATAAATACAACAGACTAGAACTCTTGAAAAGAGCTCAAAAAGAGCAGGACTTGAAAAAATTCTAAAAATCTATGCTAATTCTGATCTCATAAGAACAACCTTACTTAGTGACTACATTTTTTAGACAGTGGTTTTACCTTTAATAATATACTAGTTGGCAAAAATTACCCCATTGCTTGGCAAAAAGCTTTCATTTTTCAAAGTGGGCAGTTAACATATTTAGTCTGGTGTTTTAATTACAGTTCTACCAAATTCCACATGTCTAATGCAATTAAAATTGACTGAAAATTGTTCTTAAAAGTATTAGGAACTGTTTTAGGGCTCTGGCACACGGGGAGATTAGTCGCCCTGCGACAAAACTCCCTGTTCGCGGACGACTAATCTCCCCGGATTGCCATCTCACCAGCGAAAATGTAAATTTAAAATGTAAAATTGCTGCTGTGGTGCAATTAAATTTGTGCCACTTCTCATTGCTTTGGGTTATTGCTCCTGGGTGCTTTCTATTACAAAACCCCCTAAGTTCTCTATATGCAGTAGTTTCACTTCTGGTTTACATCAGTCTATGAGTAATACTAGTTAAAGCTAAGTTTTACCTAGGATGTGAATAAACAATATTATGTATTTTGATACTAACAATTGTCCATTTCTGTGAGCACTTATGTTGATGTAAAAATAATGTTCACCTTACTACAAATTGGTAGCCCCTAAACCACTTCCTATTTTTAGAGCGGATGAATTTTGAAGAATGAGACCAAAAGTTTTCCATGGACATATGCAAAAAAATATACATAATATACATTATTTTTCAGTATTCTATGCCAGGGCTGTCCAACTAGCGGCCCGCGGGCCGCATGCGGCCCTCGACCCCCCTCTGTGTGGCCCTCCACCTGTCTGGCTGCTTTGATGGCTTAACTTTGTGTTATCTTTAAATGGTATCAGTATGAGGTATGAGATTAACTGGCCCCCCTGCATGGTTCTCACCTCAGATGCAGGCTGTAATCCCCCTGTATTGTTTAAACATGTAATCCCCTGTGTTGTTCACACCTTTTAATCTCTGCATTGTTCACCCCCTGCAGTGTTCACACCTCAGACTCAGGCTGTAATCACCCATATTGTTCACCTCTTCACACCTCAGGCATTGTATGTACTGCCTGGCCTATGCTGCCTGTGTATAGGCAGCATAGGGTAGGCAGAGTATGGCACATAGGCAGCATAGGGCAGGGAGGGTATGGCACACTCAGGCAGCATAGGGTAGGCATAGTATGGTACATAGGCAGTATAGGGCAGGGAGGGTATGTAACACACATACAGCATAGGACAGGCAAAGTATGGCACACACAGGCAGCATAGGACAGACAGAGTGCTGCCTGTATGTACCATACTCTGCCTACCCTATGCTGCCTGTGGGAGGTGAACCTGGCAGGGGTTTGTTCTGGGAGTTTGTTAGCAGTTGGAAATAGCCATTAAATGGTCCCTAAGGTGTGTAATTATATGCTGGGGGTTGCTGTGCTATCCACAGGGGAGGAGGAGTCATATGGATTTAAGGGTATGTCTTAATATGACATAATATAATTCTTCAACATATGAATGATGGTTGATATCCCTGCGGCGACCGTTGTGATAAAATGGGTGTGGTTTGAAGTGGGTGTGGTTAAAAATGGGGGAGTGACCAAAACTGGCTTCCATTAGCGGCCCTCCACCATGTATGCGAGAGAAATTCCGGCCCTCGGCACCGCAGAAGTTGGACAGCACTGTTCTATGCCATCCATTTTTCTCTTGGCCCTTATGTAAATGACATGTATACCTTATATCTTCCTGTGAACCACCATGTTACATCTGATTTCATTTAGGAAGGGGGACCAAATTTTTCATGTTTTACCCAGTTCAGTATATATACATATATATATATATATATATATATATATAAATGTTTGTTTTCTATATTTTTCCTTTTCATTTTATGTTTCTTTTGTGCGACCGAGTTATGCCATGAAGAAATGTACATCCCTTACTGGCAATTAATCAGTTCAGAGTACAGAAAGAACTGTAATGTCAAGCTGATGTCTGTGATATCAATGAATTTCATATTTGTGAATCTGAAAGTTACCAAAAGTGAAACTGTAGACTTCAACATGGCATTCTCCAAACCAAATTAAAATGTTTTAATTACTTTTATTAAAAAAGGAGGCAATATGCATCTTGAAACAGTACATGCAGCCAGAAAGAGATTGATGTACATGGTCAAATGCTACTAAAGTTTATTTTGACATTATCATCATTCCTGATCCCTCTGGATAGACTCCTGGCACAGAAAGACACTAAAGGCTGGCGCATAACCAGGGATAGCTAAAATAAAGTGCCTGAAGGATTGGTATATCCACACCAAGGCTGAGGAAATAAGGCAATTTAATAGGTGAAAGGAATTTTTTAAATGCATTTTTAATAAAAAACACAATATAACTACACAGCGGAATCTACATTTATTAGGGTAAGTAATATAATATATCATTTTTTCAGTTGTAAATAAGATAGGATAAGGTAGGAATAGGGGTAATTTACTACTACAAATTCAGCTGAGGTTGTGTAAATTTCCCTGCAGTTGCTGTGAAAAAAAATAGTTTATTGTATTAGTATTAATACAGGTATGAAATCCCTTATCCGGAAACCCATTTTCCAGAAAGCTCCAAATTACGGAAAGCCTGTCTTCCATGGACTCCATTATAAGCAAATAATTCAGAATTTTACAACTGATTTCCTTTATTTCTGTATTAATAAAACAGTACCTTGTAATTGATCCCTACTAGGATATAAATAATCCTTATTGGAGGCAAAACAATCCTCTTGGGTTTAATTAATGTTTTATTGATTTTTTAGTAGACTTAAGATATGGAGATCCAAATTATGGAAAGATCCCTTATATGGAATACCCTTGGTCCCAAGAATTCTGGATAATGGGTCCTATACCTGTACTCTCCTTTTTAAAATCTGTCTGATTTGTGCAATTGCATCAGTCACAATTACTTTAGAATTACTGAGAAATATGCTGTATTATTGGTAAAAAGCATAGCAATTGCATCCAAAATTGTACTCTGCATACTATACTTGTGGGTAGTATATGACCCCTAATACCTTTGGACTTCCTTGCCTTTCAATACAACTTCAACACACACTTTGGATTTGGCTGGTTTTGCCTCAGTTTGTCATATTTATAAATAATTTTGACATCCTCTGATCAAAATAACACTAAAATGTGTTTTCCAGCTAACTCTGAACTGCCAATACCAAATTATTTTCTATGAGAGAATGAAGAATTACTTTTGGCCAAAGTAAGATAAGTCATCCATATTATACTGCCTGTCAATAATTTTGTTGAAGTCATGGAAATGCAATTGAAATAATGGTTTTTCAGTTATATTTTACTACTTTGACTTAATTAGTACAGGCACAACTACATTGAAATCCTTCCAACTATGGCTGAAACTTCTTTAAACATAACAAATGGACATTCTTGACATCAAGAGAAACTGGTGAAGTGTCCTCAAATAGCAAACATAACTACATTAGTTTTCTTTACATACCACCCTCAAGCACAATGGTTTTCAATAGCTTCAAATTTTTATTCTTACCTTAATTACTGATTTATTTAAAAAATGCTGAGCGCTTTGTCATACCTACAGTAGAATGCCAAAGTATTTTTTTTCTTACTTATGCTAATGGATCAGTTTAATTCATTCCATTGGTTCCAATACTTCTTTTTATTATCCAATAAAACTTTGTAAAAATATTTGTATCAGTTTCTAGCTTGTTTTCCTCATATACAGCTAATTTGTTGCAACCGTGCATATTTTGACGCAAATTTCCACATTTGCCATTAGTGAATAGTTTCGTGAAACTTCAGTTGTGTCATCTTAGGCGCAGTCATGGCCATTTTGACATGACTGCATGTATTTTGACATGTCGTATGGCAAATTTTCGCTGAAGTTTCATGAAACAATTCACCAATTTTGGAAAGTACTGCACATATTTTGATACGTTGCATGGCAAATTGTCGCTGAAGTTTCATGAAACAATTCTCTGATGGTGAAATGCTGAAAATTAGCTGCAAATCCATACCTGCTGAAAAAATTCACTCATTACTAGGTGTTATCCATCCAGTTGTTGAAATGCCCTATTGGTGGTATAAATGTTCTTATTGGTACAGTCGTATAACTACTGAGAAACAGACCATGGTGTGGGGGAGGGCCAGAAATACAGGGGACCAGGTGGGAGTCTGCTTTCTTGTTAATAACCCATAATTATGTGAGGCAGGGTGATTGCAGGTGACACACAATTTTGCTTCCATTGTGGGTCACCTGCTATTACAGTATGTGCAGATGGGGCCCGGAAAACAATTTCTGCTGGGGGGGGCAACTTACACCACTGGTGCAGTTTTCCTTTAGTGGTATTTAAGCTAAGAACACCCTTTTAATGGACATACATACATAGTGTCATGAGCCTGAGGAAAAGAAGGTTCTAATGAAGAAAGAAAGCAGAAACAGATAAAGATTATCCTGTAACAAGCTAACAGTCAAATTGAAACATGCCTAATTTCTGTCAAATCAATGGCTTTGATTTTAAAGCCCTAACACACTACGGGCCTGATTCACTAAAGGGCGATAAAAATTATCGCACGCTTTTTCGCGTTAAAAAACGCAAAATAACTTGCGCGCTATTCACCATAGTATTATTGCGTGCGAAAAATCGCCATTTTCGCATGGGGTATTTCTCGCACTAGTTTTACCGTTTTGCGTTAATTTCCGCGCTGAAAAGAATACGATCGCATGATTCACTATAACTTTTGCGCGCTAAATATCGCATTCGGCTGTACGAAAATTAACACCTACTACAGGCAGGCGAAAAATTATACAAAAGTACAGTAAATGATTTTTTGCAATAAAATATGGACTTACAGTGTTATTTATTCAAGTCTGTGTTTCCCCCAGAGTGACGCAGCCGCCAGTTTGCAGCGAAATGTTCATTTTTAATACAGTAATTTTCCGCAAGTATTGGCGTGTATGGCTAACATGGCGTGCGTTCATTTGCGCAACTATTTCTATTTGGTTACAAGTGATGAAATGTTTCGCCAGGCATGGATTCGCAGCGAATTTTTGGACGTGCGTTGAATTTTTTCGCGGCGGATTTTTTCATGCGTTTCGCAAAACAATCCGCCAATGGCAAAACGCATGAAAAAATTCGCCACGCAAAAATTCACCGCACATCCACAAATTGATACAAGTGTCAAAAAATAATAGTCACGGGCAAAATTTTTTTGCCCGCACAACATTTTTGCCGTTTCGGGGATCTTTCGAAAGATTTGCTAATTTTTCACTAAAGAAACCAGAACACATTTGCTCATCACTAGTGGCTACTATTTATAAGCAGCTACTATTTATATGTGGCTAATATTTATATACACCATTTATATGCTTCGACAATTTTTATGCACTATTTCTATGCTACCATTCATATTCGGAGATTATTCGCGTAATTTAGTGCATGTACAGGCAAATACCGCATTGAAATAGTCTTTCGCGAGTTAAATAACGCTTGCAATATCGCGCGTAAAAAAGCGCGAGTATGCTTATAGTGAATCGTGTGAAAAAGCGCCAAAATTAAGCGGCGGTAAAAATTTTAGCGCACAATAAGAATAGCGCACATTTTATCGCCCTTTAGTGAATCAGGCCCTACATCTCTTTTTTAAGTCAAAAATTATACACAATAATCAATGTCTAATTAAAATAAGCAAGTGTAAACTTTTCATTCCTCGAAATGTTGTATACAATGAATAATATTTCAAATGGAGCAGATGATTTTATATTTGTACTTGTGGAATCGGTTTTGTATAAATACATGTTCATATCGTGACTTTTCTTATTTTGATTCCTTAATCAAATGTACATTTTCAAATATGATTTTAATCTAAACAAAATTAAAAGTAGAGGAAAAAGAATTAACTAAATGCAATGCACCGTTTCGGTTTTGTATCTAGTCCTTTTAAGTGCCTTAAAGAAATAAAAAGAGATAAACTAGAACATAGCCAGTATTAGAAGTTGTCAGTATTACATTAAAATATTCACAAAAGCAGGGAAAGGTGAATGTTCATGTAATTTCCTTTTTTGTGTTATATTAATTCAAAATAAATTGCATGAAGTGACATCAAATTTACATACAAAGTGATACAGAGCAATAACAATAATACAAATAAGGTCTGTAAGTAGGTTGTTGTATGCATCTGTGGGCGTACAAACATATGTGTGTGTGTTTGTACATATATGCACAGCAAACTTATCCCTTGAATTGTAGGATGAGTGACATTACCATTGAATGTGTATATAGTATATGGAGGTAGTTGCTCCTTTAATGTTAGCTCTCCCATTATTCCTACCCCATTAAGGACTGCCCAATAGCATTTAAGAGGGTTAAACCGCAAAATATGGATACATCGCTTTTAAACTAGTTTAGGGCTGATGCAAAGGGCACTGCCTTGACGGGGCGTGTTGGCTTATGCATCTGTGTACAAACACTGTAACCAAATGTGAGTGCAGGTATTGTCCCTCGATGCCTGTAGAGTTATTAATTCACTTTTTTTTCTTTACATGCATTTCTGCCAATTTATATTTCAGGAGTGCTGAGAAAGTTTAGAGGCACTTTAAGGCAGTTTTATTTAACACAGGGGTGACCGATTTAGCATACAAAACATAAAAATAAATCCTGTCCACATGGGCGCTACCTTCACACATTTGACAATTTCCCTTACTAAACTGGGCCCCTTGTCGACTACCAGTAAGAAAACATATGGTTGGGGTCACCCCTGTACTGTGTTGGGGGATTTTTTTCAGCACATTTTCAGCTGAAAGCTATTCTGAACAAACTGCTATTGCTAACAGATGGGAAATTGTGAAATCAGGTCAGATCCTTCTCTTGTGAACATTTTAAGGCTCACTATGGGTCTATGGGGGGGTAAAAATCTGGGTGACCTCCTTATAAAAAAGAATACTAAGCCTGCAGGTCAACCCTCCACCTGGTTAGGGGCTCTACAGAAACCAGGATGCTTTAAGTGTTCAGGATGTTTGACTTGTAGCGGAATGACCCAAGGTTCAGTGTTCAGCCATTAGAGATGTAGCGAACTGTTCGCCGGCGAACTAATTCGCGCAAATTCGCGGACTTTTGCCGATGTTCGCCACTTTGGGTTCGCCGCGTTTTTTTTTTGGCGCCGCGTTTTTTCTCCTTGGTTTTCCGCCGCGTTTTTTCCGCTTCGTTTTATCGCCTATGCATATACATAGGAATAGCTTGCGGTTTTTTTTTTGGCATTATTTTTTGGCGTTTTTTTTTTTGCGTTATTTTTTTGCGTTTTTTTTTTTTGGCGCTTTTTTTTGGCGTTTTCTTTACAAAGTATTTTTCAGATAAATTTTTGCTTGATCCCCCTCCTGCATGCCACTGTCCAGGTCGTGGCACCCTTTAAACAACTTTAAAATCAGTTTTCTGGCCAGAAATGGCTTTTCTAGGTTTTAAAGTTCGCCTTCCCATTGAAGTCTATGGGGTTCGCAAAGTTCGCGAATATTCGCGAGTTTTGCCGAAAGTCCGCGAACGGGTTCGCGAACATTTTTGCGCGGGTTCGCTACATCCCTATCAGCCATCCTCACACAGGACAATGCTTCAAGATTAGGCACCAGTATCTTTGTAGTGTATGTGGCATTGTGCCCTTGTGGCGGTGGCCTTCCCCACATATAGTTCTGGTGCTGCAGATTAACTCATAGCTAAACATTTTTTAGCAGCCAAACACTCTTTACCACAATTTGGACATATAATTATTGCTCATGTTCCTGCCTTAAGGAAAGGTGGTGACAGGGACTTGGCATTAGTTCGATTGAAGTCTAATTGGATTTTTTGGTTGGACTTTTTAGCCCCATGTGGCTTGAACAAGAAGTTGTCTCTATCAATCTCCGTTTGAGTATTTTTGGGCTCTAGAGTCTATATTTACTATAAGACAGGAGATGCTCGTCTAAAATTATGGACAAAATGTATTTGATTACTGGGAGAGTACCACCTTTACCTTCTCATGTTTTGTCACTGCTGGGGGCTGAGCCCTTACTAGGACTAGGCATTACTAGGACTAGGCATTATGAAGCAAAGAGTGGTTTAAAGTAACTTACAGAGAGAGCGCCACATGTATCTGTCTTGTGATGTGACCGTTTGTTGTTGACTTATAATATAAAATATTAATAACCTCTTTGATTAATTTTAACCATTTGTCTGCAATGGGGTTTAGCATGGCCTGGTATCATAATACCTTTCTGCTTCTATGCCTTAACCTTTTAGTTCCTTACTAGTCACAGGGTAAAGGTGTCCATTAATGGGCCGATAAAAGCTACCAATGGTCTAAGTCAGCAGCTTAAGCACCTGGGTGCAGATTGTTGGGTATACTTTGTAGAATGCTGAAATCTGAGTAGCCAGATAGAGTGGTGAGGTCTGTGGATGGGGGGTGATATCTTGTAAACAAAAAGTACTTTTTTCCCTTTTCCATGTCCAAATAAATGATCTGTGATAACATGAAATAACATCTAAACCAGTTTATAATTATTTAATTATGCTGGGTCATTGTCTGTGGAGGGCCTGTTGATGTTTAGATCAAAAGTTTGTTTTTGTTGACATCCTTGACAAGCTACCTGATATATGGCATGTAATTTTAGTGGCTGGTATAACCCGGATATCATAAGTGATGCTTAAAGATTGCCTTCCCATAGGTCCAGTGTGCTTCATGATTGTGTGTTTCTTTTAGCTGTCATTTTAAAGGAGAAGGAAAGGTTAATAAAGAGTTAATCTCAAGCTGCAGGCATACCTTCAGTTCTCTCAATAGTGCCCTTAAGTCTCCCCACATTTCTCCGGTCCAGATGATCGGAAGCCTCATAGAAAAAAAATACTAAGCAGTGTAAAGAAAGTTCCCATAATGCCTTGCTCCTGCACCGAGACCCAGACCAGTGTACATGCTCAGTTAGTAAGACTATGAGGAAGCTTCCTACTAATTGGCTCAGATCCACATTCCTAAGGCAGGGGGGAGTGAGTTCTTAGCATTCTTGAGGGACGGGGGAGTAGGAGAGGGGAGAGAGGAGAGAGCTGGCACAGGAAAACAAAGGGAACAAATCTTTTGACAGAGGACTCAGAGCAGTGTTTCTGTGAATGGCTGTATTTACTTAGACCTTTCTGATAAAGTTTACTTAGTTTTTACCTTTCCTTCTCCTTTAACATCTGTATTGCTTAAGACTAATTCTGTTAGGAGTAGCAACACATTATCCATTAACAATAATGATGCCCTACAGAACTCTGAAGGGTTAACATAGCCTTGACATGGCTAGGAAGGACTAGGAAAAGGGTGGTGTGAGAGGAGTGGCTTGAGAAAGGATATAAAAGGGTGCAGGGAGTTCCATTTCCCATCACATGCATTAGAACAAAGGGCAACATCCAGGCCCAGATTTGTGGCGAGGCCACAAAGGCACGGGCCTAGGGCGGCAAGGAGTCAGGGGTGGCATGCCGCCCAGCCGCATCCGAGTGGGTGCTGGGGAGCTATTGCTATTGCTCCCCAGCAACCCACAGATCCCCCTGTGCACGATAAAAGCATGCCACGCGTTTTGGCGCATGCATGCGGGGGGGGGAGGGGGATGTGGACCGCGGGGGTCGAGCCGGGGCATGCGCACGCAGGGAGGGTCAAGCCGACACATGCACGGAGGGGGTGGCCGGCCTAGGGGTGGCAAAATTATAAATCCGGCCCTGGCAACATCACATCCTGCCCACCCTGCCTTTTTGTTTCAGTCACAGCAGTGGGGCGCTAGCTGTAGGCAATGCTTGCCAGGTGGTAAGGGGCTCAGGGTGCCCTGCCTAGTGGAGTATGGGTCAGTACCTCCCTGGGTATTGGGTCCAGGAGGCATTGGTACAGAGTGAGGCTCACCTGCTACCACTTGCCCACTACAGTGCGGATGCACCTGGTGGCCGGCATAGCCGGGGATCCCATTCACTCCGGTGGTGTGTTCTGTGCGGTGGCAAGCATTGCCCTGTTGCTATTATTGGTTATAGATTCACATGTTGTGCAAATATTGTTTGTATAAATTATGCTGTACAATTCCATCCTGGACTCTGAGTCAATTTATTTGGGGACCTTGGAAAAGGGTAAGGGACTAGTTTAAGTTAGTTGGCATAGGATGACTGAGAACATCAACGCTGCCCCAGTCAGGACTGCAAGGGTTCAGAAAGGAAAGTTATCTGCAGTAAACATACTGAAACCCCAACAACTTAGCACTACACTTAGCTCATTCTATGGAAAGAGCTGCATAATTCAAAGGGTGTTTGTCAAGCAGACAGGAAATTCCCTGTAGCCATTATTATAGTTACTAATCATTCAAGTGCATATAAACTGGCTATAAACAATCTTTGTGTAATGTTTCTATTGGAATTGTTATTTTTCTACTTTTTTTTGTATTTTTTCCAACATATTTGTTGTTCATTTGTTTATATAACACACATTAAGCAAACATTTTTTATTACAGAACAAGCATTCAAAGAATTAAAAAATACGCTGTTCTGTATTCTTTGCAACAAATGTCTCAAAGAAAGCCTATCAGTTAAAATGATGAATTTTAACCTTTTCCAATTATTTCAGAGAAGAAGCAATTTATATTCTTCAGGCTCCTGACTACTTGCTTCCCATACCGATGCAAGCATTTCTACTTTTAAAAGATCTTGTAAAGGTCTCGTACACTGTTCAAGGACATTTGTAAACTGATTTGGGTGTAAATTGTGTTGTTTAAGCAATTTACTACATTTTGGTTGTTATATTCCAAAATATAGGTGGAAATATAAACAGAGATTACGATATATATAAAGTTTGAAACTGTGAAAATATTGTCTTTGCTTGTGTGGAATTCTGATAACCATTCAGGCTTTGCCAAGACCTGTAAGCACTGCATACTAAATTGGATAATATACATCTATAGATAAATAATGATATTAAAATCATAAATAGTTAATTTTTTAAAAACACCTATACTCTACAAGAGCCCCATAATTTGTACCTTGTTCAGATCACATGGCTGAAAGACAGAAATTCACACAAGGAAAACAATTCAACCCAAGAGAAAAATAACAGTTAAAGTGATTCTGTTATGATTTTTATAGTGTACTTTTTATTTCTAAATTACACTTTTGACGTTGCAAATAATTCACTCTACCATTTAAAGTTGTATTCTTGAACCAACAAATTTATTTTTTTAGCTGTAATATTGGTGTGTAGACGGCCATTTCAGTGCATTGTGCCTGAGTGTGAGCTTTCAGAAGGAGCCAGTGCTACACTTTGCTGACTTCTTTAAAAGCAAAGTCGATTCTATCCGCAAACATTTTTCCCAACCTTCCGAAATCTCCTCTCTCCATATTCAGCTCCTTCAATCTCGTAACAGAGTCTGAAGTTTCTCAGCTTCTCCATTCCTCTCTGCCTACTACCTGTTCACTGGATCCTATGCCCTCATCCCTACTAAAACAGTGTGACCCTGCCCTTACTCCAGCTCTTACCCACATATTCAATTCCTCTCTGGCTTCTGGTACTTTTCCCTCTCTCTTCAAACAAGCATGTCTCAAACCCATTCTTAAAAAGGCTACACTGGACCCGTCCTGCCTATCTAACTACCGTCCCATCTCTCTCCTGCTCCTAGCCTCTAAACTCCTGGAACGTCTTGTTTTTTCTCGTGTCACTAACTTCCTCTGCACCCATAATCTGCTGGACCCTATGCAGTCTGGTTTTCGGCCTGCGCACTCCACTGAGACGGCCTTATGTAGAGTGGCAAATGATCTCCAAACTGCCAAGGCCAAAGGACGGTACTCGGTTCTCATTCTCCTAGACCTTTCCTCTGCTTTTGATACTGTCGACCATTCTGTCCTTATGCAAATTCTCTATTCTCTGGGTATCCGGGATCAAGCAGCATCCTGGGTCTCTTATCTCTCTAACCGCTCCTTCTCTGTTGCTCTTGCTAACAAATCCTCTACCCCGGTTCCGCTTAGTGTGGGGGTGCCTCAGGGCTCTGTGCTTGGTCCTTTGCTGTTCTCCCTGTACACTCTTTCTCTAGGAGACCTTATTTCTTCTTTTGGTCTTAATTATCACTTTTATGCAGATGAAATCCAGATATATTTAGACACCCCTGCACTAACCACTGATGTTCAAACCCAGATTGGTAACTGCCTCCTGGCTATCTCCTCCTGGATAAACCGACGCCAGCTCAAACTTAACCTAGCTAAAACAGAGCTCATGGTCTTCCCGCCCAAACCTGGCCCTCCTCCTCCTTTCACCATCACTATTGATGGCATGACCATCAACCCTGTAAATTCTGCACGCTGCCTTGGGGTTATCTTTGACCAGTCACTCTCCTTCTTTAACCATATTAATAACACTGCCAAAACCTGCCGTTTTGTCCTCCGCAATATTGCCAAGATACGCCCCTTTTTTTCACAAGTAACAGCTAAAACACTAATACATGCCCTTATCCTTTACCGCTTAGATTACTGCAATCGCCTACTAACCGGCCTTACAGGCTCCCACCTCTCTCCCCTGCAATCAATTTTAAACTCTGCTACCAGGATCCTCCTGCTCTCTCTGAAGAGGGAACCTGTTCAGCCTCAATTAAGCTCTCTTGCATGGTTACCTGTTAAGCAAAGAATAGCTTACAACATCCTTCTGCTAACATTCAAAGCCCTTCACTCCTCTGCTCCTCACTACATTTCTTCACTGGTCTCCCTGCATGTATCTGGTCGTCTCCTCCGCTCCTCTCAGAGCCTCTGTCTTTTTACACCATCCACACCCACTGCACTCTCTTGTCTTAAACCTTTCTATCTCACTGCTCCTTACCTCTGGAACTCTATCCCTGAACACTTACCCACTCTCTTTAAGAAAAAGCTCAGCTGTTACCTTCTGGAGCATTAAAACATTATTTTGCCTAGTCCTGCGCTTAAGGGCAAATGCCCATACCTAGTGCACTCTTACCTTCCAGTTTGTGCCAGTATGTTACCCAACCACTTAGACTGTAAGCTCTACGGGGCAGGGACCTCCTTCCTACTGTGTCTAATACCACATATTTCCTGTGCATTTTATATATATATATATATATATATATATATATATATATATATATATATTTATTGTTTTTATTTATTTATTTATTATATCACTTGTCCTCCCTGTGTGTAATTTTGTATTTTGTAAGATTGTACAGCGCTGCGTTCCCTTGTGGCGCTTTATAAATAAAGTTATACATACATACATACACATTAAAACTGCTTTCATATAAGCTATTGTTTCTCCCACTCAGTGTAACTGGAGGAGTAATGATTTGGCTGAGCCAGATTTTTATTATTGAGTGCTATTATCATATCTACCACTAGGTGGGTCATGGAAGCTTTTTTTTTTTTTTTTTTTTAAGCAATGCAGGTGTCAGGGAGCTGTTATCCTTTTACCTTCCCATTCTTCTGCTAATTGGCTGCTGGGAAGGGGGTGATATCAACTTGCAGTGCAGCACTAAAGAGAGACTGTTGTTTTTAGAACACAGGTCACATGGCTAAGGGCACCTGGGAAACTAACAACATTTCTAGCCCCATGTCAAATTTCAAAATTAAATATTAAAAAAATCAGTTTGCTCTTTTAAAAAACAGATATTAGTACAAAAATCTGCTGGAGCAGCACTATTAACTGATTTTCTGTGACAGAATCCCTTCAAGTTCCAAAGAGAAGGGAGAGGTTTAGGACAACAGTGATGTGAAATGTTGAATGCTCTAGACTAGAGAGTTGTAGTAAGAGTAGTAGTAAGATATGTGACTTTCAGGCTTGGCAGCAATCGGTGGGAATTAGTGGCAGTTTACAACAGATCCTTCTCCCTTTTTGTTTATGTTACTTTAACAAAGCTATCATTCTGGTTAAACATAAACTAAACCTGTCACTCTTAATTATATGGGTTTATTTGGCCCTATAATTTAATTAACATGCCAAAATGAAGCATTTGATTGTTACTGTAAGCAACTACATTATATGATATACACTAATATTTCCCTTCAAAAGAAAGATATAACATTACATGAATATGCAATGTAAAGGGACATTTGGCATGCATTATATAGAGATGCGGATTTATTTAGTAACAAAGTAAACTTTAGCCTTATACAGAAAAGTTTTCACTGTTCTTCTGCAGTTAGAATAACAAACAAAAAAAGTCATGTTACTTCATTGGGGTAAGTAGGCTCTGCTGTATATTGTAAGGCTATATGAATTCTGCACAGAGCGTTCCTTAGTTTGACAATCACAATATGTGGCTTATAACATGAATATTATTCCTCCAAATTCTTAAGAAATAGCTGTGATACTACCAACAAATAAACAGATTTCATTAATTCTTGCACAGTACAAAACCATTCACTATAATGTTATAAATGATATGAATAGGTGATGTGTAAATTGTATTCTTCTCCTTAATCGCTGATAATAGATTAACAGGGAAGGGCTGCCACATATGATTTCCATTCTTTCCTCTAGAAAGCAAGGTAATAGCATTTATTCCCACCTTTAATACTTGAGTTTTACACATTTCTTTCCAACTCTAAAATCAGTTACAGCACATGCACTGTGACAGTAAGGGAAAGGGTTTTAATTCATTAATTTCTCTCTGCCACTGGCCAAGTATATAAGATGGAACAGATAAAATCCCTAAATTATTTGTTACATTAATTGTAATTGTTCATAATTAATTATGCAAGTGTTTCTTGGATTGGGATTGCAAAATAAAGCAAAAATGTAGTGAAAGGCTTTTGCATCTGCCTGTGTGTGATTAGCAGAGTAGGTAGAAAAAAAATGCCTGAAGCAGATTTTTCCAATTAATTTAGCAGTTAGTAAAACAAGCCATACACCCACTGAGCTTTAGTTCTCCGTTTACAATATTCATCTGAATTAACACAACCATGTGGAAGTTTTGATGATGTTTTTATTGTAGGTTGTGACCCGGCATTTGGAGAAGCAGGGATAGGTAAGAAATCTGAGGGGAACATTCACAGGCCAAAATAAGAAGCAGTTGTAATCAAGGAGGAAGGTATTTTTCTTTAGTCTAACTACACAAGACCGATGAATGATAATTGCTGATCCAATGATTTACTTCACTTGTGCAAATTCATTTGTAAATTCACCCAAAACTTAAAAGATTTCCATTAAAAATATAGGAAAATTATTCACCGTATTGCTAGTAGGCTATTATATCTAGTATAAATAAATCTAGAGCAACTGGATTTGCTGAGTAATGGTAGTAATGGAGATGTACCATCAGCAAGTCCAGTTGCTAGAGATTTATTTATACTAGATATACCATGACCTAGAGATGAATGAAAATCTTCATAGTCAATAGGCTATTATATTATCTGTAGTATTCATGAGGAATAAAGAAACATTGACAAATTCACACTAAACGAAAATGATCCACTAAAAGAGTTTTTAACAGATAATTATCACTATTGTTAATAAATACATTTTTAGTAATCAAATAATTCGATTTTGTCTTTTTTACACATTTTTTTACCAACAAAATGTTATTTTTATACAAACATAAGTTTATTACTGTTTTCATTATCTTATATTTATGTAACACAAACTCATTCTGCCTGCACTTTACAGAGATCAGTTACATTGGTCCCTGCCCTAGTTGAGTTTGCAGTCTAATGACCTACTTGCAATCCCATACACTATATAGGGGCTGATTTACTAATCCACAAATCCGAATGGGAAAAATTTGGATTGGAAAACGAACATTTTGCGACTTTTTCGTATTTTTCCGATTTTTTCATCGCCGCTACGACTTTTTCGTAAATTGTTGCGACTTTTTCGTAATCATTACGACTTGCGCGAATTGTCGCAACATTTTCGTAGCCGTTACAATTTGCTCGTATATTGTCGTGACTTTTTCGTATTGAGCGCTCGTAAACGGCGGGCAAAACTTTCAGACTTTGCATGATTTTGGAAGCCTCCCATAGGACTCAATGGCACTCTGCAGCTCCAACCTGGCCCAAGGAAAGTCACGATACTGAAGCTTGAATGAATCCGAAACTTTCGTACTTGGCGCGACGGCTACGAAAAAGTCGCGACAATTCGTGCAAATCATAATGGCTACGAAAAAGTTGCGACAATTTGCGAAAAAGTCGTAACGGCTACGAAAAAGTTGCGACAATTTACAAAAAAAATCGCAAAATATCGATCATTACGAAAAAAACGCATTTGGACGCCTTCGGAGCATTCGTGGATTAGTAAATGTGCCCCTATATATTATCAGCCGCAAATTATTCTCTCTGTATGTTTTGGGGGTTTAACAAAATATGTGTTCCATTAATAAAATGCTTTTGCCTATGGCCCGCCAGTCCTTTGTCTATCTACTACTGAAACAAAAACTATAGATATAGGATATATTACCCAGAATGCTTGGGACCTGGGGTTTTCTGGAAAATGGATCTTTATGTAATTTGGGTCTTCATATCTTAGGTCTGCTATAAATCATTTAAACATTAATGGGTTTTATAGTTCTTTTGAAAGTTGAAAAGTTTGAGCTTGAAATCACGATTAACTCATTTCCCATAAAACCACAAATGTCTAGTCATTTATTAAAAGATCTGCATTAAAAAAGTACTAACAAAAAAAGACATGGAAAAAACAACAAAACCATGACTTTTTTTGTATTGCTGCACAAATGCAAGTGTAAGAAACTTCTAAAGCCATGAAGCAAAGAAATATCTTCCGATTGTAAAAAAAAGACGCCTGCCATTGACTTCTACATAACCTCAACAGCCTTTAGATTTTTTCTTTTGAATTTGTTGCAGTTTTGACACAAAATAAATTGCAAATAAATCACGAAGGAGAGGAATTTGTTGAGGTTTTCAGACATAACTTAATTACTGCCATGACACTATTAGGTTCACCACACATTATTCCACTAGACTGATTTACCGGATGTGAAGGTTTTTTATGCTGGTCACTTCATAAACTCAAACTTATCTGCATCCATGTTTTTTTTTCATTCATCTGACATCAGTTCTATACTGTTTAGTCAAATAACAGTTATCACTTATTGTGAGTGATCCTAAAGTTTTATCTAAATGTTACTAAGTGCAGAACTTGGCTATATCTTTAAAGGGGATAAAATAAAATGATTTTCAGAAAGCAAAACAAGAAGTTTCACAGAAAGATTGTACTGATCTCCTTCCAGGTATGTCAACCCCTAAAGAGAAAGGTATTCCTTTTAAGCATACCATTTGCTTTTATTGCTTCTATACTACAGAAATATTGCTGAAAATCTGGTATATTCTATATATTTTATAGTCATCATCATCTTTTATTTATGTAGCACTAGCAACTTAAGCAGTCCTTTACAATAAGTTCTAACAAACAGGGATCCTACAATCATTTAAAAATACAATGGTTGTTCTGCGAGAAATCTGTCTATTTAGTATAGGAGACTAAAAATGTAAAGAACAGACTAACAGAAAGCCCTAAATGGCGCAGTGCATTCAATGCATGAATAGCAACAAATGCAACAATATTATCTGTGAAGATTAATACAATAACTGTAGAGAACATTCCCTGAAAAATGTTATTTTGTGTGCCAAATAACTTTATTGTCTATTTTCTCTAATGTCCTTGCCATTTAGGAGATGTGGGTAAACTAATAAAACCAAAGGGTGGTATTTTAAGCAAACAAAAGCTATATAATATCATTGGAACCATGAGGGAACTCTTATTATATTTTTTTTGTTTATATGAGCACATAAAATATTATTGGTTTCCATAGTCTATACCTTTGCTATCATCTTCTTTCTGCTCCTGTTTCTCATGAGAGGTCGGTAAAGGTGACAATTTCTGGCATTGACACACAAGGTTAATCTTGAGTAAGGAAAATGAAATGTGACGTTTACTGAGAGATTAACTAGTTGTATCATGATTTATGTGCTTTGAGTATAGGTTTTATTTGTTCATACTGTATGAGACACACTGGTTGTACTGTAATCAGTTTACATTAATTTTTTTTATTTGTAAACACTGTGGTCATAGCTACAACCTTTTGCAGACTACCGAGTGCCATGATATCACCCACCTCTCAAATATTCTAAAAAGGTGGTATTAAATATTGGTTAACTTAAATTGTTCATTTTTCTGGTTAATAGCTTATATTGTCTCAATGCTGCTATGTTATCCCTCTGCGTAGTGAAGTCATGTGCCTGCGATGTTTCTGAAGACATTAATGAGTCCAGGTGAAATGTGCAAAAAGATCCACGGATTTATTTGTTTACTGACTAATGTGAGAAAAGGACATATTGTGAAACCTCGCAGAAGGTGGAACAAGAAAACAAATTATCAAGGTAAATAGTCCAAGTGGTGTATACACTCCCAATCAATAAATGCAAGTACTTGACAATGCAGTTCAGTTCTGGTGTTTCTTTCAAGGCTGGAACATGATAGATTCCTCTACTTCTGTACTTTCAGGTCTGTTTTTTTTTAGCTACACAAATGTCACAAATGGGCTATTTATTGTGCAGTTTTGACAGTATATATTTTATAGGATTGTAGTTGCGCTCATTCTGCATTAGACAAATTTGCAACCTAGTAATGACTATATATTAATTAATTTCTATATAAAATACTGCAACCTATGGATGTTTATTGTAACCATCCCCTTGGGAGTGGGGTAAGATGGTATGCCTATATCACATGAAAGAGGGCAGAAGCCCATGAAAAATCTGTGCACGGCTGTATTTCTTCTGCCAATACACCAGGCTGTTTGCAGCTATGGTTGCACACTGAACACTGTGCCTGTTTTTGTGATTCCCCCCCCCCCCCCCAGGTGATGCCAGAACTGCATCAGTGTAGTGGCAAGTACTTGCTTTTATATACTAATAAAGAAACTGTGTGCACCACTATTTCCTTTCATAATATACTGCTGAGATAAACTGAAGCCTTAGCCATAGAAAACTATTTTCTGTTGCAGAGGTCTTGTTTCTGTGTGTATAAAAATGTGATTCCAGCTTCTACTGCTGTAAAATTGCCAACGTCATAACCAGTGCGTCATAACACTGGCAACAGAGTGAGCACGCTGTGATTACATTATGCTGGTCTGGAAACATGCAGAGGTTCTCAGTGATGTGTTTTTTGTGAACTTTAGATATGTTAGACACTCACTGGTGCCAATTTCTTCTCCTGATGTCATATCTGAACCTTGTCTGGACCAAAATGTTATCTTTGATTAGATAATTTGTTACTACACTACAATGACTTTGCTTGCATTGTCTGTTCTGCCTATTCCTAGTTGCAGCCTTTTCTAATCTGCCTACTATCATTGCCAACCTCACCTATCGTACCAGTGCTGCTTTGTATTTTCTGTTCTGCCTATACCTAGTTACAGCCTTGCCTATTCTGTCTACTGCTGCTGCCAGCCTTGCCAGTCCTAGCTGTACCCTGTTGCAATTTTTTTTTTTGTAACTTACAATTTTTATTGATATTTTGTGCAAGTTATATTCAAAAGGTCAATAGTAAGATCATAGTAATACAATCAAGCAGTTTAACCAAGTTGACCATATCTCAAGGTACATTCATCATTAATCTGATTGACTAGATATTCTTGGATTCACAGTAAATTTTAGGATTAAATGTTGCAGCTACCAGTAGTAGGGTAAGAAAGGAAAATTGAAGTCCCTTGGGAGGAAGATGATGTGACATCGTTATGGGTCAGATGAAAAGTTAATCTTGTGTAGGGTATATTTATTCTGTATAATATTGGCTATATAGTAGTTCCATCTAGACCATTGCATTGCTTGCATTGCTTGCTGCGGTTGTGGATGTTGGCCGTCATATGTTCCATTTCCCTCATATCTCTCACCTCCAGTTGCAATTTTGCCTGTTCTTTCTGTTCCCTAGTGCATCCAAGTCCCCTGCAGTGTTTCAACTCATTTGAAATGAACTTTTTTAAGGTCTATAAAAGCAAGGCCAGTATTGTGGACGAGGAACAGAGGACTCAGGAGCAGGCAAGACAGGTCTAATATTCAAGGAAACCCTTCTTTTTCGTATTGTAAATTCTGTAACATCCCAGTGTAATGTTGCAGCAGGCAATACAATACAAGACACCGAGCATGGTTGAAGAGTACAAGTAAAGCCAATACTGTTAAAGGTTTTTGAGATACAGGTATGGGCACTTGTTATCCAGAATGCTCAGGAACCAGGGCAATCTGAATAAGGGATCTTTCCGTAATACGTCTGCTAAAAAATAGTGATGGGCGAAATGTTTCGCCAGGCATGGATTCGTGACGAATTTCCACGTTTCGTCAGTGGTGGATTGTTTCGCTAAACGGATGAAAAAATTTGCCACGGAAAAATTCGCCGCACGTCCAAAAATTTTCGCGGCGTCAAAAAAGAATAGTTGCTGGCGTCAAAAGAGTGGCCGCGTGACGAAATAATAGCCGCAGGCGACAAAAGAATAGCTGTGCGACAAGATAATACCCGCGGGCGACAAAATAATAGCCGCGGACGACAAAAGAATAGCCGTGTGACAAAATAATAGCCGCGGGCGACAAAAGAATAGTAGGGGGCGACAATTTTTTCTTGCCGCACAACATTTTCGCCGTTTTGCGGATCTTTTGAAAGATTCGCGAAATTTTCGGCGAAGCGAAATAGAACAGATTTGCTCATCCCTTCTAAAAAATCATTTAAACATTACTTTTGGCTTCAATACATATTTATTCATTTTAGGATCAAGTACAAAGTATTGTTTTATTTTTATAGGGAACAATCAATTCATTTTTACAAATTTGAATTATTTGATTAAAAATAACTCTATGGGAGAGGGTCTTCTCATAATTTGGAACTTTCTGGATAACAGGTTTCCGGATAGCGGATTCCATACCTGTACCAGGAAGTACCAGTGTCCTTTATATACAGTATATAAATGAAATGGATACCCACTCCAGTGCTAGTGTTCTTTCTACTAAAATGTGCAATAAAAAGTAACCTTACATGTCATGCGATTTCTCCCTCTTGTGACGTGAGGAAAATAATGATAGGGAACTAGGCTGTCACTACTGAGCTTGTCGTACATCAATTCCCATACTAAAAAATATTATTTAGATACAAAACAGAAACAGAATGGAGAAAAATTACACAGTACACTTTCTATATCTTTCTACCCGCACTTTCTATTTTGTGTTTACATTGTAATTTTCATGTATTTCACCCCAACAATTGCTTTGCTTGATATATTTTAGCCTTACATTACTTTATTTTCTTACCTATTTTGCTATGAATTCAGTACCAAGTTTACTGAAATATATAATGTATGTTGGCTTACTTATAACATTTTAAATAAATTAACAAATAAGATATATAAAACCTTATTGGGTAACAGAGTGTACTGTATGTCTTTTTAAGCAGTGTATCCTGTTTCTAAAAGCACCCTGAATAGCCCAATTGATTTTTTTCCAGGCATCCTTTTTACTCACACCAAAATGATATGTGTTCTTACAATACTGATCTAATAACCAGTAGAGGAGTACCATGTTAGCCTGCAGAAAATGTAATTTGTCAAGAGAAAACCAATAAATGGCTGTGTAAAGATGATACTTTTATTGACTCTATGATGTTATTAGATGAGAGGTTTCAGAAGCACTTTAGTCCCTTCTTCAGGTTTAAAAAAAATTATATATATATATATATATATATATATATGTATGTATAAATATCTATCTATATATATATGTATAAATATCTACAACATAAATATATGACAATCCAAGTACTTTTTAAAGAGTTAATATGTATGGAAACTAATTTTAAACTTATAAAACTTACAGTATAAATCAAGAATAATGGTGTGACTACATAATGTTATAATAAGATAAATAATGAAAATTAATAATCACATAATAATTAACCACATTTGATTGAGATGGTTTTATTATTTACTTTATATCTTTAGGATAGCATAGAACTGTATAGTGTTCCCTACAGTTATAGAAGCTTTATGACTGCTTTGCTAAGGCAACTGGATAGAGTAGTACAGCTCTTGCTACTATATACTACCCCCTAATGTGCAGTCAAATCTCTACCATTGCCAACCCTTGGGCAATGGAATTCAGAGTTTTTTTTGTGCTACAAAAACTCAAATTTGAATTATGGTTAAAGAACTTGAATGTCTGGTATTTATTAAGTGCAAAAAAAACGTCACCATCTAAAAGCTTGCAAGTTTCTATTGAAGACAATTTAAACGGTCCTAGTCAAAGTCAAGCCATATTTTGAATTTGAGATATTCGAGTTTTTGAGTTTAGTTGGAGAATTCGAAAATTTGAGGTATTAAAATTTATTTTATTGGGATGTGTTTATCACATTAATAAATAAGCAAGCATTCAGGATGTGAGTTTAGTCAAATATTATCAAATGACCCTATCAGAAGCTGGCATAGTCCATACCAAAAACAAGCTAAAATCAAGCTAATATTCAGTTGCCCTTAATAACCCTTTAAATTGCTTTCATTCACTTTTTCAAATGTCAAATTTTAAAATAGGCAAAATGGGTTATGTTGAGTCACCCAAGTCATCTGTCTAGAAAATGTTCATGCTTTAGCAAAGACTGTTTTATAGGAATGACTTTTTATTGTACACATGTTTAAGGAATATATATATATAATATATATATATATAAGTTTTAACGCTACGAAAAATGCGCAACTTTTCGCGTAAGTTTTAACGCTACGAAAAATGCGCAACTTTTTACGCAACTTTCGTAATGGATACGAAAAACTCGCGTTTTTACGCAAAAATCGTATTGGTAACGAAAAATTCGTACAGAATCCGAAAAAATCGCAAAACATACGAAAAAGTCGCAAAATGTTTGTTTTCAAGTCGGAACTTTTCCAATTCGGGTCGGATTCGTGGGTTAGTAAATCAGCCCCTTAGTGTCTGGTTGCTCAGGTTCAATTTAACCTAGCAACCAGGCAGTGGTTTGAAAAGTGGATATGAAAAGAGGAGGGCATAAATAGAAAGATAAGTAATAAAAAGTAAAAATAACAATAAAATAGTAGCCTTACAAGGCAATCATTTTTTGACTGCTGGGGTCAGTGACCCCCATTTGAAAGATAGAAAGAGTTTAAAGAGGAAGGCAAACAATTAAAAAACTTTAAAAAATGAAGACCAGTTGAAAAGTTGATAAGAATAGGCCATTTTATAACCTACTAAAAGTTAAATTGAAGGTGAATCACCCCTTTAATCGGTTAACTGGTTTATTTAATTTTTATCTATTGTAATAGTTGTCAAATATGATAACACTAAGGGACAGATTTATCAAAACAGGAGTTCAAATCCCGAATGGGAAAAATTCGGATTGGAAATGAACATTTCTGAAGATCGCAAATATCACTAAAATGCTTACAAAAAAAATCGTATTAGTCACGATAATATCGTATTGGCGATCTGAAAGTCACAAAATTTTCGTACCGAACGATTGTAAACAGCGCCAAAACTGATCCGATTTTTTTCAAGCTAAAAATATGGAAAAGTGGCCCAAGCGACGAAAAAGTTGCGAAAGGTACAAAAAAGTCGCAGAAAATACGATTGGACCGATTGAACAAACGCTCAGAGCGTTCGTGAATAAGTAAATTTCCCCCTAAATGTGGAAAACCATGCATACTGTAAATAAGATTACTAGTACCTCTTTGCAGAGTATACAGTAAATATAATGAACACAGTATTGTCCCCACTTCTACTTTTATATGCTGTATATTTAGATTAGTATTTTTCTTTGTTTTGGAAACTATTAAGACATAGACAAATACTAGAAACAGCCACTATAACAATATTTACAAAATCCTATTTCCTAAGGTTAACTGGGAGAAGATAAAATGTAGCAAGCAAGCTTCTAATTGTTCATTAGCAACTGTGAATTGGCAAAAGAAAGTAATTTACACTGATTCACCTATATAAAGAGATTAAGACAAACTTCAAGTTGGAAAACATGAGTAGAATACGTTAAAGGGATAATAAATGGCAGTTTCAGCATACAGTATATAAAGGTAAGGTTATGCATTTGGGCAATTGAAATAATTATGTTATATTCTCACTTTATTGAATTATGCTTGAGGTTAATATAATAAAGAAAGGCTTAGGAGTGTTGACAATAGGCTCAAAATAATGTACAATGCTATTCCTTAGCAGCAAAGGGCAGAAAGATAGTTGTTTTACAAATACTGAAATAATACAGAAATCTTCAATGAACTGAGAAATTAAAAATCTTGTTTTTGAGGATGCAATATGTACACAGTTTTTTAATGCAATTTTCAGCTCAAGGTGCAGGTTACATTGAAATTCCTTGCCATAACTGCTATGTAACTGAGCAGTGGTGGGATTTTGCACTTCACACTTGCAGCAGTGGATTTAAAAAATTACTCTTAGCAAGGCCAGAGTGTCAGATACATCTTTTCTTGTGCAAACATCAATGGATGGACTTGATCTGTCTTGCAGTTATGTGCATTGTGTAGCATCCCTTGGAATCTTGACTCCCATTAAGTCTTCCAAACCAGTGAAACCAATCAATATCACTTGCAGTTCTCCCCAGAGCAATATGGAGGGGCCTGTGTCATGCAATGCAAGATAAAGGGTCCCTAGGTTATGGACTCTGGTATCTTAATTACCTGCTTTAAGAGATCATTGACTAAGCAGCTAATTCCATTTCTCTATTTCTACAATTTTGTCAGGCTGCTTAGTATAGCAGCAAATTCACTTCCATTACAGCTAAGATGGGTCTAAAAAAGCCCAGTTTGCTGCCTTTCTGAGTGACTCAGAGATGAGCTTGCTGGCCAGGATCTTCTACCTGCTTTAAACTGCCTCTTCTAAGTGAGAGGCAGTAGGAGAGGGATTGCACCTCAGTTCACATCTAGAAGCAAATGGCTCAACACAAAGCCATGGTCTATGCCTGTATTGTGGCTCTATGGTACACTTTTTATTTATACCCTGTTAATTAAGGCCGGGAAACTCTTCAGGATCTTTACAAATTGTGGCTCGAATATTGCTTTTACAAAAAAAAAATGTGTACTAAACCTCCTGAAGAAAAATATATGACTTTGAAGTCTTAAAACTAGCCCACATTCTATTTGTTCCTATGGGATTTTTAGAAGTGTATTTAACAAATGGTGACTCCTAACTCTCAGCCATTGATAAATACTCTTCTACAAATTCTATAGGAATGAATAGAATAAGTTTTTTTATGTATTTAGCTTTAAAATCTTATTTTGATATATCTGCCCCTTAATTTCTGTTAAGATTGTTGGGCACTTTTATTCTCCAGATTTAATTTTTGATTGCCTGTTGGCCGGGTTCTAAGAATACCAAAACTTATACCTTATACAGATCATTAACTTCAGTGGAAACGGATGCTTTCCTTAATCCCATTTTTCCCCATAGATTGTTACTTCTTTCTGGACGTATTCTAACAACTTGCTGATGAAAACATAAATATATACAGTATTGATACACATACAACTAGTATGACAGAAGTGGGAAGAATGTTAACAGTATTGGTTACATTAGAATCAAAGCAGAATGAGCTGCTCATTATGAATTTTTTAATTGTATGTGCAATAGTGTCCTAACCCTCTGACAGCAATCATTCAGTTTACAACAAAATAACAAATATATTATAACCAAGCCATTTATATTTTTAGCACAAATGCAACTCCATAGCTTAGAACTTAATAACTACAAGGCAGGGGATTTTAGAGTATTATGTAACCCAGTGATCCCCAACCAGTAGCTCATGAGCAACATGCTGTTCATCAACCCCTAGGATCTGACACTAAATAAGTAAACAAAAACAATTGCTCTTTGGCATTTCCTGTCACTTCCTGGTTCAAACAAGTGGAGTTAAAGATGATAAAACTAATTCCCAGTCCACTGAGAAGCCCCTGCTTACAAGCTTCTAAAAGGCTAGAGATTAAGGAAGGGAGGTGTTTGATAAAAAGCTCAGAACAAATTGCCTTGTTTATATTTGGAGATGTATTACTATCCAGGAAGGGATTTGAGAACCAGACAAGAAGAGGGAACCAGGCAGGGGCACCATGAAAACAAGCAAAGGGACTTAATGATAAAGCAACTGAGGAACTGCCCCTTAATCGTCAGATTGCAATCACCTGGACTAAATGAGGGAGGAGGAGGAGGTATGCATAAACATAAGGTAGCAAATGAATGCTTAACAACATTATGTGAATGGCTGGATCCTAAAGGTCTCCAGTGGTTTAAAAAGGTAATGAGCTGCCTTGCTATCATACAATCCAGAATTTGAAACTAGATCCTAACATACATGCACTTGTTACACCCCACCTATCACTTTTCAGCTGCCATGCTAGTGTATTCTTCTTTCAACTACCCTTCAGGTAAAAACTCAAACTACAGACCCTGATGTTTAAGGCAGTTTACAACTCCCATCCAATATCTCTAAACTTAGCTGCAAGTATTCAGCAAGCTACTCAACTCAAAGAGATGCACCTCTTTTCTGGAATTCCTTTATATGTTCCTTTGATTTTCCTTCAACCTTGGAACCCTAATCTAAGTTAGTACTCATCACTTTTGAGAGACTTTTCAGGGTGATCTTGCTTAACCCTATACCTTGGGTCTCATGGTCCCTTCTACTTTTATATTGTAAGCTTTAATGAGCAGGGTCCCTGTGTTTTGGTCAGTAGTTGCATGTATTCTGTATGCTTGATGTGCACATACTTTCGTTGTACAGAGCTGTGGACTTTGTTTGCACTTTATACTTATAATAATTAAAATAAAAATCATAATAACAATCTGCCATACTGTAGAGGCATGTTCAAAGGTGGTATTATGTCAGCACTGAACCGCAATGGTCTTTTAGTATACAATATGCTAGCAACCAAAGAAAAGTGGCAGACATCATTGTTTGCAGTCTGATGCGTGTTACAGAAGGTGTTTAGTGGACATTCCTAACAGCATACTGATAACACTACACAGGTTTCTTTCACAGTTGCTTTTCTTTCTAGTTGATACATAAGTGCACATATATTGCAGTAGTTTAATTATATTTTTAAAGCATGTTGTAAAAATGCATATGAAAAATCTAAAAACAACCAAATATTCAACATACCAAATTAATGTTTTTACCTTTGTGAAGTAAATGACTCAGTTGCATTCCCCTTCTACCATCTTACATAAATTCAAGAAACTGCCTCATCTCTGCATAATTTACAGAAATCTATAAGCTTATCTTTTTTAATAGCTTTGTAAACCTAACAATATCATACACTTCAATAATTCTCAAAGGCAATTTGTGCATCACATTAATTGGAATACAATATGGAAATGGTAATCAGTGTTTGTAGAATGAAGGCAAAATGGGAAAACAGAAAATATGAAGGACAACATGCTGAAGAAGGCTATTACATTCATTGTAACATTACTGGTACAATTTATAGCACCTAGACAACGGTGTTAATATTCATCTTGCAAGAAATGTCTAAAAAAAAAACTCATACAGTCCCTACACTCCTTCATATCTAGACTAGAGCCAGCAAGGTAAACCTACTGTAGTTGGCAACAACAGCTGCATATTTATAATTAGAGACTTAAGGGTTCATCCAGGAACCATTCTACTTGAAGGATAGCCAATAAAAAAATCTGCCCTCTTTCATAAATATAACTAATATTATCTAATTTACCCATGGAATGCCAGAATAGGTACATATACAAATGATAGAAACAGCAGCTTACAATGCTTAGCATTAATTAGGTCTGGTTAACATAGTCCCACTAACATCAGTAACAAACTGAGGTTGCCCTAGTGCCATCAGTCTCCTGTGCACTCCTAAATTCAGTTAGTAGCACTGAATTAAAATACAATTAAGAATACAGGTAGAGACCTTTTTTTACAAGTGCCTTTAAATGAAGGGACAGGGGTAAAAAAGACTGATTCGGCAGCTTATCTGCCTCTGTATAAGCACCAATGACGGGCCTCCCTGACGGACATCTGGCCTGAAATCGGGCCAATCTTAGATTTTTCCATTAGACCATGGACTGCATCAGCTCGTTGATGCGCCCGGAGCGACAGCGCCTATACCCGCCGTCTTAATTTGATAAGCCCGATATTGCCCACCTGTAGGATCAGGAGAAGATCCACTAGTTTCTGGCTGTCAGTGGTCACCAGGCGGGGAGGGTGGCATCTAGTGGAACACAAGCCTGGAACCGCCATGGTGGTACTTCTGGTTCCACGTTCCAGCTTTGGCGCTAGTAGGGACAGGCTGTGATTGGCTGTAAGTGCAGTGTTGGAAGTTGCCTAGGTAAGGGGATGCCCTTATCTAATTTTGCATTTGGTTATTTTTTTCAGGCGTTTCCTTAAATCGTTGACTGCTTGCTGCCGCCCTCACCAAGTCTGCCTTCAGTTAAGGTAAAAAAAAAAAAGCCATGTTCTACTTCAATGCTAAATGTTACAGTTTGGATAATGCCAGCACTAGATTATTATTAAAAATAAACTTTATTACACAAAACTCTTTTAAAACAATGGCTCTAGTATAACCTTTATCCTTTTTGTGAACTTCAAAGCCACCATCACAAAATGAACAGAAATATCCGTTCCGAACACCCTACAGAATAATACAAAGTTCATAAAACTGCTGGATACAAAAAGCATCATACAAACAACAACAGCTTATCAGATCATTCAATGCTGTATATGTGCATCAAGAAATTAAATGAGGTGTTCCAGTTTAAACCCATAAATACCAGCAGGCAATTGTAAAAGGCAAAGTAATCTTTATTGCAAGAGCATATTGGATACATTAGCCTAACACATTTTGGGCTACACAGCTACATGGTGCCTTGTAGCATAATAGCAAGGCTATTTGTACTTGATATGGCTCTTGCAAAAAATACAATGCCTGTTTGTGGGATATGTAAGTCCCTGCTGGTATTCTTGGTATCTACTTACTCTGAAGCTGAAGTTGGCCATGCGTTCCCAGACCTCATGATACAGGGGTGAGCTTTTATTTCCTTAATATAACTGCAGCAATACACAGTGATTATTTATGTCACCTATTCTAGATTAACACCTGTTTTATTTTAAATCTGTTTTTGGTAAATGAATATGGTATAAAACAGGTAGATCCGCCATTTTTTAGTTTGCAATATTGTAAAGAGGGAACAAATGAACTATGTTCATTTGGGAAGTGTGTAGTCTATATTAATAAACAAAGACAGGCCAAGATACTTTTTGCTTTTGAAATTAGTGGGGAGAATTTATATATGACACCACACAAAGCAAAAACACAGATACACCCTGTTACAGTGTAGTAGTAGTATTATTATTATACACAAAAACCATAAATATCCTGTAAAGTATATACTTCTAAATCATGTTCAGTAATGTCATCAGTTATAATATGTTCTCAGTGATGTAATATTTGTCACATGACTCACTGAAATATGTGTATTATAATAAATAATGTAGCCCCTTTGTTAAATATGAGGATATTATACTCATCTCAGAGTTCTACAACTTATCCTTATAGTTTACAATAGGGGATACATTTATTATTATTCAGCATCATCATTATTATTATGATACATAATAATAACAATAACTACCTCCTACACCACGACCATTGCAGGAAAGCAATACACGAGCTGTGAACTAAGTGTTAAACTGGGCCTTCAGGTGCCATCAAGAACTTGATATCTAGTATCCATTTAAATATTAACACGAAGCATAATATGAATTAAATATCTTCCCATGTATCATCAAATGTCCAGTATAAAAAAGGGATCCAGTCTTTACTGGATTAAGACCAGGAAATTTGTTAAGTGATGTTATAAAAGATTTTCCAAAGAAGTTAAAACTGTATGAGCACTATTTGCTTAAAAAAATGTAACCGCCCTAATATGTTAAAGAGGCAGTTTATTCCTTTTTCAACATAAGTTCAATGAATAGGGCTTGGGTTGATCATAATTTTTGGCTATTGTTTTAATCACGAAAATCCATGTTCCTTATCCAGTTTTAACGGCAAAGCAACTCCATGTTTGGTCCTTGCAAGGTAGATAATTAGATTATCAGTGTACATAGGAGAAAATGTCCATTATGCTAGGGGATTATCTGAGCTCTGGTAATCTAATTATCAACCTCTTTTCATATTGCAGCCTTGAGCCTGTCCACCTACAGTATAGCAGCAACTCTGCTATACTCTGTGGTAAAGACAATGTTAATCATAAAATAAACTTTTAATATGCTGTAGACAGTGATATTTGAAGATAATTTGCAATTCTTATTTAAAGCATTATGTATTTCTTTGTGGGTTTTTATTTAGTTAACATTTTTTCTGCTCTTTATTTGGAATTATTTATATGGAATATAAAGTGTTATCTTATTGTTTAGATCCCACATACCCCAGCAGACAGGTCTAAATACAAGGGCAGGTAATTAGTACTGAGGTGACTTGCACTTGTGCCACTTGTAGTTATTGCCTTGTTCTGCAATGAGCATTGTATATCTTGACAGTGCCGATGGAGCACATACAAGTGTTCTATGGGTGGAACATAAGACTAATGCCAGATGAGGCGTAGGGCGGATATTTTCAGCAAGCGGAAAAGCACTTGCTGAAAATACTCCCCTACGCCTCCTACATGTGCCTGCACCCGAATAAATGAGATCTGCTCAGGTGCAGGCACATGTAGCCAAAATACACATAAAAACGCAAGAGAATGCAAAGTCTCGGGTTTCATTCGGGTGCAGGCACATGTAGGAGGCGTAGGGCGGTATTTTCAGCAAGCGCTTTTCCGCTTGCTGAAAATATCCGCCCTACGCCTCATCTGGCATTAGCCTAAGGGGTGCAATTTTGTTCCCCTTATTATTTGAGCACTTACACCTGTTCTATTGGTAGATGTCTTCATTGTTCATATGGCATTCTTTTTTTTTTTTTTTTATTTCAACATGAAAATGTTTGTGCTTTTTTTCCAATGGGTCAAGTTTTAACATATGTTTTGCTAAAAGTCTTTTTTATATATAAGTGCAAATGGAACATTTACATTATTCAGAGGGTTACAAGCTATCAAATTGCATAAGCTAGATAATTATGAGCGTGCATAATAAAAGAGAACCTTGAAATGAAACAGTAAGAAATAACTTAAATTGCATTGAATACATATTTATAGCATTCAAAAGGTATTTCAGTGTAAATAATTTACCAAAATAATTATACTACAAAAAAACCACTAAACTGAAAAGTAAAAAGGGGGAAAATTGTGCAGCAATGATTCAAATAAAAAAAAAAAACCACTTAAACCATCTCTCGGATTATACAAAGCTTTATATGCAAGTGTGCTATAATCGCTTACAAAGTTATTCATTAGTACTGTATTTAAGCTCTTCACACTGTATCAGTGCTGCATTCTAGAAAGAAGAGTGCTACTTTTTGTGGCCACATACTGTTTAAAAAGCAGAACATAGTTATTCTGTAGGTCTAAAAAGATCAACCAAAGACCACATTACTTTACAATGAATAAATATGATTATTTGGGCTGTATAATTTTCTATTGAATGCCTTGATGCTTGATTTTACTGCCTAAATCATCTGCAGTTCAACTGTATTAAGCTTTGAGGCTCATATTCCAAAAGGGACCCAAACACACAAAGATACCGCAGGGCTTAGTTCAGGAAAATAACTATGCTATTGTAGTTTTATATGTTTAGAATGTCTCGTCTATGGAATATTCTAATTTCAGATCTGTTTGTCTAGTTTTATTATTATTATTATTTATATAGTGCCATCAAGTTATGCAGCGCTTTACAGAATAGAGGGGTACAAAAGACAAAACAGTTAACATGTACATATAAACAATTTACAAAAAGGGTTACATTTGGACCATTTGGATCTGTAGTTTTACAGATAGTGATGAGTGAATTTTTTAGCCAGGCATGGATTTGCAGCAAATTTTCACAATTTCTCCATTGGCAAATTGTTTCACGAAAATTTGCTGTGGAAAAATTTGTAGCAGGTCAAAAAAAAGTTGCTTGATAGAGTCATCATTTTTTTTGGTCAAAATAACTGTGATTTCAGGAAGACATGGTATTGCGTACACTGCACACTAGCACAAACAATAAAATGTGCAATTATTTTTCCACTTCCACTTGAGTCAAATCTGTTCACAAAACATATCTTCAAAATATTATTATTTGCACAACGGAGTATTTTTTTCCATGGAATACATTCTTTCCTCTAACACTATTTTGGGGTAAAATGCACAAAGTGATTTAAATAAATTAATTCACTGATACAAGGCCAAACCCCTTCAACAATTATAATAAATCAAAGAAATGTGTGAGCAAGCTAAGGGAGTAATTTGCAACCTTGACAACAGAGGCGATTCTAGAGTGATGAAAAATATGTTTTCTGATGGGATATGGAAATTATAAAGTAGGCTTTTCACATGTTTAGGCCCAGACTGAAATCATGATTTTACCAATAAAAAAACAGTAGCTTACAGACTTTAATTTATAAAACAAAGGTTCTGGACTAGGTGTCTATTTTTGGGAGATAATAAACAAAAGCCCTGGGCTAGGCATCTTCATACCTAACACAATAGTATTTAATACAACAAAGACACTGTACTAGGACTATTCTTCACTCCCCCCCAGATCATATCAAGAATCTTTTTCCACTATCTGAGTTTACAATAAATAGGCAGGATCATCAGTTTGTTCTATAGGTATATAAATAATTAATAATGAAGACCAACTGGAAAGTTGCTAGGAATAAGACATTTTATAACATACTAAGGTTAAAGTCACACAGGGCTGATTCTCAGCCAATGGAAAAAAGCAGGCTGAGAATCAGCCCCTTCACTGGCATCAACCTCCCTTTCCTGCACCCAGAAGCATTGTATCTGTCGAGGTGCAGGCACACATGGTGGCGCGAACGCACCCAATTAGACGCGCAGCAGCATTTTTTTATGCGCAACAAATTTTTCCACAGAGAATTTTCACAGATGTTTTGCGAAACAATTCACCAATGGCGAAATGTGGAAATTCACTGCGAATCCATGCCTGGTGAAAAAATTCGCTCATCACTATGGCTCAGTATGCATATATACAGGTATGGGATCCCTTATCCGGAAACCTATTATCCAGAAAGCTCTGAATTACGGAAAGCCCGTCTCCCATAGACTCCATTTTAATCAAATAATTCAGAATTTTAAAACTGATTTCTTTTTTCTCTGTAGTAATAAAAGAGTACCATGTAATTGATCAGAACTAAGATATAAATAATCCTTATTGGATGCAAAACAATCCTATTGGGTTTAATTAATGTTTTATTGATTTTTTAGTAGACTTAAGGTATAGAGATCCAAATTACGGAAAGACTTCTTATCCAGAATACCCTTGGTCCCAAGCATTCTGGATAAAGGGTCCTATACCTGTATATATATATATCAGTTTGGTAAGATTCTTTAACAGGCCACGTAATATAATATAACTTATCTGTTGTTTAAGTATTTATTGAGGGGGTATCGATTTTCATTGCTGCCTCATAGTCCTGGATTGTTAATTCAAGGCAGTCTTAAAAACATACTAGCAGTGTACATGATTTCTGAAGAAACTGGTTTAAGTGTGTCTATGATATGTAAATTAGACTGAGACATAGGGGAACATTCATGAAATTATGAGTTTGAATCCCGAATGGGAAAAATTCGGATTGGACACAATAATTTCTGAAGATCGCAAGTATCACGAAAATGCCTACGAAAAAATCATAATAGTCAAGATAATATTGTATTGGAGATCCGGAATTTTTGTATTGAATGAATCCGAAACTTTCGTACTCAGCGCGGCAATACGATTTTGTTGCACAATTTTTGTCGCAAAGTACGAAAAAAGTTGCGCAAGGTACGAAAAAGTGGCAGAAAATACGCACTGAGCGCTCGAACGAAGGCTCGGAGCGTTTGTGGATAAGTAAATGGCCCCCAAAGACTCATCTGACTGATTGAACATTCTCTTTATATATATTTCAGAATCCCTTTAATATGCTTAGGTGCTTACTACTTACATGTCATAGATTTCAGGGTTCATTTTTATTTTCTTATGGTCAGGTAGAAAAGTAGGGTGTGGTGACAAAGAATTCTTTCATTTTAATGAAGAACAAATCCTACAGAGAAATAGTTTTATTTTAACACACTGAAACTCGGAATTAATTCAAAATGTAACAATGTTTTATTTTAGGAACATTTATATTAGAAAAATATAAGAATATATACAGTGGCTTGCAAAAGTATTCGGCCCCCTTGAACTTTTCCACATTTTGTCACATTACAGCCACAAACATGAATCAATTTTATTGGAATTCCACGTGAAAGACCAATACAAAGTGGTGTACACGTGAGAAGTGGAACGAAAATCATACATGATTCCAAACATTTTTTACAAATAAATAACTGCAAAGTGGGGTGTGCGTAATTATTCAGCCCCCTTTGGTCTGAGTGCAGTCAGTTGCCCATAGACATTGCCTGATGAGTGCTAATGACTAAATAGAGTGCACCTGTGTGTAATCTAATGTCAGTACAAATACAGCAGCTCTGTGATGGCCTCAGAGGTTGTCTAAGAGAATATTGGGAGCAACAACACCATGAAGTCCAAAGAACACACCAGACAGTTCAGGGATAAAGTTATTGAGAAATTTAAAGCAGGCTTAGGCTACAAAAAGATTTCCAAAGCCTTGAACATCCCACGGAGCACTGTTCAAGCGATCATTCAAAAATGGAAGGAGTATGGCACAACTGTAAACCTACCAAGACAAGGCCATCCACCTAAACTCACAGGCCGAACAAGGAGAGCGCTGATCAAAAAAGCAGCCAAGAGGCCCATGGCGACTCTGGACGAGCTGCAGAGATCTACAGCTCAGGTGGGGAAATCTGTCCATAGGACAACTATTAGTCGTACACAGCACAAAGTTGGCCTTGGAAGAGTGGCAAGAAGAAAGCCATTGTTAACAGAAAACCATAAGAAGTCCCATTTGCAGTTTGCCACAAGCCATGTGGGCGACACAGCAAACATGTGGAAGAAGGTGCTCTGGTCAGATGAGACCAAAATGGAACTTTTTGGCCAAAATGCAAAACACTATGTGTGGCGGAAAACTAACACTGCACATCACTCTGAACACACCATCCCCACTGTCAAATATGGTGGTGGCAGCATCATGCTCTGGGGGTGCTTCTCTTCAGCAGGGAGAGGGAAGCTGGTCAGAGTTGATGGGAAGATGGATGGAGCCAAATACAGGGCAATCTTGGAAGAAAACCTCTTGGAGTCTGCAAAAGGCTTGAGACTGGGGCGGAGGTTCACCTTCCAGCAGGATAACGACCCTAAACATAAAGCCAGGGCAACAATGGAATGGTGTAAAACAAAACATATCCATGTGTTAGAATGGCCCAGTCAAAGTCCAGATCTAAATCCAATCGAGAATCTGTGGCAAGATCTGAAAACTGCTGTTCACAAACGCTGTCCATCTAATCTGACTGAGCTGGAGCTGTTTTGCAAAGAAGAATGGGCAAGGATTTTATTCTCTAGATGTGCAAAGCTGGTAGAGACAAACCCTAAAAGCCTGGCAGCTGTAATTGCAGCAAAAGGTGGTTCTACAAAGTATTGACTCAGGGGGCTGAATAATTACGCACACCCCACTTTGCAGTTATTTATTTGTAAAAAATGTTTGGAATCATGTATGATTTTCCTTCCACTTCTCACGTGTACACCACTTTGTATTGGTCTTTCACGTGGAATTCCAATAAAATTGATTCATGTTTGTGGCTGTAATGTGACAAAATGTGGAAAAGTTCAAGGGGGCCGAATACTTTTGCAAGCCACTGTATAGATACAGTATGTAGAACCAACTTTTGCAGTAACAGCTTTGGACTTTTGAAGATAGTATATTGCACACTATTTAAAAGTGATTCTTACTTTTGGTGGTTTAGGTAAAAGGAAACTTACAGAAATCGATGGGAATTTTGGAATTCAGTTAGGATATACATAAAAAGTATGGTCTTATTTTGTATAGAATGGGGCCCATTAGGGCCCTGGCTGACTGCAAAATCCTGGTACTCTGGCAACCTGGTCAAACCCTGATTATTTATTCTACTTTTTATTGTTTTTTTTTTTTGTTTTTAATGCACAGATCCTTTTGATTAACCTACAACAGTATGTTACTACCATCTGAAGTACAATGATTGGTTGCACTATAATGTTTCCATGGGGCTCTGGATGGTAACACAGTCACATCTGATCTAGTTGAAATGAGATTTTTGCTTTTTTTATTCTACCAGCAGCTGTATGAAAATGCTAACTGATTGGTGGCAGTGGGTAACTGCCCAGGTATAATTTTGCCCAGTGTTGACAAAGGAGCTCAGTTTAACACAGATAGGCTTATAAATGAACAAAGGGTGATTTTATACCAGCACAATTAATTTACATTATTCAAAGGTTAGATATCCAAAATATTAACCATGTAATATAATATAATATCATATAATTTATTTTTCTTCTACACAGCATCATTGGAATTGGGGCACCTTAACTATGCCAAGCCATGTAATATAAAGAAATAATAGGGAAACAACTCACAGTTGCATCCATATTCCTTTTATAAGTAGTGATCAGCGAATCTGCCCCATTTCGATTCGCTGCAAAATTCACAAAACTGCTAAACAATTCAAGAAACGCGAAACATTTGTAAAATTCAGCTAGCGCAGGACTCTGCAGCAGTTTGAGCAAAAAATTTGACAATGGAGAAATGTGGGATTTCGCAGCGAATTCATGCCTGGTGTCATGTGCGTCATGTTTTTTACATGTGCGTCAAAAAACAATGATGCCCACGACAATTCTCTTTTTACAATCTTTTTTTGCCGCGCCTTTTTGAGACTTTTTCACCATTTTGCGAATCGGGACATATTCGCTAATCACTAGTAGAAATACATGATGTTTAGGCCTCAGAAGTCATTTAGCAAGGCCTGACCAAATGATCACAGACACAGGACCTTGTGAATCAAAACAGAGCATAATAGTGCTTCCGCAGCACTGTATTCATGAGGGGCAGGTTAATGAAGGAACTTGGGTGTAACCCCTCAGATTCACAAGTTATGAAGAAACAGTGGCCATCCTTACTTCCTGCCTAATGGCCAGCAGTGGTACAGATGCAAGTGCTGAATGAGCAATAAGGGGTGCAATTTTGTGCTCTAGAGTGTGCATCTGGGCAAATAGTAAATGAATAGTATATCAATCCACATCAGTTTAAAAATACAACAAAGGATGGGTCCCTCATTAGCTGTAATTGTGCCAATGGTTCCAAGGTTAATTCCAGTGAATAATTGATGCCATTCTGCAATTTATTTATTTATTTATTTTCATTTTGATTCATGAATCCAGCATCTGGAATTTGAATACCACATTTGGATTATTTTATATTTTATTTTTTATATGTGTATATATACATGTATACAATATTTCCTACTACAGAGACATAAGACCCTAAATTTTCATTTTCCCTTCTGTAGAGGCCTAAGCTCCTAAACTGAGCTGTGCTGGAATTTCTTTATGCACAAATTTGGCTATGCCCAGAGTGCCATTGACATTCAAGAAGACACTTGCTGTGAGTGAAGATTTTTTTTTCTTTTTTTTTTTCCCAAGAACTGTACAAAATCCCTGTTGGCCTTTATTATGGAAGTTCCCTCATTCAAGTCTGAAATTGAAGGTACAAGTGAATTTTAACATCCAAATGCCTTCAGGATACTTACAGATACTATTTAAGGATTCACCGGCATTACTTCAAAGTGATAGTGTACCAAAGAAACATTTCTTTCATTTACTGAAGGTTAAGGAATGAGAAATTGATTTATATATTCATGGATTATATTTATCTATCAAAACTAAATTAATAAATAAAACCCCAAAGGATGCAAAGTGGAAATATACCTTTTGCATTTTCAATACAGAATTATGTTTTAGGTGATGTGGTAAATTAGTGCTCATTTGATTTAATGTTTTGGGTAATCAAAGCTGTCACAAAAGATCTTTCACAAATGCTCACTGCACACACACCTTCTTCTCTCTTTCTCCATCTCTTCATTGCTCAGCTGTGTACTAAATGTACTCATCCAATATACTGAAACTGTACATTTATACCCAGTAAATCTACACAGTAAATCAGTAACTGCCATTAAGAAACCCATGTTTTTAGGGGGATGAATAACCTGTCAGGTATTTTGACCCCCATGGTACTCACAAAATACTGGATACAGTTAAAGTGCATAAGAGCATTAAAGTGACCACTCTACAGTGAGGCCTTACTCATTAGAGATTTTACTTTTTATAATCTATTTTCCATGCTAAAATGATTCATTCCAGTACCAAAAATAATTGTCTGAATCCTGTCTTCCTGTATGCATTTTGCATTGTAGGGATTCAGATGAGGGTTGGTGCTTAGTGGTACTGCTGAGCTGTGCTGAACCCTAATACTCCATCTAAAATGAATAGGTTTAACTTCTCAAACCAATAAAGCACATTAAGGTGTATATTTATTATGCTGTGTAAAAAATTAAGTAAACATTACTGATAAAGTTGTCCAGGGCAACCAATAAGCAATTAGATTTCAACAGTTATAAACTCAAACCAAAGCATCTGATTGGCTGCTATGAGCAACATCACTGTTAATGTTTTTCTCCACTTTTTACACAGAATGATAAATATACCCATAAGATTCAGCAAAAATGTGTCCTACTAAGATTGAACTACAGTACTAGTTTCGTAAATCTGCCTGCGTAAGGCCTGCCATAAGTAAATGCATCTGTAAACTCTGATGCTCAGTATTGTAAAAAAAAAATTGGATTTCTTATCTATCAGAATCTTGGCAGTTGTGCATCACATAAAGGTATCAGGGAGCTCAACCCTTCTGAGGCACAAGAACAAATGGTGTGTGCCCATAGTACAGGTTATAAAAACTCACTGTAAAATGTATTCATAAAAAATTCTATTAAAGTATGGCTATTAAAATGGCATATCAGGCAAATAGCCTTTTCCCCAACATACATGTATCAAGCTGTTGATGTGTTACATTGCGTATGAAATATCATTTGCATTCACTATAAGCCCTGGTTGTATTGCCCAATGCACCAAAGTGCTGCGGGTAAAATTGTTTGGTTGCTCCCTACACATTTGAGATTATGTGATCGGTCCTTAGCGGCTACCGCCTTCTGTTCTCCTCTTCCTTTTAAAGATGCAATTGCACAAATAAACCACAATCATAAAACAATAAAATTTTAAAAAAACACCCACTTCATTACAGTTTAAAACACTGACATGTTCTACACTATTATATACAGAAATCTCTTTACTACCAATGTACCAATCAGTACACCATCAGCCATGATGCTCATTATCAAGACAAGAATTTGCTTAAACTAGAAAAAAATCACTGATATTTCTATCATCCCTTTCAACAACTGCAAATAGTGTTAAAAAGTTGTAAGATTACCCATCAAACAGCCTTCTAAACGTTTAACCTCAACTCAGCCCTCTCTCTTTTTCATTAAAGACAAATGTGGCACAGCCCTCTAACTTGATTACAATGGTGAAGGTGAAATCTCCTCATTTTAATCTTCCGCCTTGCTGATGAACAGCTTCCAGGGAATTATTTTTTCAACAGGTCTTTATTATATTAGGATGCAAAGTAGTATCTAGTTCCTCATTTCCACAGTACATAATGCAGTTCTCCTTGCCTTCCCTCATTAAAGCAAAAAATCCCCTTTCATTCATTTTGTTTCATATGTCGGAACCTTTGCACGTTTGTCACGAAAAGAAAATGTAAAGTATCTGATTTGCTTCCCTATAAATTTTAATTCAAATTATATTCATTTATTCAAGCATTGCATGGTCAAGGTTGGTAAATCCAATGTTTTTGCGTAAGAAAATAGTATACATAATTAACTTGTGGCGATATACAGTCTGGAAGGCAGTTATCATAAAGATAACATATTTCTTTAAAGAAACATCATTTTACGGATGACTAAAAACAAAACAAGCAAACAAAAAGCTAATGACCCAGCTCTTTAACCATTAACCATGTAACTGGGAATGGCTAACCCAAAAAAAGCTTTTACAAGAATATAAAGCAGTGGACTGGATCAAAGAGTAAATATCCAAATAAACAGATTACAAGTATTCAGTATGATGTCGCTTATAGTTCTGTCCATAGTAGACAGTTGAGTGCAAACGCCATTGGACAAAACAATACACAGGGGCACATTTACTAACCCACGAATCCGAATCCGAATTGGAAAAATTCCGATTGGAAAACGAACATTTTGCGACTTTTTCGTATTTTTGCGATTTTTTTCTGCGCCTTTACGACTTTTAGGAAATTGTCGCGACCTTTTCGTTACCAATACGATTTGCGCAAAAAAACGCGAGTTTTTCGTAGCCATTACGATGCACTCGTATCTTGTCGTGACTTTTTCGTATTGATCGCTTGTAAGCGGCGGGCGAAACTTTCAGACTTAGCATGATTTTGGAAACCTCCCATAGGACTCAATGGCACCCTGCAGCTCCAACCTGGCCCAAGAAAAGTCACCATACTGAAGCTTGAATGAATCCAAATCTTTCATACTCGGCGCAAAGGCTACGAAAAAGTCGCGACTTTTCGCGCAAGTAGTAACACTACGAAAAAATCGCCAAATTTTGCGCAACATTCGGAATGGCAATGAAAAAGTCGCGACAATTTTCCAAAAAAATCGCCAAATACCGATCATTACGAAAAAAACGCAATAGGATGCAATCGGCCCGTTCGTGAGTAAGTAAATGTGCCCCACAGTGTGATAATGTTTATTATAAATTAAAAATATACCCAAACTTCCCAAAGAACATGAATTCCAAATGGATGATATGGATCATTTAAGAATTTTCTCCAACATTAACCAGCAAACATTATTTGCTTATCTGTATATTGAAGAGATCAAACTGACTTGCCTGAGGTGTCACTAAGGCTACCTACAGTTTGTTGAACCTCCTGTGGTGATATGTGTCAGTTTAAAAAAAAAATACATAATTTTCAGTTATTAATTAAAGCCCTTCAGGAACTAAAGTTGATCAATCGATTTTATATTTCTGGGTTTTGTCTATTTCTGAAGAAAATACATGTTGCTAGATAATTTCCAGCTTGAGAGAAAAAGAAGTCAGGGTTAAATTTACAACATATAAGAACTTATATTGCAAGGGATCTTGTACAGTATATATAATAAAAAATACATATTTAGCATGTTCAGCAAACAGTTATAAAGGGTATTCTCAAAAATGTATACTCAGCCTACAAATACAGTAGAAGGAATGGAGAGTGTATGTGAGGTCACAGACAGTATGGCTGCCTTTATGTTGCTTCCATTAATTCTTCAAAGAGCATGAACAAAAATAACAGCAGGAAGTAAATTCCCTTCAGTTCCTCATCTGCCAATATAACATGCACTGGGTGACATGGTACATTGGCAGATTCATTTTTTTTAACTTGCCTGCTTTCCGAACCAACAGATATGATATAGATATCTGTCAAGATCAGTGGGATACCATGTAAGTCTTGTATAAGAATCTGCCAATATTTACATATTTCTATTTAAAAAAACATAGTGAGATAACACCACCAAGTTTTTGCAACGATTTTCAAATTATATCATTATATAATTTTATTTTAAATGCAGTAGTACTATTAGCAGATGTAATAGTTGCTGCTGTTGTAGAATAAGTTCTATTATGAAACACGGTAACCATTTCTTATGGTGCTGACTAATACATGTAAAATCTAAAATGTGATGTAGATAAGATAGGAATCAGATTGAATGCAGAGATGTAACAAGTGTATTTGATAAAGATAGCTGAGTATCTCTCGGGAAAAGGGTAAATTCTGAGAACCTTTATTCACCATATAGGCCAGAGATGCCAAACAGGCCTAGGGCTAAAGTGTCAACATAAAATAAAATAATAATATGGGAGGCCTGAACAAGTTGTAACATTCCAGCTGTAGAGGTCAAGTGAAAGGGTGGTCTACTTTAGTCCTTTTCATTAAAAACGGTAAGCGTTTTCTAGCCTTTGAAGAGCATTTACTCATTAATTCAAATCTGAGTAATAGCCCTGTGTAGAGATTAAGTTCAGCTACTTAATAAGAAAACAAATAATAAAGCCTCTACTCTAAATAGTATTTATAACAAAGTAAATGTAAACGAATGACAAATTGAAGCCCCAAACAAATCAAAACCCGTACCAAATAAATATAAAGGTCTGGGTGTGAACACCCCAGACCTAGCGCAGTTGTGAAAAAACTCTAGGGGGCCCCAATGGAAATTTGTAATTAATGCAGAATCAGAAAAAGCTCACCAGAGTCCACAGTTGGTCCGGGTGCTCAGGGCCCCGAACCCGTAGCTGAAGGGAGAAGTTATATCATATACAGTTGAGCTCCAAACATCTCCGGACACGACATGCTGCTAAAACCAGGTCTTTATTGTTCCATCTAAAAACTAGACGCCTGACATGTTTCGTGCGCAAACGCACTTACTCATAGGCATATGAGTAAGTGCGTTTGCGCACGAAACATGTCAGGCGTCTAGTTTTTAGATGGAACAATAAAGACCTGGTTTTAGCAGCATGTCGTGTCCGGAGATGTTTGGAGCTCAACTGTATATGTAATAGCCCTGTGTAGGCAAAAAATGTGTCAGGATTTGTTTCTCTTTATTTTTTTACCTAATGTAATTACAGTAATCTTATGTGTGCCTTCTTTTTATGTTTTGGACAAGGTTTTAAGGGGGAAGCAATAACAATTGTCAATAAAAAATACTGTATGTATGATTAAGCATAAATCTAGAATGTGAGACATTTGTGGGGCTATAATGGGTGGGGGGGATTTGTCATGGTACATTTTTAAATATGCTAGAGGGCATTATCTTGCTTAATCTCTGCTTCTACATCTGCACCGTATCTCTACATTGTGCTCTACATCAAGATCTCACCTTGCACACCTCCCAAATGCATGTATCACAAAGAGCTGCATTAATATTCTAATAATCTAAGCCACTCCTGCACCAATATCATGTGCCATGTGCAATGGTCATTCAGTATGCAACAGACTACTTGCTGTGCACAACATTTTTATTTCTAGAGGCTTTTTGTTTCTAGGCATTTCCACAACATGGATCATCCCCACTGACACAGTTGCCCCCACAGCCCATTTAGTTCATCCATACCCCCAGACCAGACAACAGACAAGGGGGAGGAATTGGTATTTGACTATCTAAGCTGTGTTCATTCCAGTGCATTGATCAAATGGCTCCCCTTACCTTTCATTCCTTTGAAGCTTTATCTCTGTTACCTTTATTTCCTGTTAATAACACTGACACGCAAAAAAATTACCAGCCAGGGAAATAAGATACCATCTAGATGATAACCATACTAATAAAATTCTTTAGAATACCAATGCATGCACCAGGAATGTCCAACTGTTGTTAAGTTGCAGCTCTAATATAGTCAACATTCCATGACGATATCCAATACTCCATAAGCACTAAGTCTCTCAGATGGGATGTGCAATGTGGCTAACATGATGATTTAAATGCAGCTCCCAACATCCCAGAGACAGCTGGGGGGTATGCTGAGTGCTGTAGTTTAGCAACAGCTGGAGGGCTGGGGTGTTGAGATCCTTGGTCTAAACCATTATTAAAAGTTAATTATTACGTATCGGCTAACAAAGGAGAGAAGCACTACAGAAGCCTTGTAGAAATGGAAGAGCATACATGAGGGACACAGCCAGCAGGAGACATTGCTTTATAGAGATCTAAAAAAGAATGGTAGAATAAAGGAACAAAGTTGTGTTGTGAAGAGAGAAGCAGCTGGGAGAAAGGTTTTTGTTGAAAGAACAGTTGGAGAGGTATGATGGCAAATGATAAAGAGCAGATAGGTCATAGTATCAGCCTGTGAAGTATAAAGTTAGAAGTGGCAAGCTACTGTCAGCTATGAGTAGTGAAAAGAGACATTACCAGAGGAAGGAAGGAGAAGCCTTTAAACTTTGCAGCATGAAGACCATTCATTTCTTTCACCCTAGAAAAATCCCTCATACATCATGTAAATATGTTTGCTCAGAACTTCACCATGATTGTTCTTGATTCACATCAATCACTGTTTCACTGGAGCTTACAATCTAAGGTTTGATTCACATTAACACACACACAGGCATGTGAGAGAATCAGAGTACCTTGAGGGAACATGAGGTGAAGATATAAACTTTTTGTAGATAGTGCCCTGGTACATTTTACATCTATTAAATGATGAATTTTAAAGGTGTTTTGGTTATCCAGGTCACCTTGATTGCTGGTTGGATAATCAAATGAGTGACAAAAAACTTGACATGATGCAAAGTTCCTTCTGCTTTGTAGCCCATTAGTAACCAGTCAAATATGTCTTGTCCATATTTTTGTAAGTTGGGAAAAAAAGCTGCAGCAACCCTCTCTCCTGGACAGTCTTTATCTGTAGGCCTATTTCCTCTCATTTATGTTCCTTCTACGTCTCCTTTCATCCAAATCTGTGTTCTCCCATTTGGTGTTGTTGGGAGTGTACAGAAGAGGGTTTATGTCTCATGGACATCCCTCTTCTATCCTGGTTTTCTAGAGTTGTGTCACCTGAAAATCAAGTACCAAGGTGCTGGAAAGGTACCTGAGCTGATAAGCATAAGCTTATAATATTATAAAACCATTACAAAATTAATTAATTACAATTAATTGTTTAATGTCTTGTATTTGGCAAAGAAGTTGTTTTAGCATAAAACATTTTTCAAAAATCAATCTTGACTATTCCCTATTAATGATTTAGGATAGTTATAACTCACCACTGGTCCTTGAACTCCAGCTAGTAATTGCTATTGTGTTATTGATAATCTTTAATGTGCTTTAGAGAGCTACAGAGTGACTTTACCAAGAGATATAAAGAGAGGCCAATTTTGTATATACACATATGCATAATTAGTAATGGCTACTGCACTATATATAGGATATATAGAATTTTAGTACTGAATGGAAACTGATCTGACAATGCAGTTGGAAATAACATCGGTTGGTAATGTGGCTGTAACCTGTATTTGCACATAAATTGTGCAGTGTGTGATGGCACAGAAAGAGGGCACTAGGCATAATAAGTAATTTTTTGTGCTGGTTACTTTAATTTCCTTGACATGATTAGGTTTCATTTTATATTTTGAGGGATTATTTTGTAATTACATAGTTACATAGGGTAGAGTCCATCAAGTTCAACTCTTCAAGTAAACACAGCACACACAACCTATACTTACCAATCTATACCAACACATACTTAAACTATATATATATATATATATATATATATATATATACACAAACATTAATACTAACTGTAGATATTATTATCACAATAGAACTCAGCCAGGCCCCTCATAAAGGCATTAACAGAATCTGCCATTACAACATTACTAGGAAGGGCATTCCACAATCTTACCGTAAAAAAGCACCTACGCTGTGTCAGGCTTACCAGGAAGGGATCAAGTATGTTGACAGAGAGACCCACAAGTGCCCCACACAGCCCTAAGCTCAGAGCAAAGGTCAAGACTGGAGGGATTCAAACACAAGAACAGGCTAGGTTTCTTAAAAGGAGACCGAGATAACCAAGCACTGATAGGCATTATAGCCAGCCTTAAATAGCCCAGGGCGAGCGTCAAGACGGACACAAAGCACACGCCGTGCATCTAAACGTACGCCGTGTATAGTCGCCGTGCATCCAAATGCATGCTAAGCGTGGGTAAGAATAGTCGCTGTGTGTGCGAATAGTCGCCATGCATCAAGACGCAAGTGCAGGAGTGTGCACAATTCGACGCGATATTCCAGTCGCGACACGCACTGAGCGTTGGATCCCGTGCGGATGGCGGACTGTGCGACGAACACGGTAAGTATCCTTACACGCTGCTTCAAATGGAAGCTCCATTCCTCTAATCTAAAGGGGTGGCCTCTGGTATGTTGATTGTTTTTATGGGAAAAACAATCAGCAAAAACAGAAACATCTATGCCCACCTTCAAGTCATTAATAAACAAGTTAAAAAGCCAAGGACCAAGGACTGACCACTGCGGTACTCCGCTAACAACGCTGGTTCAATTAGAAATATTCCATTTACTACCACCACTCTTTGTAATCTATCCTTCAGCCAGTTCTCCATCCAATTACAAATATTATGTTCTAGGCCAATATTCCTCAATTTGATCATTAACCTTCTGTGAGGTACTGTATCAAACGCTTTAGCAAAGTCCAAGTAGATGACATCAACTGCCATTCCAGCATCGAGGTTCCTGCTCACCTCCTCATAAAAGGTGACTAAATTAGTCTGGCAAGATCTGTTACTCATAAAACCATGCTGGCACAAACTTATAATATTGTGAACAGCAATGTATTCAAGTACCCTATCCTTTATTACTTGTTGCACAACTTTTTTTTTTTGTCAGCCCAGTTTGATGCAACTATGACTTTTTTGGACGGGCAATTAATTTTTCCTCTGTTTTACAAAGCAATTCGCCAATGGCAAAAAGCGGAAATTTGCTGCGAATCCAAGCCTGACGAAAAAATTTGCTTATCACTATTGGCAATCAGCACCAATGTTACTGGACAATGTCCCACTAGACATCTGGGTAAAACAGATGCCCTGGAACCATATGGTGACACTGTGTTAACTGAGGTTAAAGCCTGTCCACAACATTCCTCGGTACTGAGATTAGGGCATCCTGCTCAGTCTCATCACTTGCCGGTGCACTGGACCAGGGCTGGGGCTGCCTCCTCTTCTTTGATGGGTATTTCTTTGTTCCTTCTTGGTGGCCCCTGCAGGGCTTGAATTGAAGCACTCAGGTGGGCATGCTCTCCTACTTCTCCTGCCACCCTGTGCAGGTCTTGGTGAGTCATAATCGGCTCGCCCATTCTGTGCCTCCAGCATACACTGTAGGCAGTCGCTGCCTCCTGATAGGACAGCCAGCTTTCTCCAGTGTGGCATTACCCGACATAGCTGGTTAAGCCTGGAGGAAAAATGGGAAGCAAGTAAAATGTCTAATCCCTGGCAGGACTGATCAATGGAGTTCTCCTTTACCACTGGTTAGGAGTTCATCTGTCCACTATTGTCCACCCCTCCCTAGTTAGCTGTCTTTGATGGGTGCACGTAATTCATTACTAATCCAAGTTATTTTGTCCAAGAGTTTTTTGTAACCATTTTTAATTTACATAAAAAAGGTTATCTGTAAAAAAAAGGACATTTCTTAAGAAAATATTTTTTTTTATACATTGTCTTTCTCATTATGTATTTTTTAATCCTTATTTAAAGATATGATCGTGTTCCAGCACACATCATAAATTACATTTTTGTCAGGCTGGAAATTATGCATCTAGCACAGCAGACAATCCAGCTCAGGCGATCCTTTAGGGAGCTGCAGCGCCACTAGAGTGACCTAAAGAGGTCAGAACCCTGTACACATTCTGCGTGTAAGGCACATAATATGCTCATCTTCAGTAATATTAAACCTTCCTCAAAATATGTAATGATGCTGAAAAAAAAAATTTGAGAGAATTTTACCTCCTAAAAGTGTCATAATTAGTGAATCTATCCCATTTATCTATTTGTGGAACTCAGAAAGGATTTGCATTTCGGAAATGTGGAAAATGACGTTGCACGTGTCTAAAAATAGTTGCATGCATCAAAAAATAACGTGCTACAATTTTTTTTACACATGCAACTTTATTGTCGGGCGCCAAATTGCTGCAAATCCATGTCTGGCAAAAATTTTGCTCATCACTAGTCATAATGTCGGAGTTGCAGAGGGAACCTTTTTCAGATTCCAGGTGAAATGAAAAGTGGCAGTGTCTCACAGGAAGTGGTCACAATACTGACGGACAGCTGAACTCTGCAATAGCAGTGAAAACCCCTCCCACCATTCTGCCTATGTCTCTTATTAATAATTGTATGGAATTATATAAACCTCCAAAAACACATTCATCTATTTAAATACAGGTATAGGACCCGTTATCCAGAATGCTCGGGACCAAGGGTATTCCGGATAAGGGGTCTTTCCTTTTGGATCTCCATACCTTAAGTCTGCTAAAAAAATCAATAAAACATTAATTAAACCCAATAGGATTGTTTTGCATCCAATAAGAATTAATTATATCTTAGTTGGGATCAATTACAAGGTACTGTTTTATTATTACAGAGTAAAAAGGAATCAGTTTTAAAATTCTGAATTATTTTATTAAAATGGAGTCTATGGGAGACAGGCTTTCCGTAATTTGGAGCTTTCTGGATAACGGGTTTCCGGATAAGGGGTCCGATACCTGTAATACCTAATAACATTATGCAGACAAGGAAGATTTATACTTTATAGAACAGCAAATTTATTGTCTTTACTTGCCACAAGCTGCTAGTAAAATTACCCCATAAAAGAATTACTGCCTTACATTTTAATATTAAACAAGTCCCTTTTTTTTTTACATGCTTTTGTTTACTTTTATTTAACACAGTGATCTCATTACAACATTGGTAGTCAGGGAGCGCGAGAGGGACAGCAAGGATGGATGCAGGCAGGGCAGGCAATGTGAAATGGGTAGCAGGGCAAGCAGACAGTAGGTGATGCAATCACTAAGCCAAGAGGCATCTCAGAAGCACAAGCAGGGAGAAGCACTGAAGTTCAGGGAAGGACTACACAACCTTCAAACTTTGGTACATTCACAGGGCTAGAATTGAACTCAGAATCCTTGCTCTGTAAGGGCTCGTACTGACAAGCATTTTACCTGCACTCTCCTGCGTTCCACTACATGGAGCATAGATAAAAACACATTCCATTCATCTGTATAGGGCTGTACTTGAACCTGCATTTAGCACTTGCACTGAGTACAGTCCCATACAGAAATGGAATGCAGGAGAACACCACTGCAGGGAAGCGCAGGAAGAAACACTCATCAGTTCAAGCCCTAAAGCAGATGGAACACAGGAAGATTTGCTGCCCATGGTAAATTTCCACTACAGTGGGTGACAAATCTCCTGAAAAAGCTTTCCCCTTCGCTTACCTTTGGGTCGCTACTAAGAAAGAACATTACTCGCTGAATCTGGATTAATCGTAGAAAAGGGCCTTCTTTTGTATTTTCCAGCGATCAAGCCAATCATATACTGTAAGTAAAGAAAAGGCCTTTTTTAGAAGATTTGTTCCAGGCAACAAATCTCCCCATTTGCCATGGCCTTAAGGCAAATGTGCAACCTATTAAGCTGCTACAGCGATGAGTAACATTTTGGGCAGGCATGGACTAACTGCAAAATTTTGTTATGAGAAAAATGCTGCACAAAAAAGCATGCTCATTGACCTCAATGCATTTTGAATGAAAAAAATGCTAAGAAAAATTATCGTTGACGTCAGTGCATTCTCAATGAATTCTCAAAGTGAAACAGGACATATTCATTCATCACTAGTGATGAGAAAAAAGTTTTGCCAGGCATGGATTCGCGTTTCGATTTGAGTTTTTGCGAAGCGGCTGCAAAATGATACCACAGAAAATTTGCGGTCACGTCAAAAAAGGTTGTGATCTCATCAAAAATGCCACGGTTGCATAAAAAAAATTGTACTTTGTGAATTTTTTGCTTTTTTTCAGAAGTTTCCCAAATTTTTCAGTGAATTGAAACGGGACAGATTCACTACTCATCACTAGGGATGTAGCGAACCTGAAAAAAAAAATTTGCGGACCGGTTCGCGAACTTACGCCAAAACTCGCGAATATTCACGGACTTTGCGAACCCCATAGACTTCAATGGGAAGGCGAACTTTAAAAACTAGAAAAGCCATTTCTGGCCAGAAAACTGATTTTAAATTTGTTTAAAGGGTGCCACGACCTGGACAGGGGTATGCAGGAGGGGGATCAAGGGCAAAAACTTCTCTAAAAAATACTTTGTTGGCACAGCGTTGCGCAAGATATTCTAGCGAAAATACGCAGCTTTTTTTCTTTCGTGCTAAACACCATGAAAACGGGATTTGCGGAAAAACGCCATGTGTGATTTGTGCGATATTTTTTGCGTCGATAAAAAAACTGCGGAAAATGCCGCGCGAACCCAAACTGCGAACATACGCTGAAAGTTCGCGAACATACGCGTTCGCGAACACCCGATGTTCGCGCGAATTTGTTCGCCGGCGAACAGTTCACTACATCTCTACTCATCACTAGTGACAAAGCATTACATGTCAGCAGTTAGCTACACCAAGCCCAGCTGCCTCTACCAGCTTGCCTGCCTCTGGCATCCTACCCATTCCAAGCAGTCCACCTGCTTCTGCCAGGTCACCCACCTCTGCCAGCACAGCCAGCCATGGCATAAACCGAGCCTGGTCTCCCATTTTCCTTTCTCTGTCCCCTTCTCCTTCCCCTGAAATCCAACACATGCAGGCCACTATGGCAAGGCTGCATGAGAGGTTTTCAAGTTGAACGTCTTTAAAACATGCCTTAACTTGAATTACTAATAAAAGGGGCAATAAAATAAATAAAAAAAAATAAACAATGTTGTGTGTGTATTTTTTCTCTTAATGTTTTGCACTAAACCATATTTTGATGTAAGAGAACAGAGGATGATGGGAAATGTAGTCATTTTATGGTTAATAGGGCAGAATTGGATGCAAGATAACAGGGGATAATGGGTAATAGAACTGAGAATGATGGGAGATGTAGTCAATTTGTAGTTAATAGAAAAGAAAAGAATGTGAGAAAATATAGAATGATTGGAAATGTAGTCATCTTTACTTTCCTAGGCCAGAAGAGGATGTAAGAGAACAGAGAATGATGGGAGATGTAGTCAATTAGTAGTTAACAGAACAGAATATGATGTGAGAGAATAAAGAATGATTGGAAATGTAGTCATCCTTCATAGGCCAGAAAAGGATGTAAGAAAACAGAGAATGATGGGAGATGTAGTCAATTTGTAGCTAATAGGACAGAATAGGATGTAAGAGAATGGAGGATGATTTAAAATTTGTAGTTAATAAGATAGAATAGGATATATGAGAAAGAGGATTATGGGAAATGCAGTCACCTTTCCTTTCAAAGGTCGAGATAAGATATAAGATAACAAAGGATGATGGGAAATGTATTCATTTTGTAGTTAATGGGGCAGAATAGGATGTATGTGAACAGAGGATGATGGGAAATGCAGTCATCTTTTCTTTCATAGGCCAGAAAAGAATGTAAGATAATAGAGGATAATGGTAAATGTAGTCAATTTGGAGTTAATAGGGCATAATAGGATGTAAAATAAGAGTATGATGGGAAATGTAGTCATTTTTGGAGTTAATAGAGCAGAATAGGATGTAAGATAACAGAGGATAATGAGAGGTTTAATGAAGAGAAAAGGGGGGTAAGTTCAAGATGCTAAATGCAGGGCTGCTATTACACTGCGCAGAAATGTGCATTTGAAAAGACAAGTAAAGTGCACCGCTGGACACAAATGTGGACAATGCATTGATGGATGGTATTTGCACGGCGTATTGCAGAAGCTGGGGATATTTACCACTTCATGGTAAACACTAAAAGCAGCAACTTTGCTACATGAAAACCATTTGTGTTGTCATTTGGTGCAACCTGCAGGCTGCCAGACGCAAAGTGCTATTTCGAGGTATAGTGCTGGTGTGTGCAAACGCTGCGCCCCTCTCAGCAGCACCGCAATTGCACTTGTGCTCATAAGTGAGCCCTCTAATAAGAACGTGACTTTGGCACAAGGCTCCAGACTAACACCCAGACATGGAAGGGAGACTGGCAGTGTCACTGCGCTATAGAAGACAGAGCACATGAAGCACGGCACTTCCACTGTCAGATTGTTACTGTCTCAGCCCTAACTGATCTAATCAATGACACAAAGCCTCTGCATCTTACTCCCGCCTCTAATGCCCAAACTTACTGTATTATTGGAGAGGCTCCAACAGAGGCGGGTTTGCTAGGCGAGCCCTGATTGGTTGGCTGCTGAACAGTGTCAATGTTTAAGCAGCAGCGTGAGGTGAATAGAGTCAGTCTGTAAAGAGGCAGCATTCGAGCTGTGGGCTGGGAGAGGGAGAGAACTCTGCAGGATTCCAAGGGATTAAAGCCAATGCTCAACTGTTGAATTACAGAAAGTGCTACTTTATTGCGAATGGATGTTCTGCTGCTGGATTCTTTGTGTCTCTTTTTCCCTTACCAAAAGACGCTGGGCTTGAATCTGTTCTGACAGCTGCAATGATCCAGCCGAGGAAAAGGCAAAGGCTGTCAGCAAGTCTCCAATTATCTGTGCTGCCTTCCACAGTGTGAAGAGCCATGAAGGGACCGCAAGGGGACTGATTAGGAGCTGTCCGTGGTGCTGTGGATGTGGGCACACTGCTTTTTTTCCTTCCCTGCTTGCACACAGAGTGCGCCTTCTTGCACTGGCTCTGGGGAACAGGCAGGGATCATACAGTTCATGTCTGTAGCCCGGCGCTCCAGCTCCTCTGCTGCTCTGTGAAGGTAAGGGGGAATCTGCAGCCTTATCCTTACAGGGAGAGACTACCCACGGCCCTCCAGCTTAGCTTCTTCTCTCTGCTAGTATCCTTATGGACAAACCAAAGGTGCTGGGAGTCATAGTTAATATCAGCTGGAAAACTGTAGGTTGAATTATTCTGCACACTCACCACTGCCCCTTGGGGGCCTCCCCATATTATATTGTATAACTATAGATGTTGTATATTGTCTGTACATATATCAGGGACACCCTGTTTGCAGCCTTCCAGCATGTCCCCTCTCTTCTTTAACTCTGGCCCTGATGGGAGCCCCTACCCACAACCCTTGAGTTGCGATTCAACTACAACTCCCAGCATCCTCACATAAACCAAACAGGGTGGAAATGGTTGCTGAATATCAGCTAGTGGGATTTCACTGCACATTCACTATTGCACTTAATCCTGGTAATCTGTGATGGGCAGAAATAACCTGCAGCTATTCTACGGTTTTTGAACTACAATTCCCAGCATTGGCTCTGTCAGTAACATGGTGGAGTTGTAGTCTAACAACCTGTAGAAGGATGCCCATCTTCGGCAGAAATGCATGTTAAGTTTTCCTTTGATAATTGTGAATGTGTATTTTTTCCTCTATTTCTGAATGTGACTCATGCAGCTATTAAAGCATCTGCATTCTGCATGTGTCATTCTGAGATATTAAGGGCCAACCGCGGACAGATACAGTTTTATGCTATTTGCTTAGTAATTACTTTTATTAAAGAAACAACAACTCCCATTAGTGATAATAATAATCCAATCCACCTAATAAAATGTATTTAAGATAGAGAAAGAGGTATTGCAATCCAAGTATAGCACAACAATCCTGCTTTTATTCATACCAACCAGTCTCTGACCACAACGAAGGTAATGTAATGCGCTGTGATATCACATAGTGTTAATAGCCACTTACAACGTGACATAATTTGCCATACCTTTTGCTCTATCTGCATTCCTCCCCCCCTATTTATCTGCTAGGGCAGTTAGCAGTACATCTAGCTGCAATGCTTGAAGCATATAGGTTTTTTCATCCAACTGTGTTATGTTTCAATTAAATGGCAAGCATTTTTGTAAATCCGGCAGCTTGCTCCTCTTCTATGCAGTCCTGCTTTACCACTTCTACCTTCAGCCATGCTCTGCCTGTTGATTTGATCTTCATGCATGAAGATGTCCTAGCTACTGTTAGAATACAACTCCCAGCATTCACTAGCAGACAAATGTTACTGATAATGTATTTTATCGAAATTGCTAATGGCAATAAACTGGGCACTGTAATAGTTTATATCAAGGGTGCAAATACAAATTCCCATTATGGTGCCACATGTTTTGATAAATAGGATGAGAAATATTCAGAATGAAATGTCCGTGCAGTTCAAGAAGCCTTTTTTTTTTATTTTAAAGATTAGTTCTGTGTGAAATTGTGATTGGATTCTGAACGGATGTTCATTGCAAGTCAAGAAAGCAAAGGAACATGTTGATGCAGTTTATGCAGCATTCCCTTCATGTAAGGTTTATTTTTATGAAAATGGCCTTTAATATTTTAAAAGGCATCAGTGACTTAGCAAGGCTGTTAAGAATTGTATTTGTAGCAGAAAGAATCTCTGATTTAACCCTGCCAGCCTTGTCTTACTATGGTCCATTTGCTGCCTGTCTAACTGCAGGTGTCTTTGAATCAACAGGTTCACTGAACTGAACTGGAAAAGAAGGGAAGCAAACAGAAGGCAAACCTTTACCATCGTATCTGGGGATGTACCTTTCTATCTTGTTGCTGTTATTTTTATGGGCACCCGCCCTGACTTTAAAAAACTTAAATTATTCTGTGCCAGATGAGGTGGGAGCTGGAACTCTCATAGGCAATATAAGCAAAGATGCAAAGCTTGGAATTCCAGAGAGGGGAAGAAAATCGAACTTCAGAGTTCTGGAAAATTCTGCACCACACTTACTGGATGTGGATCAGGATAGTGGGGTTTTGTACACTAAACAACGGATTGACCGTGAATCCCTTTGCCGGAGAAGTCCAAAATGTCAACTTTCCTTGGAGGTATTTGCTAATGATAAGGAAATATGTATGATCAAAGTCGATATTCTGGACATCAATGATAATTCCCCCAACTTCCCATCTGAGCAAATCGACATAGATATTTCAGAAAATGCATCTCCTGGAACAAGATTTCCACTTACCAGTGCCCATGATCCTGATGCTGGTGAAAATGGCCTAAAAACCTATGTGATAACACGTGATGATTTTGGTTTGTTTTCCCTAGATGTGAAATCCAGAGGTGATGGAACTAAGTTTCCTGAGTTAGTCATTCAAAAAGAACTGGATAGAGAAGAACAAAGCCATCATAAACTCATTTTGACAGCATTGGATGGAGGTGATCCTCCCAGATCAGCCACCATTCAAATAAATGTCAAAGTAATTGATTCCAATGACAATAGCCCTGTTTTTGAGGCACTTTCTTATATGGTGGAAATACCAGAAAACTCACCGTTAGGTAGAATTGTGATTGATCTAAATGCCACCGATGCAGATGAAGGTTCTAATGGGGAGGTGGTGTATTCCTTTAGTGGCTATGCCCCTGACAGAATACGGGAGCTTTTCTCAATTGACTCCAAAACAGGCATAATTCAAGTTAAAGGCAATTTAGACTATGAGGAAAATGGACTGATTGAAATTGATGTACAAGCACGTGATCAAGGCCCAAATCCTATCCCTAAACACTGCAAAGTTACTGTTAAAGTAATTGACAAGAATGATAATGCTCCATCTATTAGTTTTGTATCAGTACGCCAGGGAGCAATTAGCGAAGCTGCACCCCCTGGCACAGTTATTGCCTTAGTCCGGGTCACTGACAAGGATTCAGGTAAAAATGGACAGTTAATATGCCGGGTTCTTGGTAATGTGCCTTTCAAACTAGAAGAAAATTATGATAATTTATATACAGTTGTAACAGACAGACCTCTTGATCGTGAAATACAGGATGAATATAATGTAACTATAATCGCCAGGGATAATGGCAGTCCACCATTGAACTCCACAAAATCTTTTTCCGTTAAAATTTTAGATGAAAATGATAACCCTCCCCACTTCACCAAAGCTATGTATGTATTGCAAGTATCCGAAAATAACATTCCAGGGGAATACTTGGGCTCTGTCCTGGCACAAGATCCAGACTTGGGACATAATGGTACTGTGTCTTACTCAATATTGCCATCCCATGTTGGCGATGTGTCAATTTACACTTTTGTCTCTGTCAATCCTACTAATGGTGCAATCTACGCTCTTCGATCCTTCAATTATGAGCAAACAAAATATTTTGAATTTAAAGTCCTTGCAAAAGATTCAGGATCCCCTCATTTAGAAAGTAATGCTACTGTGAGGGTCAGTGTACTGGATGTTAATGACAATGCACCAGTAATTTGTTTGCCCACTTTACAAAATGATACAGCAGAAATCCATGTACCTAGAAATGTTGGTGTGGGGTATCTTATCACCACAGTCAGAGCAATGGACAATGACTTTGGAGAAAGTGGAAGACTGACATATGAAATTGTTTATGGCAATGAAGATCACCTCTTTGAAATAGATTCAGTGACAGGAGAGATCAAAACACTTACTCCATATTGGGATGAAGTTTCTCCAGTAGTAGAGCTTGTGATCAAAGTGACTGATAATGGTAAACCATCACTTTCAGCTGTGGCCAAGCTCATCATAAAATCTTACACTGGGTCTCTACCTGAAGGTGAGCCTAGAGTAAATGGAAAACAGAACCAGTGGGATATGTCTTTGCCCCTTATAGTTACACTGAGCACAATCTCAATCATTCTTCTGGCTGCAATGATCACAATCGTTGTCAAGTGTAAGAGAGAAAACAAGGAAATCAGAACTTATAACTGCAGAATTGCAGAGTACAGCCACCCTCAATTAGGAAAAAGTAAGAAGAAAAAAATTAACAAGAATGACATTATGCTTGTGCAAAGTGAAGTGGAGGAGAGAAATGCCATGAATGTCATGAATGTTGTAAGCAGTCCATCACTTGCAACATCACCAATGTATTTTGATTACCAAACCAGGTTGCCTCTTAGTTCTCCACGTTCAGAAGTGATGTACCTGAAGCCTACATCAAATAATCTGACTGTTCCTCAAGGCCATGTTGGATGCCAAAACAGTTTTACTGGTCCAGTGAACAATTCTACTGAGGCAAATCGGATGTCTATAATTCAGGTATGACATCTTTCAAATGCTTTTATAAATAGTAAACTGCTCTTTTAATTATTGTTATGTCATCCAGATCACTTCTAAGGGAAACCTTTTTAGATGAACACAATATTTATAAAATGAAAATTCAAGTATCACATTTTTAACTAAGACTTTAATTTTTTTTTTTATTTAATTGGGGGTTGGTAGTTTGAGCCATTTTTTTTAACCTATATTTACATATAATACAGGTTTTACTTTCTTATTTGGAAAACCAAATCTATAGTTGACTGAGCATGGTGAAATGTACCTTAATGATTCATTTTAAAAGTATGTTCATTAATTAGTAGGTTATGGAAGGGTTATTAATGTTGTGTTGGTCATTGATTTTCAAGTTCTCATTACTGATGCCTGCTACAAGTAAACAACATATTACTTTGTAAACCACAGAGACCATGACATTTCATTTTTTGAAGGTGAAAGTCTAAGCATTTAGAGGCATGTGTTGTGAAAAGCTATGGTATTTTTAAGCTTACTGGATAGGGTTTTTTTTTTATTCCTGCAGCTGTGTCCAATGCCAGTTCCCTTGTATTTAATTTCCTACTGCACAGACAAAAATAACAATCATTTGACTAAGGTTAGATATTGTATGCTTATTTGAATGTAATTCCATATTGTACTAACAAAAACCCTGTCTGAGTCTGGCTGGCAATAGTGATTGGCTGATAACTGACAGTCCTGTTTATTCTAGCTGTCATAGGCATTTAACATTTTTGGTGCTAGTCTTGATTCAGTACAATTATTTTAATTACTGAGCCATTACGTGGTGGATATGGGTGGATATGCAGTCAAGACATTTGTAATTTGTCTGGTTTCAGGTTACATATGTCTGCTAGAACATGGCTCTCAAGCATTCAGAGACATTTTTACATGTTGGAGTCAATCACATTATCACAGTCTCTTGCCAAGGTCCATCCACCCCCTCCCCAAATCTATTGATTTTAACATTTACAGGCTTTTAGGACATCCAGTTCCCTTATGTTACATGCAAAATGCCATGTTTCTAGCTCTGCAGCAGAATCTCAAGTGTACTGTTATTTACATAAGTCTCTATTAATAATTTATAATACTTTTCTTTCCTTTTCAAATGTCTTGTGGGGCTTTATGATATAAGTATCAAGGAGGAGAATAGCTATGCTATGCATATCTCTTTTATTCCACATACTGTAGATAGTTAAAATTATTTATTATCCACTTACTCTGTTGTACAAAAATGAAGGCAAATCAAATTTAGCCATAGATGGATGTTATGTATCTCCCCTCTGAACTGTCAGAGCAAAATTCTATGTATGTAGACTGCACTTCATTAGTGCAGAAGTGTGTTAAAGATCTATGCTATGCTACTTAGACTGCAGAAGTCAGAGATGTAAGCACCCAGTATAGATTTCAGTGCAAACACAAATCACGTTTTTTACATCAAAGACTGTGCATATTCATTGACTTTCTGCTCACTTATTAATTTAATCCAAGATATGGGATTTGTGACTTATTGGTGTTATTGATCCTTATGCTGAGAGTTATGGCTGGACTGATGGTGATGCATTACCTTCATGATGTACTTCCCTGTATGTGTAAACATTATAACTCAGTGTATTAATCTAGTACTGTGTGTGCTATGCCTGTTTTGCAAACACCTCAGATTTGAATGTAATGGACAGTTAACAGGTCAGCGATTGGTGTCAATATACATGCTCCTTGATTATCAACCAGGGCGTCATTACTCTTACTCATGCATTAGAGCAGCATGTAAATTCTGGGGCAACCCATTCTTTACAGTCCTTACATGCCAGCTATTTTGAATGGCTGTGCTTCACTTGTAGTTTGATATATTTTGTCATTTTAATTGTATAAAGCTCATCAGTAGGTGTGCATGCACATGATAAGTAATATTAAAAATAATTAGCCTTTTTTTTGGTTTGTGGAATTTTAGATTTTGGTCTCCAATACAGTGCAGTAAAACTGAATCTCCAAACATTCCAAATACATACCATATGCTAGGAATGTCCTACCCACAGACCCATATATGTATATACGACTATAAAATATTTTTATTGACCAGTTTGGTAGTAATATTATTGTAATGTGTCCTAAATGGCTGTAATGCCAGTATTTTTGTTTATTTTTGTATGTGTTTCTATATATATATATATATATATATAGTTTTCTTTTTTTTTTTTTACAATAAACCAATAAACTATCAGTTTACTCATTGCTAGATATAACATTTCAATATTGCTACTGTGCATATTTATTTATTTTAATATTTAACTGGCAGTTTGTAATACTAATGTTTTGTAAAAAGATTTAAATACAATTTTCTTGGGATTTTTAGGGACACATAATAAATATGCATTATTTTAGGTTCCATTAACACAGTAACCTGGATGGGGTGTTTAGACAACAGGCAAAACACGATTGAATGCAGTAGAGCTGCAATAAAATCTAGGACCTTGTTATTAAGTGGAAATATTTTTACATGTACATATAACAACTAAGGTCAATTAATAATTGTCATTTCCCTGTAGCTGGTCCTGTACATATAGTCAATGCAACTTGATCACCAAACCTATAACATAATATTTGCCTTCTTACCCAATTTCCTTTTATTAGAAGTGGAGACAGCTTTGTATGTTATTGCTAAATATGTTTAGAAAGGAGACTTGGAAGGGGCTGTATGGTCTTAAAGGCATGGTGTTACATTATTGCCTAGGTAAGCCTTTAAAATGTAGGTTTTCCAAGCTTGGAAACACATGTGTGGAAGAGTTTGGATAATAACATGGATAATAACATATAGTTTTAAAACACATAAGGCTCAACTTATATACAGTAAATCTTTTCATAAGTCTAGTTTGTTACTTGTGGGAGCTGCCACTGCACTATATAATGGCAATTATATGTTGAGCATGAATAGTTTACTTTTAACATATTCTCTTTGCCTCATCAATAAAACACTAGTACATATAGTATTACAGTAAATATATATATACAGGGGACCAGTTATTCTCTTGTGATAATAACCTTATTCCTTATGTTAAATACTTAAGCATAGTTTATATGTATCTTACAGTGTTAACTTTTATATTGTTAGCTTATTTGTATATTTCTTGAATTTTATTCTAACCAGTTTGGTTCCAAGTGTAGGACTGTAAAATCAGACAGCCAAAAGGCTTAAATAATGTTAAAGGTTGCACCAGTTAAGATGTAAGGCAACAGATTCCGTTTAGATCACTTTATCTAAATTATCTGGCAGAAATAATACTTAAAAAGTTAAATATACCAGTAATAACAAGTTTCTGCCTTGATGCTTCATAAATGGTGTTGCCAATTAAATTGCATTCAGCTGCTCATCACTACTTAGAAAAGTCATGATTATTATTTATTCAGAGCTTTAACTCCTAACATATGATTATGACATATGTAATATTTTTTGTAATATTTTTCGGAATTCCTTGCTTATTTTTTACAGCTTTTTTCTGCCAAATACATTACATTTGGTCTATACAGAGACAATTTAGGAAAGTAATACTTATCTATACTAGAATAATTATACCCCTGTAGTTGTACTTTTTTTTTAGACAAGTTACCAGATTTAGATAAAATAAATAAAATCTGCATTTCTTTTATGTTTTGCTGTTGGTGCTTGTGTACTGAGTCCATAACTGGATTTTTTTCTTGGGGTGGAGGTTACGCAACACAGCCATTTTTCAAGCACCATAAACCATTTTGATTCTATGAATTGCACCGATATGCTGGAAATTGCTTTCCTGCAGTCAACATGTATTCCTGTTAACTGAAACAGAGAGAGCCTTGCTACAAAAGCTTCCAGGGCACAACAATGACATTATCATTTGTCATTTAATTGTCTAGCAGAAATGGTTAAGAACCTTTTTAGCACTTAATAACAGCTCAGTGTAAAATAGATGACATTACTATCTCTTTTTGTCTTATGCATGCAATCATAGATTTTAAGGCTGTCATGTGTGGAAGTTGGTAAGGTAATGCTCAGTGTTCCATGTTCCAGTTTAACCTCTGAGCTGAAAATCTAGTTTGTTACATAGCAAAATGCTAGCACTACATGCTAAAGCTCTGTAACTGGTGGACATTATTTTCACCATGTCAGTGAAAGCTGTTTATACCCACTGCAGAAAACAGAACATTTGCATAAATAATATTTAACTTAATTCAGTAAGGCACAATCCTTTCCAACAATATTTAAAAAAAAAAAAACAGGCTTTAAAATGTTATGATATTTTAATGCAAGGGTAGCTGACCAGTTGCTTTCTAGCTGTTGATTAACTTCAATAACTAGAAAGATACATATGGTTTATCTGCAGGTTACATTGATTATTATACCAAATGGTATGGTTACAAAGACAGTAAGATTTTGTTATGGTACATTAAACTTTAAATGGAAATTATATGTTTTTTAACTATTTACCCACCATCTTAAAACACAGAACATGAAGCAAGGCGTGTATACAATAATATACATACAGGTATTTCTCTATTGTAGAGGCCTGCAGGTTATCTATCAGGCTTTACAATACATTTTCTTCTATATTTACAGAGGTTAAACAGTTACTACTCTTAGGAATTGGAATTGATCTAATCCCATGCTCTGGGCAAAAGTGCAGTTTTATTTGATAAAAGTCAAATTAAACAGGTTTCTGCAATCTGTGACCTTCAGCAGCTTCTGAACTACAGTTCCCAGCAACCCATCTCAAAAGGGTTACTGTACACTTGACAATTTGATTGCCTTTACCTGGTATCGGTGGTTAAAGCGCTCACTAGAAATAGTTAATTACAATGACAAGTAACAAGTGTTGCCTTAAAATGCATAAAAACACAGTAGCTGAGATCAAAATGCTTTGTGTGTCTAAGGTGTCTGCTTGAAACTGTAGCTCTTAAACAGCTGGCAGGCTGAGGGTTGGCTCTACCTGATCTAAACTGAGCTTTAGCTGGAAAATGTACACCGTGCAAGCTAAAATATTTTGTTTGAAAATAAATATTTTTGTCATAGGAGAAAATTGTCTTACAATACATAATATATTGTCACAATAAAAATATCAATTTAGGTGCTCAATACATAAACAAAAAACCTACATACTGTAACATATATTGTTGTTTTTGTATTCTTCATTGTATTGTATTAAAATGAATACATACATACACATAACTAAACTGTGATGTATGTTGTTAGCAACTTGATTTTTTTCCAAGGGGACTTTTTGGGTGTTTTTATAGAAGTCAGTCCATAGATCCAGCTTGTACTGTTTAGTGCTCAAATAACGAATGGCATAAAAGCTAAAAATATCTCATATTGTTATCGGATTGTAAATGCAATTAACTGGGCCTTGTTGCACAAAAGAATAGTTTGCATTAATTAAGATAATGAATGAATTAAGCCTTACAGCCAGTATAATTAGCTTGTAGAGTGTAATTAGGACATTAATGAACCATCGATAACCAATAGTTTATATATATTTATGACCAAATTAAGCTTGGTGCATTTTAGTAAACACAGGATGTACAATATGGTTTGGAATATGAAAGCTCTGCATTAGTAGGGAAATGCCAGTAGGTGGCAGTAATACGCTGGACTTAAAGCTGAGTTTCTTAAAAGAAGTGGAAAAAAAAAAGAAAGAAAGAAACAAGGAAAGAGCAGAAATTAAGTCAGTCAAAGAGAAGAACTGAGAGTGAAGGTTGGCGTATGGCAAATGGAGGATCAGAGGATTTAAGATACCACAAAACTATAGAATTTTTAGCAGCTGACAAAACGTTGCTAAGCTTTTGGTGAAATCCCTTTAAACAAACCTAATTTATCGTGCAAATGCTGCTGAACGCTGTGAATGAACCACTGAAGTACCAGCAGAGGCAAATACAAAGGCATCAGCAGATTGCAGAATCAACTACGTTGTCTAGGACTTTAAAAATATAACAGATGGGAGAAATCAACACACCCATTGATTTGGAAATATTCTCCTGTTTTTCTTACTGAGATTTTGATGTATTATTTATATGCGAGATCACTGGCATTTACATGCGTAACAGCTGAAGAGCAGTAATTAACACCTAGGACTGTCTGGATAGCTCTGTTTTGTAATTTCTCTGCATCTCTGTTGCAAGAACGCCAGAGTAAGTAAGACTGATTCTGCCTTTTTCATCTTCAAAACCGAAGCAAATACCTATTTTATGTCTCATTCAGCAGAATAGCGGGGCTCTGAAATCCAGATGTAGCATGCATAATACTAATTGCCTGGAAAGCCAGACGTGGGAGATGTTTAGTAAGTGAAGCGCGTTTTCCTTCTGTATATGAACTTTGTGGATGCTGGCTTTGTTTGAAAACGCTGTTATTAAGTGATGTTCAAGGAAACCAGAATATAGTATCCAGTGATTTTTATAATTTAACATGTGCTTGTCATTTGGATCTTCAAAGTTATGTAGTCACTTCTTAAAATGTGCACTGCTTAAGACTTTGTAGGAATTGACCTCATGTAGACATTGTACAAAAACAACTAGTCTTAAATCAGACAAACCGTTTAATATTTGGATTTTCCAGAGCTTATATGGTGTGCTTGCTTCCAGTCTTTCTTTTAATCAATTGTCGGCTGAAGAACGTAGAGAGGAAATGATAAGAAGGCTATGTTTGGCATAAACAAAAGAGGATCATTTAACAAAATGGAGCAAAGAAAGCAGCAACTGTTCTCTCCTCGCCAGTATTAATGCCCCCCCCCCTCCATAATCTGTGCATCGAGCCATGCCTGTTGATTTGTCCCAGAAAGAAAACTGGAATTTAACTGAATACAATTGTTAGTTGTAAGCTGATGTGGCAACTGCCCTTGCAGAAAAAAAGCCTATGTGTGAAATGACTGAATCCAAGCTGTGATTGTAATACTTTTCAACTGATGATAAACTTTGATGGTTCCTTGCTTTTTGGATTTTTTCCAGACTCTGCAAATCCCTGCATTATTTAATATTCATGAATTTCTGCTTGTAAATAGAGATAATGTGAAGCAAAATAAAATTGACAGTTTTTGGGGAAGACAGCTGGCAAGCAATCTACATTAGATTTGTAAATGCAGGCACTATTTTCAAAGAGCATAACTTGTTACTTCCTCTGGATGTGTTAAAAAAGCTCTTTTTTTCTCAGTTAAATTATGGACACAGCCAACAGTCTCTCCCACCCTCCTGTATTACTTATGTTGTTGATGGACCTAAATTTCCCACTGTTTACAAACTGTCTCTGAATTGAAAATGCTGACTGCAGTCTGTCTGATTTTCGAAGAAGATAATTATCATCTGTTTAAACAATAAGAAAAAAGGAAAACATGATATCTTCAGAAACTGAAGTCTATCCCACACCATTGTCATATCTACCTTTCTGTCTTTGCCTGCTGCATTCTCTTCTTTTTCATCTTTAATAAAACTACAACCTTTTGGTGAGGGAGCAAAGTATATATCCATTCTCTGGGATGTACCTTCTTATGTGTATATTCTTCTCCCTTGGGGGTTTTGGGCAAGCATTGAAAATGTTAAACTATTCTATTTTAGAAGAGAGTGGGGCAAGGATCTTAATTGGTAATATAAATATAGATGCAGAACTTGAGTTGCCAAGAATGGGTGAAAAAAACAATTTTAGGGTGTTGGAAAATTCTGCTCCTAGCTTAATTGATGTTGACCAGAATAGTGGGCTATTGTACACCAAACAGCGTATTGACCGGGAGACCCTTTGCTGGAAAAATACAAAGTGCTTGCTGTCCCTAGAAGTTTTTGTTAATGATAAAGAAATATGCATGATTAAAGTGGAGATCATGGACATAAATGATAACTCACCCTATTTTTCCACTGAACAAATTGATCTCGAGATTTCAGAAAATGCATCTCCTGGAACTAGATTTCCTCTCTCAACAGCACAGGATCCAGATTTAGGAGAAAACAGTTTGCAGACATATGTCATGAAGCGAGCTGATACTGACTTGTTTTCTTTGGATATAAAATCCCGAGGTGATGGCACAAAAATACCTGAGCTAGTTATCCAGAAATCATTAGACAGAGAGGAACAATCTCACCACAAACTAATCCTTGCTGCCCTGGATGGAGGTAAACCTCCAAGGTCAGCCACTCTGCAAATAAATGTTAAAGTTATTGATTCCAATGACAATAGCCCAGTTTTTGAAGCTAAATCTTACACTGTTGAAATCCCTGAAAATTCTCCACTGGGCACTGTTGTAATCGATCTGAACGCTACAGATTTAGACGAAGGCTCTAATGGAGATATTTTGTATTCATTTAGTGGCTATGCATCTGACCGGGTCTGGGAACTGTTTTCAATTGATGCAAAAACTGGATTAATACAAGTGAAGAGTAATTTAGATTATGAAGAAACCAGGATAATTGAGATTGATGTTCAGGCCCAGGATCAAGGACCCAACTCTATACCAGTGCACTGCAAAGTGACTGTTAAAATTACTGATATAAATGATAATGTTCCATCAATAAACTTTGTATCAGTCCGCCAGGGAGAAATTAGTGAGGCTTCACCTCCTGATACAGTTATTGCACTGGTTCGAGTTACTGATAAGGATTCTGGAAAAAATGGTCAACTGCATTGTTGGGTTCAGGGTAATGTCCCTTTCAAGCTAGAAGAGAATTATGACAATTTCTACACTGTTTTAACAGACAGACCCCTTGATCGGGAAATGCAGGATGAGTATAATGTAACTATAATTGCAAGGGATCATGGCAATCCACCATTAAACTCTACAAAATCTTTTGTTGTCAAGATCTTAGATGCTAATGACAATCCCCCACATTTCTCTAAACTCTTGTATGTGCTGCAGGTATCTGCAAATAACATCCCAGGAGAATATCTTGGTTCTGTCTTAGCACAAGATCCAGATTTAGGGCAAAATGGCACTGTTTCTTACTCAATCTTGCCATCCTATATTGATGGTGTTTCAATCTACACTTATGTATCTGTCAATCCAATCAATGGTGCAATCTATGCTCTGAGGACTTATTACTATGAACTGACAAAATATTTTGAATTTACAGTGCTTGCTCAAGACTTAGGCTCTCCGGTTTTAGAAAGCAATGCTACAGTAAGAGTGTCAATACTGGATGTCAATAATAATGCTCCCGTCATTATTTTACCTAACTTACAGAATGATACGGCTGAGATTTTTGTACCCAGGAATATAGGCATGGGATATATTGTAAGCACAGTTAGAGCAATGGATATTGATTTTGGAGAGAGTGGTCGACTGACTTATGAAATTATACATGGGAATGAAGAGCATCTCTTTGAAATTGATTCAGTAACAGGAGATATTAAGCTTCTCCATCCTTACTGGGAGGAAGTTGCACCAGTAGTAGAGCTAATAGTCAGAGTGACAGATAATGGTAAGCCATCACTTTCAACTGTAGCAAAAATCATTCTTAAAACAAACACGGTTTCTTTCCCTGAAGGAGAAACACAAATTACTGAAGAGCAGAGGGACTGGGATATATATCTACCTGTTATTGTAACATTAAGTGCTATTTCTGTAATATTGTTTGCTGCCATGGTGACCATAGTTATAAAGTGCAAGAAGGAAAATAAAGATGTAAGGCCCTACAAAGGCAGAATAGCAGATTCTATTCAACCTCGATTAATGAAAACAAAAAAGAAAAAAATAAACAAGAATGACATTATGTTGGTACAGAGTGAAGTGGAAGAGCGAAATGCCATGAATGTTGTGAGTAGTCCATCCCTTGCTACATCTCCAATGTATTTTGATTATCAAAGCAGTTTGCCTCTGAGCTCTTCCCACTCAGAAGTGCTGTACCTGAAGCCTACATCCAACCTTATGACTTCTTCACAAGCAAATATAGGATGTCACAGTCTTTCAGAACCAGTTAGAAACACAACTGAGAATAATTCCTCTTGGACACCAGTATCTCAGGTAGGTGGGTTTTTATGTTTTTTTAAGACTAGCAAATATAAGACAAAAATAAATCATAGGGCACATTTATCAAAATCATAGTAAAAATCATGTTTGTGCATAAAAAAATTGCATTTGATGATTGCCACCTGGTACATATCTGTAAACATAATGAATGACTAACATAAAAAAAAAATAACAAAAAAAGACGTTTTTACTACACTTCCTATTAACTTCTATGGCTTATCAATAGGTTTTAGGTGACATCACGTTCATTATTAATTTTTTTATTTTTTTTTTAAATTGTGGAGGGAAAAAAGTTACCAACTGTTTCTTTTCTCAGTTTTGTGGAAGTCCAAGTCAGTTGTGGTTATGTTTTACCGTGATTTGTGATAAATCTTCCTTTAATGGTAATGATACACCATACATGTTGATTTCTGCATTTTGTTGCAGTACTTTCATGTCTCTTTGGCCTTGGTTGGCAATTGTTTGGTCAATGGTTGAAACCATTTTGATTACTAGAGCTTTACCGAGTTGGCCCGGTCCCCTAAGCCACTTCACCCCCCCCCCCTTCCTCTCACAGTAATGCTGCATGGGCGGGTGCACTGTGATGACCTGCAGTGGGGGGGACGAGAGCCCGGACTAGAGGTAGAAGACATCTGTGACTAGCCACTACAGTTGTGGCCTGAGCAGATGCCTCTTCTGCCTACCTATAGTTCTGGCCCTGTATATTCTTGTGGGCCCATAACTAAAACAATAACCCATAAATACTGTGTGCATATGGTATAGTTTTTCTTTATATCTATGTTAGAATGCTTGCAGTAGTTGTCCTTATATAGTTAAGAGTGTCCTCCAACATTTTTTTTCTATTACATATACTTATTAGTACATTAATTTTTTTCAATGGTTTTAAAGTTATTTGTAGTGATGACTGAATCTGTCCCATTTTGCCCAAAAAATTTGAAAATCTTTCAACAGATTCGCAAAATGGCGGAAATTTTTCTTTCGACAAATCGTTTGGCGTGAGAGACAATTCTTTTGATGAGAGAGACAATTCTTTTTGATGCACGATAATTCTTTTGACCAGTGAGACAATTATTTTTGATGCACAATTCTTTTGACGCAGACAAAAAATTTTTGGACACGTGAATTTTTTCGCCTGTTTCGCAAAATAATCCACCAATGACGACATGGAAATTCACCGCAAATCCATGCCTGATGATTTTTTCCGCCATCACTAGTTATTTGCTATTGGTATCAGTGACAAGTTATTCTTTTCCCTGGCTACCGAAAATAATGTAGCAGAAGACAACTGATTCCTAGAGGAAAACATACATACTTTAAAACCACTGAAATTTTTTATGTACATTGGTGAGTTCCTGTCCTGTATTTGGGCTCAGGACCATTATACGCTCTTATATTTTAATGTATCACTTTCATATGTCTAAAATATCAAAGTTAGTTGAATTCTGAAAAGGCTTATTAAAACATTTCTGACTCCCCTTAATTCATAACTATAGTCATTAAGTCATTAAGTCATAATAACTGGGCCCCCAGTATTTAGCTGCTATAATGTTTAACACAGATCATAGCAGAACAGGCATTCATGGTTTGTTTAGTTCATTGTGGTACACAACCTTTTTTTAATAGCTAGAGTAGTTTCCCTCCGCAACATAGTGCTCCATTTTTTATCTGTGTCTTTTCTTTGATATCTACTGGATTGTGTGTTCCTTCATAAATAGTGAAGCAAAACAACCCAGACTTACTGGCTTTTCTTAAAGAAAAATAGAAGATGGCAGGTTCCAGGTGTTGCAGCCTGTCAAAACTACACAGATGAAGTGAACAATAATGCATATAAACTGTATGACAATATTCCTTTAAAATGTAATATACATGCATAGTTGCATACTGAAGGGACACTATTAAATATGAATGGATTCTATACTGTAGAAAAGTATTTTCAAACAGTATACTGTAGTGAGGCTAAGCCTGAAATTGCATGTGCTGTTTTTAGTGCCACTTGGAAGCAATTTTCTTTGCCACTTGTAACTTTCTTCTGTAGCATTTCCTGATTAGGTGTGGATTAGAAGGTACTGGATGGATTGCAAGAAAGCTTTCATCTCTCCTGCTGCTAAAATCAGTGAATGTAATGCCAGTATTTTAAATTCTATCAGTACATTGTGTTTCATTTACATTTGAAGAAAATGTTGTTCCCAGAGCAGTGCTGATATAGAGCATGTAATATTGAATTTTAAATGTTTGCAGTGTTGATGAAATTGTTATCTTTATTACCTCAACACTAAACTTCCACCTGCGTTTGAGGCTACATTATCTGCAAATTATTTCAGCAAATGGGTAATTCACATTTTCATTATTGAAAGTTAAACAAATAATGCAGCCACACCAGAAGATTTTAGCCAAAGTTCTTGCCCATGAACATTGTTGACAGAGTTTACCCAGTAAGGTTGGCCAGTTTTCCTGGATAAAAACTGTAGTGCTCATTTATATTGCTAGTCCGTCATGTTTATTTCATTTATATTTTGGATTTCGAAATTAGTTTAAGGTGAGCTGTCATTGGGACACAAAATCAATGTTTATTGCTTTGTATGCAGTTTTTGTACCATTTCAGATAAGGATAATCAGTGTTTGTCAAATTGATAATAATGTTAGTTTGGTAAATTACCCATAACCACATTCACTTAGAAAAAAAGTTTTTTTTAATATAAGTTTTTTAGCTGCCATTTGTATTGGATGAAAATGAAAATCCAGTGTGATGGTTCTAGTAGCTGTAGAAATAAAAAAAAACTTGGGAGGGCATTTTCTAACGTTCAGATGTTTTTTTACGACTGGAAACAAAAAAGGTTACAACTTTCTTTGAGATTTACTATACTTCAAAATGACTAAAAACGCGAATTCAACAATTCACCAGCTAAAACCTGTCAAGATCATGTAGAAGGCAATGGCAGATGTCCCTTCCCTTCCCTAAAGGATCTTTCTTTGGTTCAAAACTCTAGAGGTTTTTGGATTTTTGGCACTGTTTTTTTGTGCGACAATTCGAAAAAGTAGAAGTTTTGGTGTTCTTATATGTTCTTTTGCCAGAATAATTGGTGTTTTTTTCAGCATAGTATTTTCACCTAAATATTTTTGTGTTTTCTAACAATATCTGAGCACAACTGTTAACATTTACCATATATGATATAAAATATGTGTTAGCAAGTAATGGGCTTATGGCAGTGGTTATTTTAGCTAGTTTTGCAACTTTTTTTTGCAGAGGACTAGACAGACTGAGGTAGCATCTGAAATTGCTTTTGCTCTTGTTGTAAATGTTCAGCCGTCAGCTGTCCCTGCTAGGATCACACTGCCTAAGAATTTTAAAACCTTTATTTTGTATATGGATTGGCTGTCTTTCATGCCTTTTTTATTTCTTCCATCAGCAAAAATGTGTATCTTGTAAACTACGCTGGGTGAAGATATTTGCCAAAAGATGTTGATTCCTTTTTGTTTTGACATTAGTTTTTTTTTTTTAAGTTGTATTTTTTTTTTCTTTTTAACATGGGAACATTTAGTAGAAGTAGTGGTTTTCAGAGACTGAAAGTAGAAAGGGCAGAGAAGAGTTTTTAGACTGGAATACAATGCAATTCATAACATCAGGGCCACTGAGAAATGTGTTAAAATGAAGAGTTTGAGAATAAGGGGAAGTGAAGCTCAGGTGAGAATACAGTTTTATAAGGAATTTCGGCTAGCATATGGAGTTAAAATAAGATTCAGCCACAGTTTGGATTTCCTTTAAATCATAAAGAAAATGTCAGGGATTGACAGCACTTCTTTAGCACTACAGATGTAGCAGTACCAAACTCCCAATGTTATTTAGGTTCTGTAATATCTAAAGACTCGTTTCTTTTCTTAATAGTAGATAAAGGGGCAGATTTGTCAAGATGTTAAATTAGAGCTCCCCATGGTAAAATCCTCCCGCATTCTATTCATTCCTGTGAGATTTTTAGAGGCATGTTTATGAAATGGTGGAGTTTCACCCATTGATAAATGCTTCTATAAAATCCTATAGGAATGAATAGTGGGGGGATTTTACTGTTGTCAGTAGTCCTGGATTAAAGGAAAAGTAACACTAAAACCTTTTTAACTAAAAAATCTATTCTACCCTCCCCCAATATCCTTTGTTATTTTGAATGCTTTAGAAGAAAATACCTGTTAAACTCGGCTTCCTGTCATTTGAACAAAGGCGATACGGCGATGCCGGGGAAAGTATCAGGAGATTCGTCAACTATGCAGCGATCGATTGATCGAGCCTAGCCTGACTCCTTCCTATACTGAAGTCAGGCTAGGCTCGATCAATCGATCGCCGCATAGTTGATGCATCTCCTGATACCTTCCCCAGCATTGCCGTATCACCTTTGTTCAAATGACTGGAAGCCAAGTATTTTACAGGTATTTTCTACTAAAGCATTCAACATAACAAATGGTTTTCAGGATAGGGCAATTATTGGGGGAGGGTAGAATAGATTTTTAAGTTAAAAATTTTTAGTGTTACTTTTCCTTTAAGCAATGGTTAAGCTCAGCTCAGGACAGGAGGTTAGGAAAAAAAAAATAAAAACAGACAGCTATATCAGAGTTTCTATGGGAAGCAGCAATGCCATCTGTTCATTGGCTGCTACACTGGATGTCATGTAGTAATCTGAGAAGAAATGAACATGCTCAGTAGCCAACAGCCAAAGTAAAATCCTGAGGGAGGAAGCACAGTGGGTTGTAGGAGACAAAGGAATTCCAAGTGATTAGGAGGATGCTACAGCCTTACTATTAACCTTTGAACAACCAGAGTGGCAGGTATTTAAAGATTTCAGAGATGTTGTTCACTGATTATATTTTTGTGTGGGGGTTTTACATGTCCTTTAAAATACATAATTCTACAGATGTACTGATGAAGATATTTAAACAACTGCAGTGAATATGTGATTTTTAAACAAACGTTTTAATAATTAATTTCTTTAAATTTGTTCCTTATACATTTAAAAATTATAAAAATTGTTTGTTATAGAAATAGGTAAACACTGCATATTGAAATCAAATTAAGAAAGCTGACTTTTATTTCCTTCTTAGCATGCCAATTGGTGTAACTTTAAGATATACAGTATGTATACAAAGCAGACAATATTCATTAAGCTTTTGCTAGTGCTGATCAATGTCGGTGAGAGTTTCCTTTTAGCAGTGGCATGATCAGCATTTACTGTAGCTTAACAAATAACCGTCTAACTTTTGCACTTAGCTAGCCAAAAAGCTTTTTTGTTCACAAAACATTACCTGCTAAAACACCACTTTGCTTAAATGATTATTATGGCAGCTACAGTAAACTGTATAAATGCATATTGCTTGAAGTTTAATAAACTCTTGATTCATTGTATACAGACAGGTATGAACTAGGGATGAGCGAATTTTATCGGCAGGCATGGATTTGCAGCAAATTTCTGCATTTCACCATTGGTGAATTGTTTTGTGAAACTTCTGCTAAAATTCACTGCGGCAAAAAAATTGCAGTTGCGTAAAAAAAGGCGCATGTAACTAAAAAAACCCCGTGGCCGACAAAAAAGTCAGCCATATATATGACTAATGCATTTTTTAATTAAAAATGGATGCAGTAGCTGTTACCTATACCTTTTTCACAGGACAATCAACAGCTTTGCACTTCATAAATGAATGGTATTACTGGACAGTTGGCAACCTTATTAATCAAGCTGCTGTAAGGTGTTCAGTGCACTTCATATAAGAGAAATAGATATGTTCAGTAATGAAATAATTTGTGCGGTCGTGTCAAAAAAAGACGCGGGTGACCAAAAAAAGACGCGAGCGACAAAAAAGACACGGGTGACAAAAAAAAATTTGTGCGATAAATGCGTTTCACGAATTTTATTGTCGTTTCGACAATTTTATGGCTAAGCGGGACAGATTTGCTCATCACTATTCACATGTTCTAGTCTTTTTCAAAATTTCTACTTAGCCAGGTGCTCATTTCTAAGTTTCTTAAAACGAGTATGCTAAAGAGGAACCTTTCCTGAAAATGGTACTCAACAGTTTAATCTGAAAATGAGAATTAGCTTTAAGCCTCTGCCTTCTCCTTACTTCCATCAACCAATCAACCAATGTGCCTGTCTTCAGTTCTGAGCGAAATTATTCCCCATGCATGGATTTGTGGCACAAATTTCCGCGTTGGCGGATTTTATTTCACATAAGGGATGCCAAAATTCGCCACAGAAAAATTTGCCGCGCGCCATTTTTGCCAATTTGCAAATCTTTTCAAAGATTCGCAAATTTTCCAGTGAAGCGAAACGGGACAGATTCGCTTATCACTACCTGTCTCTAATATCAAAGGCCTAAAAACCTCCTTATTAAGTTTTATTCTTTACAGCAATGTTCTTTTCATGTTAGATTTTTCTTGCCTGATTTGCCTGACTATTGTAAAATGGGTTTTTAAGTGTTTTTATATAAACCTAATTACGTTTAGTACAGTCTCTAAAAAATGTACCATGCATGATTTCTATGAAATTGGTATGGTATCTTTGTATGGAGAAAGAGTAACAATTTAAAGTGGAACACTTTCATTCAATCATCTAGTGATGATATTTTTTTTCTTTAACTCTATTTATGCAATTTACATTCCCAACATAAACCACCACAAACAACTACCAAATACTTTATGCATATCCATAAAATGAATCTCTTAGCTGTTTTATTACTTTGAAATAAGGTGACATTTTATCTAAAAAATATTCTTAAGTTATTCATTCAGTGTAAAGTGTGCAATAAACTTTGTTAAATTACTATAAGAAACTTTTGAACAAATCTGAACCCCTGTATATAACACATAGGGGCACATTTACTAATCCACGAACGTCCGAAAAGCATCCAAATGCGTTTTTTTCGTAATGATCGGTATTTTGTGGCAAATTTTTTGAGCGCTCAATACGAAAAAGTTGCGACAATTCCGAAAGTTGTAATGGCTATGAAAAACTTGCGACAATTCACGAAAGTCGTAATGGCTATGAAAAAGTCGCGACAATTCGTGCAAGTTGCAACGGCTACGAAAAAGTCGTGACAATTCACGAAAAAGTCGCAACGGTGATGAAAAAAATCGCAAAAAATACGAAAAAATCGCAAAATGTTGGTTTCCAATCCGATTTTTTTCCCATTCGGGATTCGGATTTGTGGATTAGTAAATCAGCCCCATATTCCTAAGAGACAATACAACCTCCAAAAATGTAGTTTTTGGTTAATACGGGTAGTAACTGATCAAGACTCATATTTTTCTGAATTTCTTTCTATACATTTCTTTTGTTCCAAAATGCAGGCAAACACTTAAAATATAGGTTTCTAAAATAGGGGGTTCACAGGTGGAGTTCTATAAATGGATTGGATTGTAGTATAAAAAAAAGATGCCACAGAAACAAGATGTAATAACAATATCTTACAGCTTACTGCCTACAAATGACACATAGTTTAGGAAAACATTTTTGTAGTTGTGTCATTTAACCCACCCTGAGTATACAGAGCAATTTGTGGGCCAGATCACAGGATGGATATTAATGAGTTGGAAAAAATATAAAGCTATGCAGCTATACTGGTAAAAGCAATGGAGCAAGAAAAAAGACTATCAACATTTTGTTTATGTTCTTTGGAGGATTGGCTCTAGTGAGAGAATTTGATTCAACTACATTAAAAGGCATTATAGAGGAACAGCAGGGGGGGACACAGAAAAAAAAACAAATAACAAGAAGCTTTCCCTTTATACATGAAGACCAGAGTTTTAGTTTACTGTGAGATCACTGAGGCTGTGGAATACTCTACCAGGTGGCATTATAATGACAGGGTCCCTTAATACCTTTAGGAGTGACTTGGTAGTCTTTGTATGGGTAAAATATCTTAAGTGTGTGTATAATCAGCCTCTAAAGGGACTGGAAAGTTTGGTGCATTTAAAAAAAAATATATAAAAATCACAATTTTTTTCATATTCAATCTTTAACTTTTTTACTATACTCACATAACATTTTTATTAAGTTGAATCTATCATTACTGCTTAGCAGGTTGAGCTGCAATACTTGGCTAAAACAGAGCTTGCATTTTGAATGGATTTCTTAGTTTTTTTTCTGTTATCTCTTCTTGTAAGTAAACATTGTTATTTACCAGAGCATTCGATCAGTGTCTATACATGCAATATTTCCACCAAGATTATTACTGATTGCTTAGCAACCACTTATGAATAGAATCACCGTAAGAACTATTCAATAACATTGAATTCAGTTATACAGATTTGTGTTACATAGGATTTTTCTTTGAGAAGACTAGTAAATATGTTGTTTTTTTTATAATGTATGGTAATGGACTTTTTTTATACAATTTGTAAGCACATTGTTTACTTATTATTGCTTTTACATAAATAACTATGCTAGCACCCTATATTAACCCAATATCTTTGGTGCTAGAGAATTACTTGTGTGAATAATATTTTAATAGGGTGTATTGAAAATGGATATCAAATATGAAGTCTATTTTAGTAATCCTTATGTCTAAAAACTTGATACCATTTTCACAGTTTTGCATAAATCTTCTGTAATTTGATATGCAGATTTGAAGATCATAAAGGCTGTTCTGCTTTGATGATCATGAACAAGATTAAATCGCTAAAGCTGTAAAGTACCTTGTGTGTTCTCTTGTTCTCTCCTGAGCTCTTAGTCATTACAGTGGAGAAAATGACAATATGAGTACAGCAAAAATGTTCACAGAAAACATCCAAATAACAGTGTAAAATTGTTATTAAAATGACGACTGGCATTCTTGCATTTTACTGTATTTTTTTAAATAAAGAAACAGACCTTTTAGCATTTAAAAAAATTATTATATATGCAATATTATACTTCTGTAAGGTGGTCAATATCAGATACAGATAGATATCCTCTAAAGTTTCTTCCCACAAAATGTTTTCAACTTGTCACTTTTATAATGTAATATACTATTGTAGTGGCTGTAACCTAAGAGCAAAAATGGGAGACTTTGGGAAGCCTGTAAAAAGGGTAATGGTATTAATGAATATTAATGAATGTTAACATAGTAGTATTCTATGGATTGGTCTAGTCTATTATCAGTAAACAATTGGATATGTTTACATTAGACTATATGCTCCGATAACCAAAAGGTATAGTGCCACTTTACATTAGATACTAAGACAGCAAATGATAAAAAGTGATGTGGTTCAAAGAAAACATGTTTTGTTTGACCAGGTTTACATGCAAACCAAATGTGTTCCCAAAGCTGGGAACCAGCTTCAGAATTCTTGCCTGAGTTGGGAAAAGATTAAGAAGAAGGACCAGAAGATGAAGACAGAACATGTTGTGTGTGTGTGTCTGAATCATGTGCAGATGTTTGGAAGTTATGTACAGGTATAGGAACCATTATCCAGAAACACATTATACAGAAAGCTTAGAATAACATCTCCAATAGACCCCCCCCCTTTTTTTTTTTTTTGAATTACTTTTTCTCTGTAATAATAACACACTACCTTGCACTTGGTCCAAACTAAGATCAATAAGATTAAATTAATCCTTATTGGAGGCAAAACAATCTTGCTGGGTATATTTAATGTTTAAATAATTTTTTTTAGTAATATGGAGATCCAGATTATGGAAAGATCCCTTATCCTGAAAACCCCAGGTCCCTTGCATTCTGGATAACATGTCCTATACCTGTACTTTGTTTGTAATGTAGAGCTTTACTGTAGCTTTCTATGAGTTGATTGTTTCGGGGAGAGATTCAGCAACTGATTCAGGGCTGATGGTTGCAAAATAGTCCCTTAGAAACCCTTAGAAAAATGCAAAGACTACTGTTTTATGAGTAAAAGATCATCGAGTTTCATGAAAAAGATTATTGAGTTTGGTTTACTTATACCCACTATGGATATGTTGTTTGAATATTTATTTACATATAGTCAACCAATGTGTAGGAAACAATTAAATATAAAAGAGAACTTGACAAGACTACACTCAGGCTGGCACTATGTTTCTATTGCAGCCATGATATAAGGCCACCTTTTGTGTTGCCCTTAGTAGTACAAAACCTCATATCTTTCTTTTTTAATAATTTTGTTTAGTAAGTTTTCCCCATTTTTACAGCTATTTCTGATATAGTCAAATATTTCTAGGTATGATTTTAAATCATAGAAGCATTAATGTAGTTAATGCTTGTTTCTTTTTGTATTTCAGGAATAAGCAATAGGAAAACACTTACTAGAAAGATTTTCTGACTTTTCTTATATTTTACTGTGTTTGATATAGTTAAAAAGCAGTGCATTGTTAAAAAAAGATTTGTGTATATTCAAAGAGTAACAAAAACACTGAATACCAATGGATAATAAGGATAATATTTGATACATCTCCTCTGTAAAACTACTTTTCTCTAATTCTTCACTGAGTCCTACCAGAAATGTTTCCTATTTTCCTGTCTATGTATTAATAAGCCACGTGTAATAGCATATTACATATCATTTCAGCTGGCTAATTCTTGTAAACATGATCTTTGTTAGTAGTGTTAAGGAATGCCAACAGCGTGGGTGATGCTGATAAAAGGTGCATTAAAGCGTTTCAAATTCAATCATTAGGTTTCACTGCACCCATCTGCTCAGAGAAAGAAAAACTGGAGCTTTAATTCATTGACCTTTAGGTATCATTCTTGTCTTTTTTTAATGATTTTTTTCCTCATAATATTAAATGGTTTATTTATAAAATCATTTGTACATTATAAGTGAACACCATCGTTATTACTTAAAGTATATATTTGGTAAAATACTTTTGTGTGCTAGGCAAAATGCTCAACCCATCACTCATAAATATATTAACACCTGTTAGAATAAATAGTGAAGAGTGTTTGAAGCTGTATTTCATCAATAGTGAAACATTTATTTTTTTCTGCTTTGCATTTAATAATGTCTCTTCTCATTACCTACTATTTGCATGGCACAGATGCTCTCTATCACAGGTGGAACACGTCATGCAAATCCCTTAGTATTTGGCAAATATATAATACACAGGTGAACTGACATCTTAAATTACAGTTCCTCTTAGAGCAAATGAGAAACGTGTTGTGATAAGTGGGTGTGAGTTAATACTATCTAACTGTGGTTATGCTGCCTTGTTGTGTAAAATTCTCATAGTGAAAAATATGGAAGCTTAAAAATGTGTTATTTAAGACATAATATTGAAATTCTGGGAATCAGAGCACATTTTTTTTTTACCTTCTCTTTGAAGTTGTTCAGTCATTAAAAAATAATGTATCAGCAATGCTTCCCCATTAACAGGATTTGGATGCACCTTATTGACAAGAAATAGCAGTTAACAAATGCCAATGTATTAAACTGACAAGAAAAAGGGAACAAGGTGGTTTTATGGACAGGCTTTTAAAGCAAGATTTTGGCAATATTTGCAAAGAGGATTGATTTTAGAACAATGATAGCAGACATTACTGTTTTGCTAAAGAGGAAAATGAAACATATTATAAATATGTCTGACCCTACTACTCTTTCTTAGAATAACACATAATCAATAAAAAAAGATTTTCTCTTTAATTAATGATATATCACTGTTTATGATTTTTCCATTTTATTAAGGCCCATGGCAAACTAGCATTTGTAATCACTGTAGGGAGAACTGCAGCATTTAAGCAACCTACTCTAGCCCCCACTGTTTATTGAGTCATTGCTTTTTAATCTGGTTTTGGAATTGTTTATTTGATTTAAATAAATCTTTTTAACCCCTAGCTTGGATAATAACCAATAAATGTAGATGTATGCATTATGGCTGCACAGATACTAAGATAGTCTACCATAAGTACTAATCTTGTAATCAAGTGCAACAAATGCCCATAATAGTATCCTTCTTACTTCTCTTGGTAGTAGCAGATATTGTATTAATTGGTTATGCATGGAAGAATAAGTTACTCAAGACCTACAAAATAAACATCTGTAATAATGTAAGTTTAAGCCATGCATCTCCTTGTTTAATATAAAGAGGGAATGATTATAGCTAGGTATATTGCTTCCAAGAGCAGATGAGACAGATAGGATAGCAGCTCCTTTAACTTCTAGTGGCCTAGGGTTATTGCATCATGATCATTGTCAATTTTCCAGTAAATTCGGTAAAAATTGGTTATTTTCCACAATGTTTTGTTCTTGTGTTATCTTAAAATAGTGTTTCTTTGGGGCCTCTGTCTCCCAGCAGGTGTAATAGAAATGCCCACAACAGAAAATTCAAACAAGCACATAGTAGATATATGAATAGAGAACCTCTATACCTTAAGAGTTTCCTGCTGATTTGAGCTAATTACCCGAGAGTCCCTCTTTTGGTATGGGTTTATGGCAACTCTTAACAAATGTGAGACCTCTTTGACAGAAAGGGAGATGCATCCATACCAGTCTGAAACTGTGGCTTTTGCTGGCCATACACATATCTAGCATTATAACACAATAGGTAGGCTTAAAGAGGTGGTAAACCATGTTATAGCTAAACAGCTTTGGACAGGCTAAAACTAAATACAGTAACTCTTTCTTAGAGACTAGGTTTCCACAAATGGAAAATAATTAGTCTTTGGAAATTAATTATGCATTTTAGCATTAGACAAATGCAAAATTTTTGAAAAAGAACTACAATCTTTATCCTGGACTAAGCCTTTTTAGCCTATGTGTTTGCTTAGTAAAGTTTAGCACTTTGCTTTATAGTATCCATTCTGCTGTGGCATTTTTTCTCTTTCTTTTATTCAGTCACCCAAAATGTGGGATAGATTATTTGTGTATGAATGTGTAAAGGGAGAATTTAAGTGGAAGACCTCTGAGCCTCTGAGTATGATAAATGTTGGACTTTTTGCTTTTTACTTTGTTTGCTTATCTTGAGGCCATTTGGCAAATAGTGTGTGTGTCATGTGGCTGTATTTACTTTAACCCATCCCATATTTTAAAAATTAGAAAAAATATGTCCTTGCTGCATTTACAGTTATGGGGCACAACAATCAGAGGCTCTTATAAATATTTATGGTTACGACCCATAAATCTGACTTATACACACATAAAAGCAATGTTTTGTGCTCTTGTGCTTATTTAGTTTCATTATTCTCTTTGCATATTGATACTCAGAAGAACTGCTGAGGGAAATTGAAAAGCACATTAGAACTGACTTGCCAAAACAAGCATAATGTAATGCATTTCAGTGTTCATCCCAATAGATACAGAACTATAAAGCACTTAAATTCCATTTTTTAATAAAGTTTTGCCTAATCAAATATCACAACAATGAAATAGGTTTCAATTACACACAAAATAAAGAGTCTTATTCTAACATAAAGGTAAACATCATATAATGAATTACTACAGTATGTTATTAACTTTTCCTACAGGTGAATAAAAGAATAACTTAAATAGTAAATAAATATTGTGTCCTATTTCTGTAACATATAAAATAGTTAATCTGTTTGCATACATAGTTAAACAACCAAATAAAAGTTATACATCCTGTTAATCAATAGTTTTGCCAATCTTTCCATATTACTTTAAATGTCACCTATTGACCTCCTACATCTACCTATAATTTTTTATACAGTGTTATGTATTATAGTTAGGTTTAGGATGCTCACATCCAGAGTACAAGATACTTCTGAGCATAAAATAAAACTATTCTCCTATTTTTTTAAGGCGTTTCTGAATCCACTGCTTCTAACAAACAAACAAGGGTTTTATTGTAGTTTAGTTAAATTAGTAATATTTGTTGAAAGAATGCTAATCATTCTATTGTATTAACTTGTTACTGTCCTTCACTTATTCTCACAGGGCTTTTGGAGAAAGCTGTATTTAAATCTGGATCATAAAAACATCAAATTTCATTTAATTAAATTGAACCAAGCTGGGGCAAAACTGGTCTTATGTTTTTTGCAGACAATTATTTCTTAGAACATGTATTCAGTATTCAACAGAATGCAGCAAATCACTAAATCTCATGATCTTGTAATTATAACAGCAATAAAGGCCAGGTCTAGACATTTTTGTCCAGTTTGGGCCACTTTGTGTAGGAAAATTTTTGACCATTTAGCCATTACACTACCCAAGTGTACCCAGCTGAAAAATAGTTGTAATTACAATGTATTTTTTGTGTTTTGTATCAGCTCTGGTATATCTATCTATCTATCTATCTATCTATGGCCAAATCTAGTTGCTTTTACTAAATGGGCTGGATAAAATTCATCAGATAATATAAGCCTTGTTTAAGATAACATTTTAAAACCCTTTTAAATTGTATGATAATAAAGTACTTTTTAATGCTCAAAGCCAAATCAAATTTATATATATATATACATAGAGGCTGAGAGGCTGATGTTATTATGTGATACTCTTTGTTTCAGTTAACATCATAGATATTTTTTAATTGTAGAATAAAATGTAACTGGAACCATAATGCATATAATGACTTTGAAAGGAAGTTATCTATTTGAATTTGAGTAAACTTGTTTTGAGTTGAGTCTCATTCTTATAATATCTATCTATCAATCTATCTATCTATCTATCTATCTATATATCTATATATATATATATAATTTCGAATCCTATTAAAGTACAAACAAAGGTAGGATTAATTAAAATTTATCTTATAGAGAAAACCATGATTTTAAAGATTAAGCATTTGTGTAAACACTTGCTATGGAAGATTAAACATTGCCTTAGGCTTTCTGCATCATTAATTAAGTGTTCTCTCAGTGGAGCTTAAGTGTTTTAAGAGAGTTGCTGAGACTTCATGATGGAGTGGTACAAAATGATGCTCAAACAGTTGAGGCTTTGTCATTATTTCATCTTCAAGGACTACAGGCATGTATGGAACACAAGCTGTGTTCTTTATAATCTTGCTCTTTCCTTTCCCCAGTATTAATTTCCACCATATCTCTAAAATATCTATGCTTCACTCAAAGGGATTCTGGATAAATTTGGCAATGGTCCCTGGGATTTTGATTGCAGTAAACAAAAGACTTTTTCACACGCAGAGAGCTGAAAATGCTTAAGCTGTATTAAATGGCTTTTCCTCCTCTTGCACTTGGTGACTCCAGTCATTAATATCATTGTTTGCATACAGTGATTTTACATAGCAACAACTATTAATATGGAAGAAATCTAATTATGAAAATGGAATTATCCATATGTGCAGTATTGGTGTTTGCTTCATAAAAAATGCATGTCACTTGAATTGCTGAATGTTAATGCGTTTTGCTTCCTGTTTCCCTTCCCCCAAGGTTTCTATGCCAGATTTTTAGTTAAATATTTTCTCATATTAATAAAAATGAACAATATTAAGTCATCTCTGTAATACCCAGCCATCAGGTAATTTTTTCTGTTCCTGCAAACATTCAATCACCATAACGAACTAATGAAAAAACATAAACAATGCCTTCTTCAATTCTAATACTGGGTTGAGGCTTAATATTTGTTTAACAGGTAATTTGTGCACTAGATTCATTTAATAGTCCCGAGGGCATGATTATATTCTAGAATTTTTCAATTTAATTAAAATGCACAAATTTGATGATGAAGTGAATATCTGGATTATTAATCATTTATACACCAGGAGATGTTGCTACTCAGTAGGATATTAGTACAGTGAACAGCTATACATTATCATTTTTTCTTTTTCATTCACAGACAGACAATTTCCCCACAGAGCCCAATTACATGGGCAGCAGACAGCAGTTTGTTCAAAGGTAAGCCTTTTAAAATAATGTTCTATACATTATCATTTGTGTTCCTATATATAGAAAATGTTTTATGTTGTACTTGATTGTTTTTCTCTCTTTTTTTTTTGTAATATATTAGTAGCTCAACTTTTAAAGACCCAGAAAGGGCAAGCCTTCGAGACAGTGGTCATGGGGATAGTGATCAAGCTGACAGTGATCAGGACACTAATAAAGGATCCTGCTGTGACATGTCTGTTAGAGAAGCACTTAAAATGAAAACGACTACAGCAAAATGCCAACCATTGGATCAAGGTGAGTGATACCTATATTATATGATAAATTACAGGAACCTGAGGTTGCTCAAACGTTCTACTTGAATGGGCAAAACTGTTTTTTCATGGGGAAGGAAGTGAGACTATGGAATACCCTCCCAGGAGATGTTATGATGGCAGATTCTGTAAATTTCTTTAAGAATAAAGAAAGGGAGTTTTTGACAAGCATGATAGCCTAGGCTACAGTAGTCCTACAGGTACAGTCAGTCTAATATATATATATACCTGTATATGTGTTTATATACTGTATGTTAGTATCCCCAAAAGTCTGAATATGTACATTTGTGCACTGGGGGTCATTTGGAAGGGTTGAATTTCATGGACTATTATCTTTTTTCAACCCAAATTAACTGTGTAACCAATGGCTAGCAGTTTCATATCTATCAGCAGCTGGAGGGATCGATACATCCCTAATATGAACCGCAAATAACTGATCTCAGCAGTTAAGTGCCGGTAAACAAATGCTGCTTTTGTTATAAACCCAGCTATTCCTGTATAGAATAGGTTTAATTAACCTCACTTTGATATGATTTCATGTATTGGTTCAGCAGTTCACTAATACAATTTTATAAAGGAAACATGCTTAACCTGGCTACCTGCATAGAGTATTCAATACATTTCAGCATAAACATCAAATGAAACTTCCCTAGAGGTAGACAAGGCAAATGAGAAGAAACCTTTGAAATGAAACAAATTAATACATGTGAGAAAACATTTGGGCATGGCTATGTCACTAGTGTATTTTGTATCCCCAGACCTGCTTTTAGATATTAATAAGACCATAGTAGATTTGCCTACAAGGATACTCTCTGTAATGTTTCTTTAGAACACTTTCTTATTGTATTGTTTGGCAGCAATTGCTTTTAAGCATGCTGCAAAGGCAATATATACAGTACTATGTACAAATGCATTTTAGACCTCTGCTGACTCTTCATAATTTAAGTTCTTGTTAGTTAGTTAGTAAAATGATGGATGTACTTGTTTGGATAGAATATTTTATATACAATATATAACATTAATTTGTAGAATGTGCATTTCAAGAATACTAGAGGAAAAAAAAATTACAAAAGCATTGCCCTCTTTACAATGATTACAATATGCACACCTTATGGTATTTACAATATAAATTAGAGCTTGCTTTCATTCTTTTTGAAATCAAATTTGTCTTTTTTTGTGTTCAGCCTTTCTGATTCAACTCTCACTGTCATCTTTTCTTAGAAAACTCTTGCTCTGACTATATAAACTGTTGACAATGCAATATTTTTTTCTTTTTAATATATTCTCCAAATGTGCCACAGCTTTCCTTTAATGAAGAATCCTCCTTTTAATTTATGGCTGCCATCACCATCTGTAGAGTTTGTTGACCCAAACAAGATAGAATATCTCCCTGCCCCCACTTTGCCCCAATGTATTTGAAGAGATCTAGTTGACATTACCCAGTCAATATTGGTAATATAATCTTGTTTCCCTGTCTCATGTGAAACCTGTCTCTTTTTTACTGGTCCATTTTAATATAGAATTTATAGAATATAGACCGACCTCACAATTCTTTGACAACTTTTCTGCCTGGCTTCCTTACTTCCTTTCCTCTGACTCCCCATCCATTGTACTAGGTGACTTTAACATACCTGTTAACAATCCTAATGCCCCTGCTACCTCTAAACTCCTTGCACTATCTCTGTGTTCTGACTCCCCCACTCACTCTAATGGAAACTCCCTGGATCTTATATTTACAAAATGTTGTTCTACCTCCAACATCACTAACTCCCCTTTCCCCCTCTCTGATCACACTCTGCTCACATTTCAACTCTCGCTAACTCCCTCTACACCCTCTGCTGTCCCCCAAACATACACATACCGAGACCTGCAATCCCTGAACACTTCACACCTTTCTTCTTCCTTTGAATCTCTTCATTCTAACATCCTAACTGTCTCTTGTCCTAATCAGGCTACCTCTGTCTACTACAGCACACTCGTCACTGCCCTTAATGAGCTTGCTCCTGTCAAGACTAAACGCATGAGGCCCAAACCACTCCAACCCTGGCACACTGCTCATACCAAATCCCTCCAAAAACAGTCACGTACACTTGAGCGCCGCTGGCGCAAATCAAGGTCAGACTCAGATTTCTGCAGCTACAAATCTGCTCTGCTCTCCTACAACACCATCCTCTGCCAAGCTAAACAAACCTACTTCACTGCACTTATTAACTCCCTCTCTAAAAAACCTGCACAACTCTTCTCTACCTTTAACTCTCTGCTGTCCCCTCCTCCGCCCCCTCCGTGTGCTTCAGTCACTGCTCAAGCTATTGCTGAGCACTTTAAAAATAAAATTGACACCATCCGAAGTGACATTGCACAACTAAATCCCCATACCCTTCCCCTCCCTCCCTACATGCTACCCAGTCTCTTCTTGGCTCCTTCTCCCCAGTGACTGAAGAGGAAGTCTCAAAACTGCTGTCTTCCTCCCACCTTACTACCTGCCCGCTTGATCCCATTCCTACCAAACTTCTACGCAAAGCCAACCCCTGTCTTATCAAATCCTTAACTCATCTATTCAATCTCTCGCTCTCTACTGGAATCTTTCCCTCCCAACTGAAACATGGAATTGTATCCCCTATTCTGAAAAAACCCTCCCTTGATCCCTCCAATCCTACTAACCTCCGACCTATCTCTCTGCTCCCATTCATCTCCAAACTGCTTGAGCGCCTAGTATACAACCTACTGACGCTATTCCTCTCTGACAATAACCTCCTGGATCCCCTACAATCTGGTTTTAGACAACAACACTCCACCGAAAGTGCTCTAACCCGACTAACAAATTACCTCCTTTCGGCTAAAGTCAAAAAACACTACTCGCTACTAATACTTCTCGATCTCTCTGCTGCTTTTGACACTGTGGATCACCCTCTTCTCCTCCAGACTCTCCGCTCTCTTGGCCTTTGTGACACTGCCTTATCCTGGTTTTCATCTTATCTCTCAGATCGATCCTTCAGTGTCTCTTACAATAGTGAATCATCTTCTCCCTTGCCTCTTTCTGTCGGGGTTCCCCAAGGCTCTGTCCTGGGCCCCTTACTATTTTCTCTCTATACCTCCTCACTTGGCAAACTAATCAATTCTTTTGGCTTTCAGTACCACCTCTATGCTGACGATACTCAGATCTATCTTTCCTCTCCTGATCTCAACCCAGAGCTTCTAACTCGCGTCTCTTCCTGCCTGTCTGCTATCTCCACTTGGATGTCCCAACGTTACCTTAAATTAAACCTCTCTAAAACTGAACTGGTTCTCTTTCCCCCATCCAACGCCCACATTGTTCCCGAGGTATCTATAACGGTTAACAATTCTACCATCACCCCATCTTCCCAGGCCCGGTGCCTTGGGGTTATCCTTGATTCTGCCCTGTCCTTCACTCCTCATATCCAATCACTTATCAAATCATGTCACTTTCACCTAAGAAATATCTCCAAAATCCAATCATTTATCACCCAAGATGCTGCCAAAATTCTTATTCACTCTCTTATAATATCTCGCCTGGACTACTGTAACTCCCTATTAATTGGCCTTCCCCTCCAAAGACTGTCCCCTCTCCAGTCCATAATGAATACTGCTGCCAGGCTCATACACCTCTCCAACCGCTCCTCCTCTGCCATGCCACTTTGCCAATCTCTGCACTGGCTTCCCCTACCATCCAGGATAAAATTCAAACTAATGACCCTCACATTTAAAGCAGTCCATAACTCTGCCCCACCCTACATCTCTGAACTCATCTCTAGGTACCATCCAACCCGCTTGTTACGCTCCTCTACTGACTTGCTCCTCAACTCCTCTCTCATTCCCTCCTCACACGCTCGCATTCAAGACTTTGCAAGGGCTGCCCTCCTTCTCTGGAATTCGCTCCCACAAACTGTCAGACTTTCTCCCAATCTCTCTGCCTTCAATCGATCTCTAAAAACACATTTATTCAGAGAAGCTTACCCTAATCTAGTTTAGCAACACCCTGTGCCACACCTCTCACAACTCTGGTCATGCCCATTCCCACACCTTGTGTCTCAACCCTTTCTCCTTGTAAATTGTAAGCTCTTTTGGGCAGGGCCCTCTTCCCCTCTTGTATCGGTTATTGATTGCTTTATATGTTACTCTGTATGTCCAATGTATGTAACCCACTTATTGTACAGCGCTGCGGAATATGTTGGCGCTTTATAAATAAATGTTAATGTAATGTAATGTAATGTAATAGAATGAATGTTACCAATCCAATGGCCACTGTTTTTTGCTCAATTTTATTGACATATTACAAACCACATTTAAAAGAATCATCTTGCAATACTTTGAACAATCAGCTGTCATTTTATAACTTCCTGCAATCTAGTTTTTTCAGTTCTGTTATTGTATCAAGTTAGAATACATGAGAATGATCATTTTCTACATTTTTTTTTCAATTTGATTTTGAAACTTTTAATAAGAAGAACCAAGTCTAAATTACAGTTGGTTTAGACCAGTGCTGTCCAACTTCTATGGTGCCGAGGGCCGGAATTTCTCTAGCATACATGGTGGAGGGCTGCTAATGGAAGCCAGTTTTGACCACACCTATTTTATCACAATGGTGGTAGCACAGCAAAATCCCAAATACTGTGGGGATATTAACCATCATTCATATGTGAAAGAATTATGTCATATTAAAATATACCCTTAAATTCCATATGCCTCCTCCTCCCCTGTGGATAGCAGAGCAACCCCCAGTACATAATTACACACCTTTAGGACCATTTAATGGCTATTTCCAACTGCTAACAAATTCCCACAACAAACCCCTGCCAGGTTCACCTCTCACAAGCAGCATAGGGCAAGCAGAGTATGGCACACACAGGCAGCACTCTGCCTGTCCTATGCTGTCTGTGTGTGCCATACTCTGCCTTTCCTACACTGCCTCTGTGTGCCATACTCTGCCTGCCCTACCCTGACTGTGTGTGCCATACTCTGCCTGCCCTACCCTTCCTGTGTGTGCCATACCCTCCCTGACCTATGCTGCCTGTGTGTGCCATACTCTACCTGCCCTATGCTGGCTGTATGTGCCATACTCTGCCTACAGTACCTATGTCTGAGGTGTGAATAAGTGAACAATGGGAGTGATTACAGTCTGAGCCTGAGGCGTGAACACTGCAGGGGGTGAACAATGCAGGTATTAAAAGGTGTGAAAAACACAGGGGATTACATCTTTAAACAATACAGAGGGATTACAGCCTGAATCTGAGGTGAGAACCATGCAGGGGGCCAGTTAATCGCAGTACTGATACCATTTAATGCTTACTCAAAGGTAAGCCATCAAAGCAGCCAGACAGGTGTGGGGCCACACAGAGGGGGTCGCGGGCCGCCAGTTGGACAGCACTGGTTTAGACTATTGTTTTTACTTACTGCACTGCCATCTTTGATTTTTTGAAAGTATGTAGTGAACCTGATTTCTTTAATTGCCATCAGAGGAAATCTATATTCAGAGTTGTTTCTTAGAATGACACTTTGCTGGTTGTTCCAATTATTTTTTGACTACCAATTTAAGGATTATTCTATGATGAACATGACATCTTTTATTGGTACTATGTTCAGAAGGTGTGTGGTCTTCATAAAACTTGTCTTGTTCAGCATCTGCAGTTGGAAAATATACTTGATTCAGTGCAGTATTAAATGGTTTAACCTGAATTTGTACTGAGATTAATTTGTATTTCTTATGTAAGTAAACATTGATTTTTTTAAGCCTTTTCTGCAGGAATCTTGTATGATGGTTGGTATCAGGTGCCTCTCAATGGCTAAAATGCAGTTTGCTCATTCATAATATGTACAATTTCAATCTTGAAATGTCCTATTTTGTCATGGTTACCTTGGTTTATTATTATATTCTAAGTTTCATTTATAAATAGTTAATTGAAATATCAGGCTTTCCTTAAATTTTCAGACACATCAGATGCTAGATAACATCTTGACTTTAATCTAATCATATCATAATGCCTAGGAGTGTTTGAAGTTGCCTACTGGTTTTCTCCACTTATAGTGGGGACTGTCTGACCTGAGGGGCTCATTCTCCACTGCCTTTTTTTCTTTCTCTTGTCATAGGATTTTTGCTATAGATTACTATAGGGTACTATGTTTAGTCTAATTTCTCTACTATGATCTCCCTGGCTTTACACAAAATATTTATATATTCCACAATATAGTACCACATCAACACAATGATTCATAAAGGCAAAATAAAGAGTTATTTCGCCTTACATTAGTTGTATAATTTAAATGTCTCTGCTGTTTGCATTAATGCATATGAGCGGGATATGTAATGTTGCTTTCCTCTCCTGACTCATTCTTTATAAACTACAAAAGCTGCAGCACCTCAGCACTGCAAGTCAGTAAGCACTTTATATTTTTGCTAAAATATTACAGCCAAGGCAATCAATATGCCTGATTCCACTTGTGTATAAATATACAGAGAAGGTATGTTTTATACCCATAAGAAGTATACACATATAAATTATAAAATATAATTGAAATAACATTCAATTTCTACTTAGCTAATGTATGTTAAAAACATTTCATGGATTGTTTTTTGTATGTGAGATAAGGGGGACTTTTCTGTGCCTGATCTTTGAAATGAATGGAGTAAGTAGGTTTATAGTTTCTCTTGTATTAACATTTCTAACTTTCCAGTTCCCTTGTTAATACTAGATAATAGGTTATATAAAGGATTAAATGCCTTATTGTTTGCATATAAGCATAAGTTAATACCAGGTAAGTCTGAAAAAGTTATCAGGAGTATGTTGCAATCTATTGATTGCTTTTGTTCCAAGTAGCCACTGCTTGTGTTTGTTCAGTTTATACTCTATAAATAGGAAATAATATATGACTGCAAATATTTTGACTGTCTTGCTAATTGTTCAGAATAATTTCATTTGGTTAATTGGATCCCTAATGAGGTGTTACCTGGGTTTGACCATATATTGTAAGATCTAGAGCAGTGCTGTCCAACTGGCGGCCCGCGGGCCACATGCGGCCCTCGACCCCCCTCTGTGTGGCCCCCCACCTGTCTGGCTGCTTTGATGGCTTAACTTTGTGTAAGATTTAAATGGTATCAGTACTGAGATTAACTGGCCCCCTGCATGGTTAACACCTCAGATTCAGGCTCTAAACCCTCTGTATTGTTTAAAAATGTAATCCCCTGTGTTGTTCACACCTTTTAATCTCTGCATTGTTCACCCCCTGCAGAGTTCACACCTCAGGCTCAGGCTGTAATCACCCATATTGTTCCCCTGTTCACACCTCAGGCTCAGGCTGTAATCACCCACATTGTTCCCCTGTTCACACCTCAGACATTGTATGCATGAAACACACGTGTAGATCAGGCAGAGTATGGCACACACTGGCAGCATAGGGCAGGGAGGGTATGGCACCCACAGGCAGCATAGGACAGGCAGAGTGCTGCTTGTGTATGCCATACTCTCCCTACCCTATGCTGCCTGTGGGAGGTGAACCTGGCAGGGGTTTGTTCTGGGAGTTTGTTAGCTGTTGGAAATAGCCATTAAATGGTCCCTAAGGTGTGTAATTATATGCTGGGGGTTGCTGTGCCATCCATAGGGGAGGAGGAGGCATATGGATTTAAGGGTGTGTCTTAATATAATTCTTTAACATATGAATGATGGTTGATATCCCTGCAGCGACCATTTTGATAAAATAGGTGTGGTTTAAAATGGGGGAGTGGCCAACACTGGCTTACATTAGCGGCCCTCCACCATGTATGCGAGAGAAATTCCGGCACTCGGCACCGCAGAAGTTGGACAGCACTGGTCTAGAGCATGAAATAAGAGATTTAAATGAATGATGGAAAGCAAGGTGATATTCGCTTCTGTATATAGAATTTGGAGTCATAACTGTTTATATAGCTTTTGAAAATAGTTACAGAACCTCCAAGTGTCAGTTATGCAGCATGTTCATATCTGCTTTAAAGAGCTAGATGTCTAGTTTTGATTAAATTGACTTACAGCCATATTTCTATAGCCTTCATTAAGGGGGATATAGGACTGTCAGTTGGATTAAGGGTGTCATATCTTGGAAAGGAAAATAAATTAAGCAGGATAAATCAGTTAATCACCCTAAATAGCCATCTTGTTGTGCACTGGTCCTGGTTTGCTACTGGTAATGAATGGTGATGCCTGTCAGGAATCCAAAAAGTATTTGCACTTTAGATTTAATATATTTAGTAAATTTGATAGTATTTTGAAAAAGTATCTTCACATATTGCTATATATATATATATATATATATATATATATATATATATATATATATATATATATATATATATATACATACACATATTTACATTGCTATATATATATATATTATTTTTTTTTAAGATCTATATAGTATAAAAAAGACCAGCAAATCTGGGATTTCTTGTGAAAAATCAAAACATATATTCAAAGTAGCATAAACAGCCGACGTAACGTTTCGGTCCCCATCGGGACCTTTCTCAGGGCATCCATGCCTTGTAACACACATATTTAAATCACCAAAAACCAGTAAATCAATAGGAAGTGACATCACAGTGTACTGCCATAAAGTGGCTGAAGCCATAAAGCAAGTGAAAGTGCTGAAAAGTGCTGTAAAGTGTTCAGTGCTAGGCAACATCAGCCTAATAAAGTGTTAAGCAGCATTAACATAATAAAGTGACTTAGTGAAGACTGTTAGTCCAAAAATTACAGGTATGCATAATTTCATATAAAAATTCATATAAAATTCCATACAGTACACACATTTACATTGCTATATATATATATATATATATATATATATATATATATATATATATAATTTTTTTTTTTATTATTTTTTTTTTTAAGATCTTGTCATCAGTTTATCAGAGGGACAGTGGGACAGTGGTACCTGTTATCCAAAATGCATTGGACCTGGGATTATCCAGATAAGGGGTCTTTACATAATATGGATCTCCATACTTTAAGTCCACTACAAAATCATTTCAACATTAAATAAACTGTTTTGACTCCAATAAAGGTTTTTTATGTCTTGGTTGGGATTTTGTGCAAGGCACTGTTTATTACAGAAAAAAAGGTAATGATTTTAAGTTAAAATTAATTGCCTATATTGGAGTCTATGGGAGATGGCCAAATGTCATGGGCATATAAAAAAAGTCAAAGTCAGGTAAAAAAAAGTTGTGTAGAAGCTGCATTTAAACTTTTTGCAGTTTTACAAAAAAAATTTGGGCGAAGTAAAACGGGAAAGATTTGCTCAACACTATTTGTAAATTACAAACCTTACTACAAAATATTACAATATTATACATACTGCAAGATAATCCTACTTTTATATGCATATACACATATGAACATTAGTTCATGTTTACCTGTTTTAAAATACAATGTAATGAAATATATTTTTGTCTATATGTGGTACATTTTGTTTTAATAATACAAAACCTTAAAAGTTCTGCAATGTAATTTATATTATATGTGAAGCACTGGCCCTTTACAAGACCTTGTTTTCCAAGTAATAAATGCCAGAAAGATTATTATTTTGTGACCTTTTACCATACTGGCTCTATGTTTATAATTGGACATTGATCTGTATAAATATGTTGTGCCCTTTAAAGAAGACATTTCACACTGGTGGTACCTTTTTAATTTAAGCAGCAGACTATTCTTTCTATCCAGTCCCATATCAACCTTGTTGTTTTTGTAACCCTCTCCCCCTTGCAATAGTCTGCAGAACATTTACAAAGCCACAGAAAATAAATAAACTCTATGATTATGGCTTTCCGATTGCATGTTACAAAAAGAGCTTTTTAACCATAATCATGTCTAGTGCCACTCAGTGAGAAATAAACATCTTAAAAGCATCGTGATAGCATCATTAGTGGGACTGCTGGGTTGATTTTAGTGCAATTGACCACTTCAGAGTACATTTAAATGCCCCCTTAGTTTAAATTCCTGTCCCATCTTTTGCTTTTATATCAACAACACTTATTTATCTCTGCAAAGGGACATCAGCTTCCTGTTCAGGAAGAATAAAACTTACATTTTCACAGAAGGCCAAACAAAGAATTCCTGCAAAAATGTGGTAAAAGTGTCATTTTCATAAAAAGACGTGCTGCAGAACATTCTAATGCCATATAAATAAAGTTTCATCTAGCTCGTCTTCTCCTTAATAATAATTGTAAATACAGAAATTTACACTTTCTTGAATTACATAGTTGCATTAGCATCCTAGCAGCCATGTAACTATTTTGTACTTCTTTGGGAGAAGCAACCCTACTACCAAGTCCTGACTAATTCTATTATGCATACATTTTAACTACTTTGCAAAAAATGGTACTGGAGCCTCCAGGTGCAGGCAGTCATGTATCGTCACACACATGTGCTTAGTGAGAGAGCCTCTTTACACATATCTGCTAGATCATTCAAACTGTGCAACTCTAACAAAGCTCTTGTGCCTGACCAATGAGCAAATAGGTTTAGCTCTTGGTCCATCCTGCCCAGCAAAAAACCGCAGCCCACAGTCTGCTTTACTGGGGCCTTCAAACAGTTTTTGCTAGTGAGATCTGTGGAGGAAAAGTGAAACCGATTTCAAGGACTGTTGGCCATTTTTTGTAAGAATGACAAAATATTTTTTATTCAGAAACCAACCCCCCATATATTGCAAAATTGTCCAAATAATGGCCAGTGCACACAGTCAAAACATCTCTTGCTATAATAGATAGCATGCTCATACCTATATCTTATCACAGTGGTTGTCACAAACTGGTTTAGTTCAAACCTGAACTTTAAGGTACAACTTTTGGACAAGGTCCTCCTTGAGAGACCAGTCTTTGTTTAGTACCCCATTATTTAGCTTATAAAATGAATATAGATCAACATATCTGTATCAGTCATTGGTCCAAGAATATCTAGGACCCCAGATACATATTTACCCCAAATCTCACGTTTACTGTTGCTTTGTTGGGGATTTATGTGTATTTAGCAGAGCAAATGCTCATTCTCATAAATTATCACTCTAACAGGCCTTTAGGCTGAGTTCTCACTTTCCCCAAAATATTCATATAAAATGCAGGCCCTCTGCATTCTGGGAAAATACAGGATTTCACAGCTCATGATCTGTGTAGCACTGTGTTAGGAAATTGGCACAACATTTATTAAAACAAACAACTCCATAAAGAACCACCACAATAATTCTAATACACATTCATATTACAGAAGTGCATGAGCCTTCCCATCATGTGTAGTGTAAAACTGTTGAGAAAATAGCTGTAGCTTGGAACTTCTGATCTGTGCACCCAGCCACACTTTTTTCTTACTGCATGCGTGCCAACAGTCCCAGCATTCTTCCCCTCATGGGCATCACAAACTCTTTGCTCCTGCAGTACAACACTAGAAAGGAATGTAAATAATGCAAAAAAAGGGATGCTACTGGTGTAAAAAGGGACATGCAGGTGCCAATCATCCTTACAGCCCTCCAAATGTTGTGCAGCAGCGCTGGGGGTAACAGGAGGGTAACAGGAAGAGCACCTCTTACACTTGAAACAACAATACACCCAGCTTATGTTGCTTTGTTTGTAATTTGATTTATCATTTGAAAGTACTATGAACCAGTGTGTTATTAATCTCCCTTAAAGTTTTAGTTATCGGTAGTTCTGTGTGTCCAACTGTATAATATTCCCCAGCACCAATGAATCATTATCTCATACAAAGTATTTGTGTATATTTTCCCTTAAAATGCTGTAAAGGTGGTTGTTAAGCACAGAAATAGATCCTATACTCTGTAATAAAAGCGAGCAAGAATGGTGCTTGGTAAGTCAAACAATGTTTGTGTCAGCATCATTATCCAAGGCTAACAGTTGGTGTTTTAATGCCATTTTAAATTTGAAATAAAAGCGAAGGCCCTGCAAGAACTCTTTCTTAAGATGCAGAATATCATCTCAAGTTCTGTACATGAAAGAATTAGGCCCTTGGGAATGGTGAAAGTACTTTGTCTATATACCTGTCATTTGGATGCATTGTTGTAGGATAAATTGGCTTAATAATGTGGATGCTTTTTATGTAAGGAGAGAACAAAGTCTAGCTAAATATACTGCCATTCCAACTGACTGAAACTACTACATTTTTCATAGCTCTGAATTATTTTTATCGTGATGTTGTTTTCTTAGCTTTGCCTAATAAGACAAGGACTTTGAAAGTTATAAATTAAAGGGAAGATAAAGTGCAGCGGAAGTAGGCTTTTGTATATCCAATATATGTTTTTCAGTACATTCTTAATTAGGAGTGAAATCTGACTGCAAAATCCCTTGAAATTGTTTTCCGAGAATATTAGGCAACACGTAGGAATGGTCATAGAGTAATGCTATGTAAAAGTAGGGTTCATACAATGGCATTAGAAAGTTTAAAAATGCAATAGAACCCTGCTAAAAATATAAACACTTGACTGATTTTATACATTTTATTCTATTCTGTTGCCATATAGACTGGAATAAATTTTTTTGAACATGGTCCTGTGGCACTATAGCACTACTTGCTTGCTGCACTGGGATTCTCAGTTCAGTTCTAGACAGGGAACTGTAAGGAATTTAGATGTTTTCCCTGTGCTTGTGTAGCCTCCAATAAAAACATAAATGCAGGTTAACTGGCTCCAGATTGATTATACTTTGTATACTGGGTAAATGTGATTAAGACCAAAAACTGTAAGCCCTACTGGGCAGGGACTGATGAGAATAATGTATAATCTGTAAAGCGCTTCAGAATGTCAGTCATTATTGAGAAACTTCTGAATTATGGGAAGGCCATCTCCTATAGACTCCATTATAATCAAATTCAAAAAATTATTTTCTTTTTCTGTGTAAAAATAAAACAGTACCTTGAAATTGATTCTAACTAAGATATAATTAATCTTTCTGTCCCTTGTGCCTGATCTGGAATAAGGCACAGAGGGCAGTGCAATATACAAGGTAGGCCTGTGCTTAACATCTGCCTTAAGCAGGGGGTAAGTACAAGGCACCTTGGTACTTTGCTTACCACTGCTGCTCCTGGGTTGCACATTCTAAATGCTGTGCAAGAGAGGGTCTAGGGGATACTTATGTGCCACCCAGCTCTATTGCTGTATGCAGTGTTTCCAAGATGTGCACTTTAAAATGGACCAACCAATAAAACTGCTAAACGTTATTGGCAAAACAATCCTACTGGGTTTAATGTTTAAATAATTTTTTAGTAGACTTAAGGTATGGAGATCCAAATTACCTTGGCTGGAAAACCCCTGGTCCCAAGCATTCCAGATAACAGTTCCCATACCTGTGTGTGTGTGTGTGTGTGTGAGAGTATATATATAATATAAAATTAAGCATATGCATTATGCATAATAAATTAGCAGGCCACAAAAAACATAAAATCTTCCAGATATGGTGGTTCTTTGATTTTATTTCTCAAAAGAAATTCTTTTGTATTGTTAGCATGAAATCTTCACATTGCATAAAATAATATCTCTTGTTTGGATAACTTCATCTATTCAATTATTCAATTTGAATTGTTATTGTTGACTAGTGCAGTTCTATTAATAAAATATTAGAACTGTCAACTTTTTCTATATTCAGTTTTCTATATTCATTAATAGTCCTTTGAATTTCTTTACATTTACTTGAAACCCTAAAATATGCATATAAATAAATTATACATTATTTTAAAATGGATTCATATTTTTATATCTAATTCATAGTTTGTATTATTTCTTAAAATGTAAAATAAATTATTAATATAATGATATCAGAGAATGTAGTTATTAAAAACATGTTTGCTAAGACAAAATTCATTTGCAACAACAACAACAAAAATCATGCATGCAACAATTTTACCCCTACAGGTTAGAATACAGTTTTTTTCTTGCAGGACTTGAACAAAGAGAAGGAAACAGAGGAGCTGTCTGGGGAGCAAGAGGGGGTGAAATTCTTAGGGATATAACATAATGAACAACCAGTGAAGGGGATTGGTGGGTTGCTGCCACTTCTGTTTAAGAGGCAGGAAAGGGACATAGATAATGGCGTTGGGACAGGTAGTATTTCTTCTGGTATTTATGAATTCAGTGTCATAAACCAGAAATAACAGTAGCAATAAATATCAATTTCATTTCTGATAAAACCAGATAATTCATAATAATTCTGTAATATCTGTCACATGGAACTGAAAACCAATATTTTAACATTCAGTATATTGTTAAAACCTCCAATAGGATACAATTGCATGCTTCTTTAGTGCATCTTTACTACAGTGACAAGAGCATTATAATAAACAGATGTATTTTCATTTTCAGATCCCTGCTGTAAAAAAATTGATCGATGTAATACAAAGTCAGTATGCAAAACTGTGTGCACAGGTAAGGCATTTGAAAAAGATTATATTGTTTGACTTGTATGTTGTCCATTATGAGACTCCTAGTAAACCTATAACACATTGCATTAGATTTAAACTATGGCTGGTCTAAAATAAGTGCATAACCTTACCAATACCAATATTATACAATTTGTTTTTAATTTTTGCCATGTCATTATTACTTTTTTACAAAGCACTATGTAGTTGTGTCTCTATTTGCATTTATTTTATGCATTTTGATAGAAAATCAGTTAAAATGTTCAATCAATTGATATAAGGAAGGAAATTCTCCTCCCTTGGCACCATGCATGGACTTTGTATTACAAAGGTAGCAGTCAGCTCTGTATTTGCTATGGTCTCGGAAGGCACTCTTGTTTATGAAAAGTTGTACACACACATATTTTTTGGTGGTTGAGCAGGAACTATTTTATTATATTCTATTTTAATAGTACCTAGTGGGTTGTCAATTTAGAATATCAATAGTGCCTAATCAAGTGTTTTCCTGCTTGTAGGTGCAAAACAAGGTTTTGTTTACTTGACAGCTCAAACAATTTATCTCTGGTTAGAGAAGTGCTCCCAAAAGAAGAAAACAAATGTTGAAAATTTTCTATTTTTACTAGTTTTCTTTACATACATAATGTTTCCCAAGAAAAGTAATGGGAAGAGTATTTTGCTTACAGTGCTTTGATAAATTAAATATACATTTTTTTAACATATGTCATTTAAATATTTCAAAAGTTCTACCCTATAAAGGTAGGTAACTTTTATTTATTAATATTTAAAAAATATGTCATTTTTGTAACTATCATGTTTCTTGTTGGATATTTTTTAAAAGCAGTAATTTATATTTAACAGCACATAGGTTTAAATCAAAAAGATTTCACTGCAGTCATAAGTATCCATCTACAAAATGTATGTAGGCACATTTGGGATCCCAAGTTGAATTAACATCTTTTTCAGTGACTACTCCTGCTCTGTTATGTCTGTCCTTTTACTTCTGATATTTTCTTTCATTCTTTTCTCTTCTAGTATTCTAGTTTCCATGCTTATTTTCATAGCTTTCTCATCATTTACTCTTTTCCCCTTCTGTCCATTGATGATCCAAATAGTCTAATATTTACAGTGTAATATTATATTATTATATTTTTCTGCCTCTGATGTTGAGACTGACAAATATAGATATATATTTACTGATTCTGTTATCATTCTCCATAAATAGTCCTTCTGCATAAATGAACAACGGGACTAAATATAATCCACATGCAGGTATCTGTACCTATTAAACACCTTTTTTAATTCATTTTGGCCCTGCTACCCTTCAGATCCCTGCATTTCAGCTACCCATGAACATCCACAAGCTTCATCCTTAGGCCAATGCCACATAGGTGGATTCTTGGGCAGCAGATAAACGTAGAGCAAGAATCTATTACACACTCAAAAATGCTTTCGGTTATGCTTGGACCCAGAGCCGTTGCGACGGCCAGTGTGCAGGCACAGCTGAATTTACCACTGAGTACCACTGAGTGTGCCTGCACCCAGGCCTACTCAATAGCTCAGGGTGCAGGCACAACCAAAAGCTTTTTTGAGTGTGTAATAGATTCTTGCCCTACGTTTATCTGCTGCCCAAGAATCCGCCTATGTGGCATTGGCCTAAGGATGAAGCTTGACTTCTCAGGCCAAGAATCCACCCGTGAGGCATGGGCCATATATTATAGAACCAAAAAATTGTAACAGATTTCCTTTGTTTCATTCTTGAATTAGTTAACATAATTTCTCACCCTACAGTCATCTTAAAATGAGGGAGTTATACATGACAGAGAAATTCTAAATCACAAACTCTCTTTAAAGTGGTCTTCTGTTCACCTCTTTACACAATCATTCAAATTTTGTTGAAATGCTATTCTTCAGGGATAAAAATGCAGATGTTAAAAATATATGAGAACATACCAAATTATGTTTCAGACTGAAAAAGTGGAAATAAGCTATCATATTATGAAATAAATCAGTACTTTAGGAAGTATTCTCACACTGGAAGGCTGTAAAAGGTTGCCTTTCTGATTATTGATTGCATTTTAAAACAGATTTTTTTGACAGAATTGGATAGTTTCATACATTCCTCAAGTTTTTTCATGAGTTTGTACTCCCTCTTAATGGGAAAGATATAATAGGAATTTAAAAGAAAAATATTTGTAAATGTGTCTATTAATATTTCTAATAGGATTTGCCTAATGAGGAAACCATATGCTCTCCCCCTTGCTTTCTTCTACTTATACAATAAATCTTAGAAAATCAAAGTTGCTGGATATTTTATAGGACTTTCTAATGCATAATTTGTTTGAAAATATTGTTTGCCATGTCACTATTTAAATCTCATTATGCCTGCCTAGATTCTTGTCCTGATGCAGTCACTTTTGTTAAGAGTTGTACCTGGTGGCTGAAGTGCATCAAATGTAGCAGCACTCATGGAAAAATGGCAGGAGGAAAAGACGTTGTACTTGTAGACTTGCTATTCTCACAGTAGACTTAATCAAATCACAAAAATGTTCAGATACTAAAAAACATTGGCTTGCTCTTGTGTTAGGGGATGATTTTAATTGATTATTAAACATAGGCCAATTATGGTGGTTCCCAAGGGAAGTAAACCATGGATAATCTCAGCATTTTGATTATCACTGCTTACCAGCAGGTCAACACTGCCATAACCCTTAGAAGATTAAACAGTAAGAGGTGATATGACAAAGATATTCACAATCCAAATAGTGTATTGACATAGTTCATGAAGGAAGAAATCATAAAGAAATCCTTTACAGAAAGGGTTATACATACGTGGAAAAGGAGGTGGGTACATATACAGAAAAGAAATTCAACCGTATAAACTAGATATTTGATATTGTGAGGGCTTAACACATGCACACATTTATTTGAAAGAATACCAAATTATTTTAGGCACATTAGTAAGCACCACTATGAGGCTACAAAATATAAAAAATCAAATTTCCAAATATAGCCTTAAACCTCACTTGGTAATGAAGACAATATATAATGACTGCTTGTAAGAAAATTTCTAAAAAGAATAAACAGAAATTGCTATGCTGTATTGCATGCTTTACTAAAATATAAAACTATTATATTCATTTGTTTGCAAACAGCCAGTATCACACATAGCATATTTAATGCCAATATATAAATGCACTTTTTATCCCACTAGGCATAATTTTATTTTCATGGATATGTTGCCTTTGTGCAGTCTTGGAAATCTGAAATGAGTTTTTTAATGATTTGTAAAATTCACAGCTTTTCTGGCACATAAAGATTCTCAGCAGCAACAAGAGCAGATTTTGTAAACTTGTGTTCATATGTAAAACTTAAATACTATAAATGTCTCACCTTTATCAACACATTTCGTATAATGTGCAATAATTATGTCTTGAACTCAAAATATTTGACATAAATGGAGGATTAGAAACCACTAGTTTCCTTCTAAACAAATTAGCCATGGTTTTCTTTTTATGTTGTGTCTGCAATCGAATCTGTTTATAGAAACAGGGGAAAACAAGTACAAGACTTGTGCTTGGTCAAAACATTTTACCCTTTATTTGTAAATAGATATGGCAATAAGAGCCAATGTAGTACAAATGGGAATGCATACAATATCTTGGACCAGATTAAATTTGATGAATAAAACTTTTTCTATGGTTTGTCATGAGAACACTTAAGTTTGTGGTACAATATGGAATTGAATGACGTGTTTTTTTTTAAATTTAATCTGGCCCATTGTAAGACTCCCATTATGGATTATTTGTGGTCTTGCAGCATTTTGGCACTGTAATGCTTATGATATGTTTTTAGCATGACTTTAGCTCTATGGGACACAGTTGGGGGGTTACTTTATTGTTTCAAGTTTGCCATTATGTTTTGTTTTATAAACACACTGGTGTGGGGAACTGGGGATGATATCTTCTGACCGAGATCCCATTAGGGAAACCAGTACATTAAACACATAAATCCTTATGTGTGGCGAAGTCCTGTGTATCCTTTTTTTACCTGCTAAACCTGATGTTCTCTAACCTGCACCCAAGCAGTGCTTTGTGAAGCTATTACTGGCTTTCATTCAACTTACTGGATATGTAACTACCAGAATGTTCTGGTAAGGGCTAATAAGTAATTAATGCTGTGTGTGTTCTTGTTGTAACCCTTAGCCAATCAAATCCAGGATGTTTTTTAATAATGACTAGTGTCACTGTTAAAAGGATTAAATGGGATTACTTTATGGCATTGACATTAAATGGTAGCTGAGAAAAAAATGTATGAAATGTTCTTATTGTCATATTAGAAATAATTTTGTTGCTCACTGAACTGCATTTTTCTTGAGGAAACCTTGTTGCCCTCTTTTTAAGAGTGACCCCTATGCCAAGGATGCTACTGATAAAATCTGCTCAGCTGCTGAGTTTAACAGCTTATAAATAGACTTAAGCATCCATTATCTTCACTACGCAGCATTAAGTCTCTCAACAACAGTTATTTGCAGGGGCATAGATTTATGCACTGTTGACTGGTTGCAGACAATTGATTATGTAGCCAATAAGTCAAATTCCAGCTTGTTTTTATTAGTAGCAAAACCTGCTTTTTATTATATTGAGAAAACCATCTTTCACAGAAAAGAAGCTTTGTTTGTGTATGCTTATATCTGTTGTTTTTTATGTTGTGTATATACAAAGGATGAGGAAATGGTAACAACCTATGCCTAAGGCAGAGTTCCTAGTAATAACTTCTGCACAAATTACAAGCTCTAGCTACAAGTTATGTATCATTATTCCCTATAGGGCTGTTGACATTAGAGAATGAAGTAAAGGCACTAAAGTTGCAGCTATCTGCAAATGCTATATGCAGTAGCTGAAGCATTTCCCCTCATATTTTATCTTAATGAAGCTGCCCTAGATTGCCCTGAATTGCATGTTTGGCTGTTATTCTTTGCTGACCAATCACCTAGATTATGGTTACAAAAGGCAATAAAAAAATCAGTTATATATAGTCTTTGTAATTTTCCAAGGCTACCAGTGGGAATAAACCTGCAAAGAAAAAAAATGCTACTTTGGATTTCTGGTTCTCCTTCTCCATAGAGAGTGGGGCTCAGACTCCCTGAAGAGCAGAGGGACTTAAGTCCCAGAAGCCACCATTTCACAATGGAACAAGATGTGGGAGGTATTGCATGGCTTTGTAAGCCTAAGGGCTCTGGCACACGGGGAGATTAGTCGCCCGCGACAAAACTCCCTGTTCGTGAGCGACTAATCTCCTCGAGTTGCCTTCCCCTGCCATCCCACCGGCGAAAATGTAAGTCGCCGGTGGGATGGCACACGCGGTGGCGCGATTTCGCGCAAATCGCCGAAAAAGCCTCGGTGAAGTTGCCTCGCGAAATCACATTAATGATTTGTTTCTAAAACAATGCATGCTTTGTATGGTTTTTTGTTGATTAAATCAATTTATATACTTTGTATTGTACTAGTAAGGTCTAATTGGTGCAGGTAGGTCATTTTTACCTTTTCTGTATTATAAGTTATTTGTTGGGCCCAAATTAAAGTATGTGCCCAGAAACAATTCTGTTAATTGCTGCAGCGATCTGAAAAAAATGTTAACCAGTTCCATTCTGTATCAAAATATTTTCAACTCTACAAACAATGTAGAAGGTAAAATAGTAAAATTATTACTTTTATGCTTGATTCCACTTACTTGTTTTTTGTTGGAGCAAATGTAAAGAATGTAGCTAATCAAATTACTTTTGCCTGTTAAACCCCCTATGAAACAAACATCTTATGTGTGACATATTGTTACGTTCAAACACTGAGGAGAAACAATCAGATGGGAGTCTGTATACTGTATAACCCAGGATATACCTGTAAATGACAGAACTGAGCCATGAAGCCATGATTATGTGAATAATGTTTTAACAAAGACAAAATAACAGAACAGCAACTGGTGCAAGGTAAAACTATAAACAAATATATAGACCAGGGACAGCAGCAATCTGCAGGCAGAAACAGAGTCCAGTAATCGGGCCAGCAATCAAGACAGGCAGTTGGCAAATGGAGTTGAAGAACAGGCCAAGGACAAAACCGGGAGATCCACAAGAACAGGTCAAGGAGGGGCACAGTAGAACAGGGACAAGGCAGGGAGCAAGGGACACAGAACAACAAGATCTCAGCTAGTAAGCTTAGTGCTCAAGTGAAGGTCTGGGGCAGTCTTAGAGGGACTTAATTGAATAATTTGACTGAATAATTTTTGTCTCATAAACCTATATTTCCTTAAAGAGGTGGTTCAACTTAATTACAATTTTGAAAAATAAAAAGCCATGGTCATTTAAAAGATATTTGCAATTTGGTTTAATTCAATGGATTGTTTTTAAAGTATCTACCTGCAAAAGTAGTGCTGCATAAAACCTCTTCTCTTTGTCAGCTAAGGGACTCACACCATAGAGAGGTGCAGGCAATGCTTGCTACTGTACACGCTCCTTCTCTTGCCCTTTCTGCTATTTGTGGATCCAATTGGCTGAATCGTGTCAGCCAATCAGATTATGGATTGCGCACAGACGCAATAGCGCTCAATGTCTGTACTTCCTCTAGTCTGCTGGGAATATCAGAATGATGTGGACAGGATCCCCCTGGCTTGGGCAGGGCACAGAGACCTAAGGATCTATGGAGCACTACCTTTGCAGGTAAACATTTTAAAAACGATCCATTTTTTAACTCAACCAAATTGCAAATGGTATTTAAATGACCATATCTTTTTATTCTTCAAAACTGTATACGTTAAGCATAATAAGGTCAAGGTGCAAGGAGCTAAGTAATGATAGCAAAATCACTCTTAATCCAACCACTTTTCACATTTAAACCATTCAGACTAGCACCTTAATAGTCTAATAGAGAAACGTGTGATCATTTTATATGAACATATTTGATGCAAGAATTCAGTTATTTTACTGCTATATGCTTTATTGGAGAGTCCTTGATTTCCCAGCCCTCTTTTCTTACTTTAGCATTTAGAAAGGATATGTAGAATTTTGTCTTTGTTTAGGTAAGATCTAGTGCATTTTTTTTCTCTGTAGATAAAAATTCATGTCTCTACTTAATGTTTTATTTTTTAGAAGCAAATAACTCATTGTAATTCAACAAAAACAAATTTGCCTACTTGATACTTTTACTTGTCTTTTTAACAGAAGCTTATATAATGAATTTCTAAAAGTAAATATGCCCTAAAATATTTGCCTTTTGTTTTTCTGTTTTTCTGTCTGAAAATTGGTAGGAAAATGTAGACGCATGTAGGTATCTTTATGAGACCCATACATAAAACAGCAGCTCAGGCATGAGGCTTCTGTGGTAACAAGAGAACTTCAGTGCTCAGCTCAGGGGATCTCCTGTTTCTATGGCAACTTGAAGATTGAACAACAGTTTTGTGTATCTGTGGCTGCTCATACACAATTGTTTGCAGAATACAGACAGACATTATAACACATACAGTATGCCACAAGAAGTAGTAAATGGAATTTTTTTTTTCTATTGCCATAAGTTAGAATAAAATGGTGATTCCAAAATAAGGCAGAATAAAATGTCTTATGGATACTTACATAGCTTGCTCAGTATCCAGCTATCCAACTTGGCAAAGCTTTCAATTAAAGAACATATTTATGGCACAAAATAAAGCTGATTAAAGTAATAATATAAAGCCATTGCATCATAAACAATGCTTTCAAAGCAGATTCATCGTTAACGGTAAAATTTATGTTTTAATGGTTAGGACAATAACAAGAGTCTTTATGAAGTGTTCCATGAATTTCTGGATGTTAATTTTTTACGGCAGTCTTATAAAGTTGCATAAATACTTTCGCAGCTTTACAATTTTACCAGTGATCACATCCTTGACCATCAAAAATTTTATATGCATCACTAAAAATAAAATTTCCTGCTGCCTAATCTCAGCCCATAACAATCACAATAGCTGGTTATGGGCTATAGGCATAATTTTTTTTCCCTTTATGGTGCAGTTATTTGCAAATCCTCTTGCAACCGTCAAATGTGTGGATATATATGGAAATGGTTAGATAGTAGTCTAGAAACCAGGTCGAAATTTTGGAATCCTATATCTTGCTTAATCATTTACATGGGCAATTGTTCATATCGGTGCCTCCCCCATCCATGCAAACAACAGGACTCTATTTATGTGAGTCAGGTGGAAGGAGGCATTTAGGTTTCCGGTTTCCACCCCCTACCTGGCCCCTATCAGGCACTAAGAACAGGGTGGTGTTGTGCTCTGCACCTCATGTCAAATTTTTCCTATTGAATTAACTTTAAAAGATGTGATTTTTATACCCTTCAGTCTTCTAACACTTCTACCTGGGGCATATGTAACTGAGGGCCTTTTCCTCTTTTTGCATGTTTGCCTTTTTAATAGCAACCTGTTAAATACAAAAAAAATCCTCTTAATGCTAACATTTTCTACCACTGATTCAGGATTGATTATGAGTAGCTTTTCAGATACCTTATGCATAACACGTTTCATTGTCTCTAATTTTTCTTATCCTTTTGATATTATTATTCTGCTCTCAAGTGCAGTGCTTTGGTGTACTTGATTAATCCCAGACAATGACTCAATTTAAATTCATACATATTTGAATCAGGTAGTTAAGCAAAATTAGAATTAAAATAAGAAATTTCGTACATTTAAAAAAAAAAAAAAAAATATATATATATATATATAGGATACATGCCAAATGACATAGGTATTTAGTGTAAAATGTAAAAAATAGTACAACACCTCTGTCAATGTATTCTGGGATATTTTTTATGTAGGAATATTCTCCTAGACTGTTCATTAAATAAAAAATGTGTTTTTTAACTCTAATATATTTGATACTTCCATGTATCATTGAATGAATGAAGAGAAATGTTAGGAAAAATGTATACAAATACTGATACTAGAAGCTGAATGGTAGCCTTGTGCTTCTTAAAAGAATGTCTGTTGTTCCATATGTTTAACATACTATAACATAGTAAAACTAAATAGTCTAGGCACCGGGAAATGGCCAGTGCGCTGGGTTGGCATATACTTTGGTTTTATTCTTTTGAACCAAAACAGTAGTCTTTAATGTCTAATTGGAATGTGTGTTGGCAGAAGGGAAATCTTTGTAGAGACAGTTGAGATCATGGATATTTAAATGACTACAAAACCTAAGGTGTGTATGGTAAGATATACAGTACAGATATGGGAGCTATTATCCAGAATGCTTGGGACCTGGGGTTTTCCGGATAAGGGATCTTTCCGTAATTCGAATCTCCTACCTTAAGTCTGCCAAAAAATTATTTAAACAGTAATTAAACCCAATGGGATTATTTTGGCTCCCATAAGGACTAATTATATCTTAGTTTGGATCAAGTACAAGGTACTATTACAGAGAAAAAGGAAAGCATTTTAAAAAATTCTGAATAATGGGTTTCCAGATAAGGGGTCCAATACCTGTATATGAAAAACTATTGACAACTTGTTAAAACCTAGTAATTAATTATAGTTATTAGTCTGTAATTATCAGTACACAGCAGAAAAGCCATAATGTCTGACACTGCAGCCTGAATAATCACTAGCACTTGTTTATATTACATTATAATTCTTTCTTATTCCTAATATGGAACCAATATATTCCACAGCACTATACATAGATAATACTTCTATAGCATGTCATGTGCCCACAAGGTAATCGATTGTATAAGAAGCTAACAGGAGTAAACCAGATTACCTGGAGGAAAACCAAGCAGAGAACATACAAATTCCTTGCTTTAACCATTGCTGCCTATTATTTAAAAATATATTCAGTTTGGACTTAAACTGTAAATGTAATAAAATGTACTAAGTTTGCACCTGAGCAGTAACCCATAGCAACCAATAAGATATCTTAAATAGGTGACCAGTAAATTCTACCCGCTGATTGGTTGCTATTGGTTACTGCTTATGGGCAAACTTAGTGGCTTTTATTACATAACTCCTTAAATGTTAGGGGTTCTGATGTTGAAAGACTAAATATTTAGGGTACTGTATATTATAGTTTGTGAGTTTCAAGTTAAGATGATGTGTAAAAAGAGGTACACTTGAAGTCGACAAATGTGTATAATTAAAGGGTACATGGGGAAGATATCAAAATCAGAGCAGTAAAAAATTATTGAGCAAGGAAAATAATTCTGATAGTGATCATTTTCATTGCTGACCTGTTTACACGATAGTATTATGAAAAAATCATGATAATGAGTGAACCTGTAGTCGGACTTTTGTGCAAACCTTTTTTTGCTCTTCTTGTGAAAACCTACTTGACCTTTTAGAGGTTCACAAGCCAATGTCAGATGCTCACACAAAGCTCTTACACTAAACTAGATACATATAGGTAATGGACCTTGACGAGCACTGGCCCTTTTTCATTAACTTGTCTATATTTTAATCAATCCAGTGTATCCATTAACATCTCCCACACTGGAGAATACAATAGCACACCAGCCTGTTAGAATTGCTTTGATGGATTAATCCTCTTTTTAAGCTGAAAACAGCTATTTCAGGGAGATTTTAGATTTTTTTTTTCCTTCTTTATTCCTCTGTTGGAAGTGGTCGCTATACAGTTTCCTGGTTCGCAAAAGTTATATCCATTACTGACTTTCATTACATTTCTCCTTTTGCCTTTTGTTATTATCCTCCGGAAAAACACCACTGCAATTATTTGCAAAAATGCTAGTCCAGTAAAAGTTTGTTGCTATCAGAAACCGCCATACACGGACACCTTGGTATTAAATGATGTGATTTCATATTGCAGGTCTTGTTTAAAGTTTCACACTAAATTGTATGATTCATTTTAACTGAAAGCTAATAAAGAGGCCTTTACCTTGCAGAGCTCTGTAAAGACAGAAGGCCAAATTCAGTACTTATAATTTTCTAGGACACTAAATGATCATGCCATGGGCTAATCTAATAAGTCTTCCATTATCCTTTAATACTTTAAATCTGTGCCCAAAGCTATGTGAACCATTATCAAACAGTATTCTGTTTACAGCATGCTGGCTAATACTTACCTTAACAAAAATAACAGATGGATCCCCTTACATGATAACAAATCATTTGTCTCCTAATTCCACTGTTACAAAAGGATGTGTTGTTTATCTGAAGCAAATGCAGGAAATCTGCAATGGTTACTTTTATATTTTAAATCCATTGATGATCTTTTTGCATGAGATAATGACAATTAGTGATGAGCGAATATGTTCCGCTTTGTGCTTCGCCAAAAAATTGACAAAACTTTGTAAAAATTGTGAAACATGACTTTGAAGCACGCGACTTTTTTGAAGCGACTGAGAATTTTCCGCGCCTAAATTTTGCACCTGTTTTGTGAAAAAATTGACTGATGGCGAAAAGCAAAATCCATGCCTGCCAAAAAAATTAGCTCATCACTAATGACAATGTTGAAAATGTATAAAGTTTGCTTATAAATACATGTTAGGAACAGTATACTACAAGCTGACAAATTAAATTGTAAAGTTGATAATTAAACTAGTCACTAGTGATGAGAGAATCTGTTCCGTTTCGCTTCGCCGAAAAATTTGCGAATCTTTCAAAAGATCCGCAAAATGGCAAAAAATTCACGAAACTGCGAAAATGTCGTGCGGCTATTATTTTGTCACCCGCAGCTATTATTTTGACACCCGCGGCTATTCTTTTGACGCCTGCGACTATTCTTTTTTGACACCGGCGACAATTTTTGGACGTGCAGTGAATTTTTCCACGGCTAATTTTTTCATCCGTTTCGCGAAACAATCCACCAATGGCGAAATGCAAATCCATGCCTGGCGAAACATTTCGCCCATCACTACTAGTCACTGCCACTAGACATTGGCAGTGACATTTCTACAAGGAATGCTTAGGGCTCGTGTACATTTGCAAGTAGGGTTACCACCTAGCACCCGGTATTTTACTGATAATAATGCTTCATGCCAATGTTATTAATAGGGAAAAGGATAAAACTATTGCAAGGCCAGGAATTTTTTTTCCATAAAAGGTGGCAACCCTATCTGCAAGTGTAGCTGTGGCTTCCACAATATTCCTGCAGTCACTTGCAATTTGCAGTTAAATAGGTACAAAGTTGTAGTAATTTTGGCAAATCAGATGCAGTTGCATCACTACCTTGCAGTCACAATGATGCTGGTATTCTGGGAAAAAGTGCATTGTAGCAAAGAAAACATAGCGATTATGCTTGGATTTGCACTTTGATCACTGCACTTGCAAATGTACATGTGCACTCTTATTTTGTAAATAAGCCCTAGATAATCTTTTTAAACTGGATCACACAAATACTATGTCACTACTGCCAACAGTTTGTTTGTCTTTCTACAAAGTCTCCAAAATGTCAGAAAACATCCTAAATA